>NC_081841.1:184288306-184634973 GCF_963259705.1 Myotis daubentonii
CCTACATTTCTATGAAAATTGAAGCTTTTGGTTTTTTTGCGGCCCACATAAACTTAAACCTTGTTTATTTGGCTCATATTAGCCTTTGAATTTGACATGCTTGATCTAAAAGAAAACCAAAAACAAACAAAATCCTATTTAATAAAAGGATAATATGCAAATAGACCAAACGGCAGAACAACCTAACAACCGGTCGCTATAATGTGCACTAACCACCAGGGGGTGCATGCAGAACATGGTGGGTATCAGCAGCAGGCCACAGAGCGCAGAACATGGCGGGCATCGGCCGCAGAGGGATGTTGGAGCAGGTAAGCAGGGGCACCAGACCAAGGCGCGCCTCTGGTGGTTACCGAAAATTCTTTGCTTCTGTGCACTGTAGTCCCGCCCAGCGTTCACACCTGCTGCTGGTGCTGGCCCCACTCGCACCCACTGCCAGAGCCCAGCACCAGCAGTGATTGCTCAGCGCCATCAGCAGGTGCAAGCAGTAGCTGCTGGCCCCCATCGCCCCTCAGGGCTTCTCCATCTCCCCCTGCTCCTGAGGGGTGATCGGGCCAGCAGCCACCTCTCACACCCGCTGTCAGCGCTAGCCCCGCTCACACCCACAGCCAGCACCAGAGCCGCCGCTCACACCAGCTGCCAGTGCCCGGCGCCAGTCCTGATCACTCGGCGCTGTCAGCAGGTGCGAGCTGCGGCTGCTGGCCCTGAATGCCCCTAAGGGCTTCTCCACCTACCCCTGCTCCTAAGGGGTGATTGGGGCAGCAGCTGCTACTCTCACCAGCTGATGGCGCTGACCCCACTTGCACCCACTGCTGGCGCTGGACCCAATCGCTCCACACTGTCAGTGGGTGTGAGCGGGACTGGCACAGTCAGTATGTAGGAGCGGAAGCGGGGCTGCCAGCAGACAGGGGACCAGGGGTCGTGGCAGGAGGGGCTGGGCGGAGGCGCAGAGGATGGGCCAAGACCCACCCCTGTGCGCACTGCAACCTCGCAGCCCACAGTTCCTTTCAAGGTGCACGAATTCGTGCACTGAGCCCCTAGTAAATAAATAATAGTGCATGGCAGCATCTAAAATCAAATAACCAGGGATTTCCTGGTTTTTGTTCCTTTAGTCGGATGATTAATAAGGAAATATGGAAGAATCAAAGCACTCCTTAGATTTATAAAGTAAAAAACTACTGGCACTTCTCATCAAGTATGTCTCACCACATACAATGGGAATCAATGATACTGGACATCTGAAAACCCAACCTGACCCGTATGGAGACAATAGCCACTGAAGTTGTTTTGAGGGTATTTCATTTCCTCCCAGTTAATTTTTATTTTTTTTTAATATTTTTTATTGATTTTTCACAGAGCGGAAGGGAGAGGGATAGAGAGTTAGAAACATCAATGAGAGAGGAACATCGATCAGCTGCCTCCTGCACACCTCCTACTGGGGATGTGCCCGCAACCAAGGTACATGCCCTTGACTGGAATCGAACCTGGGACCCTTCAGTCCACAGGCCGATACTCTGTCCACTGAGCCAAACCGGCTAGGGCCCTCCCAGTTGATTTTTAAATAGCCTAAAGCCCTATTGACAATATCTATTTGTTACTCCATGTCCTATTTTCTGATTTTCATCTAATACCTGTCAGTATACAGAAGACTCATGATAGCAAGACACTGAAAACTAAGGAAGAACCTAGAGTGCAACTTAAAATATACCATATATTGGGAGGTAACAACTCTGACTTCTATATGGCCTACTTGCCTGAGAGAAGTTTAAAAGGCTCATTAGACTGTAGCAATCCTTAACTACCATATCAAGATATCTGACAAGTAAACCTAATGTAGGAGATAGATATACTTTTACAATATTTTGTTCGGCCATTACATCCTATGCTGCCAATCTCAGCATTTAATTTTAAATCATCTCAACAAAAGCTACTTTAAAGCTATGAAATGGACTGATGTGCATATGAAATATTCAGTTTTGTTTTTACATTTCAAAATCCCAAGTTTAAAAACACAAAATATGTAATCTATTAATTATTTTTGTATTGATTCTACTTCCTGGCTATTTCTGTTCTCACATTTACTGTTTATATGAACCCTTCTCGATGGCTCTCATGGGTAAAAGATTCTAGTGACATACAGATCTATAGTGCACAAACATCCAGGATTTAGCCATGAACTAAATATCTAGCTACATCCATACCCGTAAATACATTCAACAGACTGTCTGCTTGTCAAATTAGAAAAATTCAAAACACAATTTAGTTAAAGCAGTATTTTATTATTCAGCAGCTCAAAATATGCCCATTTTCCCCTAATGTAATATAGTAATTAGGAATTGCTATATTATGTCTGCTACCTGAAAAAAAAAGTATTTTATCTAAAAATTTTATGTAAATTTTGAAGTTCCTTTCACCTATATTGCTATATTGATTAGCAGTACCAACTTCTATCATTTTCCTTAATTATCTTGTAAGTCTAAAGTGGAGAGAGATAAGAAAAGCTCCTAACAAAATATACACTAATACTTAAAAGTATTTCTACTAATTATAAATTTAAAAGGATACAAGAAAGAAAGACTCAAAGATCTGTCTTACATTTAAACTGTAACAGTAAAAGAAAGAGCATAGGCAAAAGCTGTTACCAAGATTATAGAGATAATAGCTCCTTCTGCTTTAGATAATAAAAAGAGAGAAAGATTATGATTCACGGAGTTGAAGGACCCTAATTTCCTTTTCTCAAGGCTCTCACAAATACATGTTAGTGGGCACCAGAGAGACTGGGTTAAAAAGTGTACATATCTATGCCAATCCATATGACACAGCTTGGATTGTGATTCTGAAGTGGAGTCTTTCTATGCAAAGGGTGTACATTTTAATTTTTTATTCAAAGCTATGCTAATGCAACACATTCAGACCCTCTACTTAACTCTGCAGTATTCAGGCCTTTCCTATTGTACAGCTGTCTATTGCCTTTACTCTAATTTGCAAAGTGTTTGATTAAATTGCTTTCTCACCCACTGAAATGACAGACTTCAGGTTTACGCTTTCAATTTGCTCCCAACACAGTGTGTCTACTACTGTTGTCACTACCTAAAATGAAGCCCTTCTTGTTGTATGAATTATGCTTGTGGCCCTACAAATATCAGTCTTATAAACTGAGATGTCTAATAAGAATCCTAGCTTTAAATTGAAGAAATGAAACTACTGCTTGTAAGGCATTGTTAGTTACATTTTGTAAAGTTTGAATAGGCATTAATAATTTAATGTGTTTTTGTTTTAACAAAAATTATTTTTATAAATAAATTTTGTGGCCTCCTTAAACATTAAGACATCCAAGAGACAGATATTGACCACCTAACAAATAATTTATATTTTATAACAGAAAGAAGTTGAAATCAAAATCCAGTCCCAAAAGTTGTAGTTTTTCGCAAACTATTCCTTAATGAAACTCTCCACTAATCCTTGATCATGGTCATCAACAGTTACTAAAACATATGTCCCAACTAGAGCCAGAACAGCATAATAGGATTGCTATAGAAAAAAATGTGGTCTAAGTTGTTAAAGATCTAAAAAGCTTGTGACATTTTTTAGCCCTTCCCAGTTGTGGAATTTCACAAGAAAACATCATCTTGCAGAGAAATAAATTGCTGCTACAAGTACCTATGTACCACAAAGATGTTTAGTACTATATCTTGAAGCAAGTATTAAACACGATTCTCCCCTTATTTAGAAACCATCAGAACAACATAATTTGAACTATGAAGTGGCCTCAAATTATACATATATTACATATATTATATATACAATTTGGAAATTAAAAAATGATCCTGAGGTTTTGAGTAGACAATATTCAATGTTATACATTGAAATTAACAGCTACTGGGAGATGTTTAAAACTTTCCGTAAATAATGTAATAGTAATATATATGCTCATCTATCAGTTAGATGTAACTATCAACAGTATACTAGTAGAGCTGCATTTCCTGTCACATTCTCAACAAATCATCTATGACTTCGAGTAGTAGATTGAAGCCACCCTTCCCATAAGCCTCCACAATGTACACCTTTCATTTACATTTACACCTTTTATGTCAGCCATCCTTCAAAACTCAGAGGAAGCAGGTCCCTTCCTGCTGCATGATCTCTCCATGGGCCTTTGGCTTATCCCTTCCCAACTGCTGGGCGATTTTTTGCCTGCCGGTATTGTGCCACACAGAAAAACCATCCTTTCACCCCAGTCCCTGTTTTCCATCTCCAGCTAACGAAAGGACATTTTCACTTGATTGAGTTCTCATTAGGAAATCTCTCCAACCTCCCAGTACTGCGCCTCCCACAATCAGTTACACCAGTTACACTTTCCAATTGCAGTAGTAGAGCAGTTCTCAAACATTTCACTCCCATTTTGGAAATGTTCTCTAGTTCATTTTTACCACCTCTAGTCTAGCTCATCTGCCCTGCTTTTGGACTTCAAGTTTTGACCCCCTAATCCTTCAAAATATGACTCCATTAAGATTCTCACAAATCCCCAAACATGTACCTTTCACTCAGCCTTTGACTTTCACTCACTTTACTTCCTTGCCAAAAATGTACTTATCTCTCTTGTCAACTGAAACATGCATTCAAGAGTCCACTCAGGTCACACTTCTCAGAAAGATTTCTCTTTCTTCCCCTTACATCCCAGAGGATTTACAGCGCTCCGGTTAGTCTTCAGTTGTTCAGGATTCTTTCTCATTTCTAGTATTCTCTGTACATTTAGCTTAAATACGTATGGTCTAAAAAACAAATCTTCACAGAATGTTTTAAACATCTCCCAGTAGCTGTTAAGTTTATCGTATAAGACTGTATATTGTCTATCTTCTCAAAACTTCAGGATCATTTTTAATTTCCAAATAACAGATATTTTCTCTATAGATTAAGTTCATCTTTGGAACAATAAGAATGTCAGTCCTGAGAAAAATAGAAAGGGAGGAAAGGGTTATTTTACAGAAACAGATGTAAGTGAAGACTTATCCATGGGATTTCTGCATGCCCTGTAACTGCTTTTGTCTCAGACTATCTCTGCAAGGATATTGAAACCTTGGAATCTAGGGATAGAGCCTCCTTCCAAATTAGAGGACAAATTGGTTTCCTGACCAGGATAGTGCCTCCCGCAAGATAATGCCTCCCTGCCGGGCCAAAGTTGGACAGCTTTGCAGAAACTCCTTAAAAGGTGGGGACTGCCTAAGCTCAGAGTGCCTCAGCTGTGAAACAAACCCACTGTGTGCAAGCATCCACTTGGGCCAGTGAAACACTGCCCCTAGTATTTGGGGACCATGAAAATGAAAGGCTCCTGCTGCCTGCTGTGCCCTAAGCAATAAAGTCCTTTGCCTCCGACCCAGAAGTCTCTGGTCCTTGGGCAGCATTGATGTAACTAGAGCAGGCTAACTTGCTAACCTGCAAGCTGGATCAACTCGCAAACTCTTTGTAGTTGAGGACAATTTCCGCATATGAAGTAAAAGTGAGTCTGTTCAATTAGGAATTTCTAGTTTACAAAATCAGAAACTATAGCATCAAATTCCATACATCTAACACACAATGACACAGCTGAATCTCAAAAGCAATGTTAAGTGAATTCAAAAGTGTGAGGACTCCATGATTTAATGGTATGAGGCTCTACTACAGGTTAAGGTAGAGTGAGAGACCTCACAGTGGTGGTTGCTTCTTAGAGGAGGCACAGATGTGAACTAAATGAAACCAAGAGGGAGTTTTCTGGAGTGACAGGAATGTTCTATATCTTGATTGGGGAGTTAGTTACAGATATACACACAATATTCAAAAGACATCAAATGCCACAATGAAGAACTATGTGTTTTAATGTATGTAAATCATGTTCAATAAGAAAGCATTACAAGTTCTGAATAGTTTAACAGTGACTATGTTACAATCCCTTTTAGTGTCAGGATATAATAAGCCACAGAAACACAAAGACAGTACTGGCCACTCTCACATACATTCTTTTAACATGTTCTTTAGAGAGGTAGCTGCCATACAGGGATTTAAGAATGTGCACTAAGTTTGTACCCAGATATTTCCATTACTAGCAGAAGACCACCAGGCGACTTCCTTAACCTCTTCATGCCTGGGCTTCAGCCTCTAAAACAGTGGTTCTCAACCTGTGGGTCGCGACCCTTTGGGGGTCGACCAACCCTTTCACAGGGGTCGCCTAAGACCATTGGAAAACACATATATAATTACATATTGTTTTGTGATTAATCACTATGCTTTAATTATGTTCAATTTGTAACAATGAAATTGGGGTCCCCACAACATGAGGAACTGTATTAAAGGGTTGCGGCATTAGGAAGGTTGCGAACCACTGCTCTAAAATAAGTGTAACAAAAGTTCCTACCTGTGGCTTTGAGGATTCAAGTAGGTAAAGCACCTAGTACATAGACAGCGTTCTCTAAATATTGTTATTACTACTTATTTAGAGCATAGGTCATGATAAAACAAGATTCACAATAAATCAATGTTTCTGTTAAAGTAGAAGAGTAACATGCTTTTTAAAATCTAGTAAGTTCAATGTGCCCTCATTAGTAGGAATAGTAGGTGGAATATTTACTTATAATAATACTCCCAAATCATTTAATTAAAGCAATAGATTCACATCACAGTTTTTTACATGTTATTTGAAGCACAGGAAGAAATAAATGAAGTCGAATAAATGCTGCTCTAGGTAAAAGTCTCAAGTTCAGACAGATGTGCCTCATTTACTTTCTGATAACTATATTGTTAGCATTTCTTTTTGCCTTTTTCCCTAATGTAATGCATTTGAAAGTTGAAAATCCATTTGAATTCCAATCTCTGAAGAGTAAATTGATGACAAAACTTTTGAAACACACAAATAAAGGAAATATGTGAAAGGACAAAATCTGGAGTGTGACAGTTCAAAAACAAGGAGAGCAGGACAAAGGGATGAATTCTCAGTGATGGAAAAGTTCTTGGTGAAAGCAAAAGGCAAGAGGTCAGAACAGAGTTGACCAGACTTCATGGCTCTGACGATCAGGCAACACTCTATCTTTAGCATGTATGCCCCTGGTTAACATCCCCATAAAAAGGCATGTGTACCACAGATGGACCAGAATCACATCAGCACTGTGTTCTCTAAAATTATTCCCAAGATGTTAAAAGGAATATACTTAGAAATGCAATAATGATGCAAAATTTCTATCCTTTCTCATTTTTTTTTTTGCTACTGCATCATTAAAATATTTCTAACATCTAGTATTTCCAATACTTTGTATCCATTATTATATGTCTGACATATGAGGAATTTTATGTCACTTAATTTGCATGTCAGTAAACAATTTAAATGTAAAAGAAAAAATAATTACATTAATAAAAATATAAATTCCTAGGAAACAAGTCAAGTCATTGTATAACAAAGGAGGAACAAGCATATTGGGTCACTGTTTCAATCTGCCCCACTAGAAAATGTTGAGGCAAAGCGAAACTGACGGGCGACCTAGCAAAGTCCTTTCTTTGCTTAAGAATTACAACACCTGGTGTACAACAGTAACACAGTCAAAGAAGATGAGTTTCAGACTTTGAAATAAGTGGCTGTTTAAAAAAAATTAAACCCTACAATTGTTTTCGTCTTTAACCCTTCTTATGTTCATGTTTCTTCTTTTTTAAAGCACAACAATATTATAGCATGTGCCCCACACAGGAATTGGAAAGAATAGAGATTACAATCCCTCCCAAACTATACTTTATCTAAGAGGCAGCATTACAGAACAGGGTACCACACACTTCAGGGACCCACTGTCACTGTGCAGACAACAAAATGTTATATGGGAAAAAGGCATTTTAATTACAACTACATTCATTTCTATCTTAAACATGTAAATTCTTAAACATGTAAATTCAATAAGGTCACACTTCCTTTTCTTTTCTTCCCAGACATGAATAGTTAATCTGAAAACTTGGCTTTCAAGTGCACTACTTGAATTCTCAAACTGAACAAAGTATTCTGCACAAAAACATGCTATTGACAAAGAATTGTATATTATCATAAAAAGAACTTTTAGACTTTATTATAAAGCATATTTTCCTTTCCTAAGTACTTCCAGGTTTGAAGTCAAGAACATGAATTTTTTGTCCCAGAGCAACTCTCCTAGAACTGCCTATTTAAATCTTGATCTAGAAAAAAGAAACTTGTTCAAGTTTTCTATTTCCTATTAAAACCTACCACAACCCCTTAAATATGAGCAGACTGGAGAGAGCCGAATTTGTAGTCCATGTTTCAAGGAGATGGGGATATTCTATTGGCAAATGGTCAGAGAATCAGGATCAACAGTTGTCTAAATAAAAAACCTGTGATCAGAACCACCGGTTCTTTCCCTCCTTCCCAAATTCAAACTAACCACTGAGACATTTGGACTCCCATTCCTCTCCAACCCCTGTCACCACTTTAGTTTGGATTTGACCACTTCTACTTTGCTTCCTCTGTGACCTTTCTACCAGCAATCTTGTCCCACTCAAAGCAATGTTCCACACTAGCCATAATGAATGTCTAGGGTAAGCCTGACCATGATCTGTTCTTGACTACTGAAAAGTTAGCTCATACCTGATGAACCCACAGACTGTAGACCACCCCACTGGCCTGGCAGATGAAGGTACTACTGAGGCTGGCTCTTTGAGCCCTCTTAGATTCAGCTCTGCTTATTTTGGGCTCTGAGCCCTTCAAGTTTGTATGTCTTAATTCTTCCAGGTGAAAAACTGGGGTGTGACAGACTCCAGATTTTCATGATGAGACGTAGTGAGCTACATACAACATTTGGATTTGCGGCCAATTTCATCTATAAGGTAAACAACTTTGAGGGGTCCTTACAAGCCTCAAGAATTCTGCACAGGCAGCCAGAAATTCAGTCTGGTTGAATTATGGAGGATTATTTCAAGGGACAATAATGGGTATTCCTAAATCTAAAAAAAAAAAAAAAAAAAGCTAGATGGCAGTTGTTAGGGGACTCACAAAGTCTCAAGGCTAGCCCACCGCATAAACAGCTGGGGCACTTAGGGAAATAAAGTAAGACAAGAAACTCAGACTTTCCTGAGTTTCATCATCAAAATCTAAGTAGATAAAAGTTGGATTATTAAAAGCCAAAAGGGCATCTCCCACTATAAAGAAGTCTTCTCATGAAAGGAACAGATCTATTGTTAATAAAAATCTCGGAAGCCAATGTCACAGAATTGGTGGGCACAAGGTTGAGACTTAAAAACTGTTAGAACGCTCGCCACCTAACTCTAAGACTAATGAGTTGGTCATGAAAGCAGTTTGCTGTAAAACACTACAAAATCCCCAACCCAGCAACATACCCTTCATAGGTATTAATTTCGCTCTGACAGACCCAAGGCTTAGTTTAATAAAACAGTATCCTTAAGTTTCAAGAATTACGCATGCTACCTGTTTAGTTTATGTCTGAGAACCGTGGTCCTAGAAGCTGTATCTATCTACAAAAATGGCAAAATCTTACTAAGCCAACCTAGAATTACAATTAGACAAGATCATTTAATAAGTGCACTTGAAAGTAAGGATTCCCAAGTCAAACAAACAGAATAGGACATCTTTTTTTTTTTTTTTTAATGGTCATAAAAGCCTCCAGAAAGCTTAGAGATGCCAAAATAGCTTCACTGAAAAATTGATTGCAAAAGGCTAAAGAAAAATTAAGGACATAAGAGGTACCTAAAACAAAGACTGTCAGACTGATGTGACTCCTACTACTCCCCTCTATTTACCTCAGGACTCACAGAGTCTATTCATCCCCTTTCTGAACTGCCTTTCCACTCCAAAGAAACGAGAAGACCGTAAAACAAAGTCTACCAAGTTAGTGGCCTTACAGATGTCCCAATATGTACCCTCAAAGGAGTGCCCCCACATAGGCCCCTCTCAGGATTGACAAGACTGTGGGATTCTCCAGTAAACCGCAATCCAAACACCCAAGAGGGAACTAAAACTACAATTAATGCAAAACCTTCCTAAACTCTCTACTTTAAACACCACTCATCCCAGAGCCTGTAAATGGGATCCTGAAAAAACTGGCAGAAGTGAGCAAAGGCTGAGAATTCTTACCAGTGTCAGTTCTCCTGGATCTCTGCCTGTCCTGAGTGCCCAATGGAGAGAGGAAGGTCGAATTTTATGTTGTCCCTTATTTTCCAAGTCCTTTTGGTTATCCATCGTTTCTTTCCCAGGGACAGCTAATGCCTTCTTCTTTGTCTCCTTTTGTGTCCTGAGAACTTGGTTAGGCAACTGTCAGGTTGGTGGCCCCCAAAATATGGCCAGAAAGAAGTGCGGGCTTCAATCCATTTGCAGATAGATATGGCTGGACAGAAATATGGGTTGCACTCCATTTGAGGCTAGTGTCAGACCTCAGGGGAATTGTCTAAGTCTTCCTTTTGGCTATCTTTGGGAGTGTCTCTCGATCTTGGGAGGGTGGAATCTTTTGCACCTTCTTTGGGGAAACCTCTTGCATCCAGTAAGTTGTTCAGTAATGCCACAAATATTTACAGATTGTCCCAACTGAAACCTGACAAGATATTTAAAAGGACCTTTTTTAAAGTAGTTCTGTGGTTAGAAGTTGACCAAATTGGAAGCTGATATTCAGAGCCTGATGGGAACATTTTTTTAGGCCTTCTCCCGAGCTAAATAAAACTATGTTCACAGAGGGGAAGAAATCTAGAACACAGGAATCTTTTTATTTCCATCTTAGTGGAAGACCTTCTCCCTGATCTAGAGAAGCAAATATAAGATAATAGAGTTGAATGGATGGTCAGTCCTTCGATGTAATATAGGTTGCAACCCAATTCTTTGAGGAATTAAAAACACGTTGTCTTAAAAATCTAGTCCCTACAAGAACAGAACTGCAGCTCTAGAAGCAATCCAAACCCTATCTATCCTTTTTTGGCAATTTCAACACCTCCCTATTCATCTATAAACACTTGTAAGTGTTGTCAAAATCTGGATTCTGGAAACAAAAGTCCTTCTCGGAGGAACTTGCATTCTTTCCCAGTGCCTTTGTTATGTAAATGTCTACCCAGTCTTTTCTAAATACTGAGGGCCATCTCTTTGAAATACTACAAACTTCAGGGAGGTAATTCTTATCAGAAGGAAAGGCTATTTGGAAACTAGGCCAATGGGAAAAAAAATCTTTTAAAAGTTGAAAGCTGCCCGTGCAGGTAACCTTAATTGATTCCACCTGCCAGAAACACAATTTAGATCCAGCTGTTCTTTAATAAACTAGTGAGTTTTGCACCTTTGTGCCCTCAAAATAGTTTTTTCCATTTCTAAATTTACAATGAAGTTGTTGTTGTGTTTAGACTTAAAATTCTTGTGATTCCCCCCCCCCCCCCCCCAGCCCAAAGATGATAGAAGGAAATACAAGGTAGTGTAAACTCCTCCCCCACAACATTTTAAAGATAGGGAAAGATCTGGGGGATAGAACGGATCGAAAGGAATGCCATCTGTTTCAGCACCAATTGCTCAGCTCTCTAAACTGCACGAAGAACTCTTGGTGGTGTCACCTGTAAAATACCACCTGCTGCTTCTTCCAAGGTTCAGAGCCGCTGTGTTTGTGTCTACAACTCAGAATCAGCTCTTGGGACAGTCACTCACTCCACTGTGAATGAGTCGACACGCCTCCACAAGGAGCAGGTCATGCATGAGCCGGGAGGCAGTCCTCCATCTCGGACAGTCTCCGATTTTGGAATGCAACTTACTTATACTCAACGAAGTCCAGGAGAGATACAGCGAAGCGGGGAGTTCACTTCCAGCCCAAACTGGGTGGAAAGTTACAGAAGCCTGGAACACGAGCGGCGGGGCCCACCTCAGGTCATTGTAATGAAAGCCACGGGACGGAAGCCCCCAGAACTCAGCAGCCAGCTGGGTCTTCCAGGGGCTGGCGGGGAAACTGTGCAAACCTGCTCACCCTCTCTGCCCTGAGCGCGGTGAGGACAGAGCCTTCCTGCAGCCCAGCCCACGCCCGTCTCCTCTCGGTCCCAGAGCGGACAGGAGGGCGGGCGCGTGGAGGCGGCCACCTGTGGGCCCCGGCGTGGATGTGGGGCTCGTGGACCCCACACGTGCGCAGCGACGGAGGCGCCGGCTGGTCCGCGCGCAGGGTCGCGCCAGCACCAGGGCCCGCCACGCGGTCTCCATAGCAACAGCAGTGCTGGCGGCTGAGCTCTCTCGCGCCCAGAGGACCCTCAAGGTCAGAGGTCATCTCTGTGGCAACACAAACTTCCCGCGCTACGGCGGCTCGGGCGGGCCACTTCTGTCGCATTGCGCAGGGGAGCCCCCGGCACGCAGAGGCGAGGAGCGAGCGCGGTGGCCGGTCCCGGGGATGCTGGCCGCGGGTCACACCCCAAGGAAGACCGCGCCTCGCCTTCCTACCCCTCCTCTCAGGGCTCAGTGAGGCCGACTCGGAACCGGCGTGGGTCAGACCGCCGAGGGGCCCGGCTCCTGGAAGGAGATCCGCGCCGCAGAGGCGGCCGGCTCTGGGCTTGCAGAGAACCAACGATCACAGAGGCTCGGGGAGCGGGGCTCTGCCCCAAGCCGCGCTTCTGCTTCTGCCAGGCCTCGTCCTGCAAGCTCCGGTCTCCTGGCCCGAGGCCACAGGCCCAGCGCCCTCGCCTTCGCCGGTGGCTCCGGGCAGGAGCCCGCTGAGGAGCTGAGTGTGGTGGTGGGACGTGCAGGCAGCTCCAAGTTCGAGGATGGCTGCTTCACAAAAACACGAGCTGCCGCGGGGGAGGGCACCTCCCTTCCAGCCTCCTGGAACCGGCGGCCTCGAGGTGCAGACCCTCGAGGACAAGAACATGCCCCGGGAAGGTCCCGGGTACCATCTTCAGAGAAGAGTTCGTAAAAGAAAGGAGGAACACGGCCGTTTCTGTGGACGTCTTCCTTTTTAAGGAGAAGAAAAGCAAAGACTAGAAAAGAAAATGACGGCTTTCTCCTCTGGCAGAGGGACAGGAATGGTGCCCCTTCTGTTTAAAGGCCGCGGGTGCCAGAAGGGGAGAAGTTCACTTTCTCAGAGAACCCGATTTTTCACTGTTGATTCCGTTAATAAAAATGCATTAAAAACCTGCTGGGTTGTCATAACCAGAGCTTTTGTCAGGGGGCAGTGATAAAGGCAATAGTGCCCAACAATTGTTGGGTGACTTTCTGAGACGTTGTTAGTAGATTAAATAAATAAGAACTGATGTGTTCCCTATAAAACGTGTCTGCATTGAACCTCTTTTTGCCTTTATGTTTAGGACGGCCCTAAGGATTCTTCCTTTCGACTTCCCTTGCCTTCATCATTCTGCCTTCTACAGTCTGACCGGAGCAGAAAGTTAGTTTGTAGCCACGAGAGAAATACACACACACACACACAATCATCAGGACAGACTTGGTCCTTAAAAAGCAGAAAATAAACTAGTATATCTTTTGAGGCAAATGGAGGAACTGAATAGTCTCCCTCAGAAAACTCCCTGCCCTTCAGTGCTCAGGTTCCACTCATAACTAAATATAGTATGAAACCCTAAGAAACATCACAAACTGAAGCCCTAAGAAACATCACAAACTGAAGCCCTAAGAAACATCACAAACTGAAACCCTAAGAAACATCACAAACTGAAACCTTAAGAAACGTCACCCAGACTATGGAACTGGGCAGGTAGATGTGTCAGTAGGAATTTCCCTGACCCACCGCCCCTCCTGGAGATGGTACTAACTTGGGCTTGACGGTGTTATTAATAATACAGGCGCAATGTAATGTTTCGAATATACCATTCAAACATCCCAACTGTTTCCGCTTAAGGCATAGGAAAGTATTTTGAATAAATGCTTCCATTTTGAGACATCTACACAGTATTTATAGAAAGCTTATGAGTCAATGGAATGAGTTATGATGCCAAAATGTACAAAGGAGTGAAAACTTTGGTTGTTATTCTTGCTACCATATGTATAACAACACTTCACAAAAGTCCCCAATGTTTGTGTTGCTAAAACATGGAAGACTGGTTTTGAACGTTTTTAAAGGAATGATTCCCGGTAGGCAAAGCGAAATATGGTATAGAATTAGCTTTAGCACCTTCTCAAAGCAATGCATCATTTGAAAAAAAAAATGTTATCAGTTATGGATGGAGTCTAAAGCGAGAAGAGGCTGGAATGGGGTCAGCCAAAGTCATCTTCATCTTTAAAGCCAAGTTTAAAGTTTAGATTATCATGCATTGGATTTCACACTCGTTAACTTGGATATAAATTTCAAATAAGAAAAATCCACTCTCCCAATCAGTCAATACTATGAAGTCTATCTAAAATGCCATACCTGAGTTCATGAAGTGACACTGCTCTGCAAAACCCATTTTGCGACTTCAGTAACTCAAACTTCCCGGATGGAGTTCAACCCAACTCATACTACACGAGATCCCACTCTAAAGACAAGCATGTGAGAAGGAGAACCCTTCACCTGAATCGTGTTCCAGTTATGCAGTCTGAGTTTAATGTCTCCATCTGATATAGGCTCAGTGTTTAGAAATTCAGATTTGTGGCCCATTTGTGGCTCGCCCAGCTCTAGAGGATGAGTCGGCAGGCTCAGAAGGAGGAGTGAAAAATGCTTACTCTTTTTTCCTCCCTCTCTCCCTATCTTCTTATTTCTAAACGCCATGACAGCCCTTGATGTAAAGGAAGTAGCTTTAAAAGAACCATGTGTATTGAAATGAGTAACAGTGCCATACCAGGTGTTTTGCCACCTAAAACAGTTTAGGGAAAGGCAAAAGCAGAGCTGAAAGACACCAAAACAAGAGGAAATAGAAAATGCCAATAAATTCTACGAAGCCCTACTTGTTTCATCTCCAAGTTACAGGGTAGAGAGGGAAACTGAGTTCAGAAAAGGACACACTCAGGGCCTCAAGTGTGTGGGATTTTCTAAATATGCTCTGCAAAAGTAGATCTAGGGCATCTGCTTCCTGCCCCCCTTGCACTCAATAAAAATTAACTTCAATTACAATTCATCTAAAAATCTGTGCTTTCTAAGATCCTAGCATTCCATGGAAGTTTGGGGGACTCATATGTATGGTTGAGTGGCTGTATGTATTCAAGGGTCTGTGGCTTCCTGTGCTTGTTGTATAGTATGTGTCTGAAAAGATAGTCATGACATGACCTTAGTATTTATCTTTATTGTGTACTTTTTTTCCAACCACATTTCTTTCCTTAGCAGGGTCAAAGTTCAATGACCTAGATTATTTCTCAAACTGGTCTGTTCTGGCTAGTCTATATTATCATTACTGGTTTAAAGAGACATATCAAACCCTCCACTAGGCAAAACAAGTGCCTTGGACTTATTCCTATGTAATGCTTTGCCTACAATACAGTCATCTTGCATGACATACAGTGAAAACTGAAGCAGGTAACATTTATTCTAAACATTTAACAATTGCTGTGCTGGGAAAGTAGGACATTTAAATTGTGTGTGTGTGTGTGTGTGTGTGTGTGTGTGTGTGTGTGTGTGTGGTCTTGGATAATAGTTGTATTGTGAGATTTTGTTTATTTTTATTAAGATAGTAAATATATATCCAGGATTTCTAAGCTATTACCATTTATTTTTAAAAGCACATATTCTTCATGTTTTACGTAAAAACAACTACAAAAAAACCTATTTCATTAACACCTCTAATTTAAATACTAATTAATAACTTGGGTAAATGAATACCTTTGCCATTAAGTTCATGGCTCTATTATCTGTTTATTTTCACACCAGCCTGATTATATAGCAGAACTCTGAAATTCCTCCCAGTACCTACACTTGTTGACAGTTTAAAGAATTGGCAAATTATTTTATAATTTGCAAAGATTAGGAAGGAAAATTAATCTCATAAGAAGTCTGCACCAAATTTATGATCCTAGTACTGGTATTTTGTGGTATTCTGCCAAGCTCCTTAGTTTGAATACAGTTAATTGTCTTCATTTTAGATTTAAGATAACATAATAGGTAGTAGTCAATCTGTTCTTTTTGGTTTTAACAGTCAAGAGGATTTTAGTCTTTGCTTTATTTTAATTACCCAATTAACTTCTTAGTTATACTGCTATCTTGGGATCAAAAACCTGCAAATGATTTTAGGCTTAGTGTTAATAGCAGAAAGAGAATGGAACTCGCCAACTACAATACTGAAAGGGAATGACTAGGCATGAGTATATTCCAGCTCAAATAACAAAAACTTTTAGAAGGTGGGATTGATCGTGTGACACATTAAAGTTTTATTATTAAAATAATTTACAAAAGGCTCCAACTTCCAGGTCGGAAAGTTAACCCTTATCAATCCAAGACTAAACTAGAGTAGTTGGTGATGTTGTTAGCACACTTTGAGTTAACCCATCAAATCACACACAAGTGCTTTAGCATTCATAAGGTTCAAAATTGCTCTAAAAATAATTTGTCATTTGTTTGACACCTTCCAAACCACTTTGGAAGAATAAAAGGGCATCTACTTGATCCCAGAGAGATGAAAATGGGGGAGATGAGGGAGGTATAATGAAAAGATCTTGCCTCTTGTGTTGGGGGAAATTAGTGTTTCCAGTGAAACTTTACCATGTATAAAGGCCAGTAAGGAAACTTCCGAGTTGGTGCTGAATTATTTCCCACTCTCCAATACTATGGAGGGACAGAGTTCAAGGTCCCTAGACAAATGGCTGAGTCTTAAAAAACAACAACACTTTTGCAATATTCCTTTCTCTAAATCTTTTCAGAGGATGCAAGACGTCTTCAAAAACCACTATTTTTACTGTGTGAAGGAGTAACCCCTCCTTTCCAAGCCCTTGGCTAGTCCCACTTTGGGAAGTCTTGTAAAAAGGGAGCTCACATTCACTTGTGAGATAGTGTTTGGAATCTAGGACCGACCAAGGCATCAACAAGTGTTGGGCTGGATGCTGGGCTTGGGGTACCCCTCGCCGCTGAATTGGAAATGCGGCTGGTAAAGGGACAGCACTGCTCTCTGCTTGGGTGACGCTCGGGATGCTGGTCTCACCTCCGAGCTGCTAAGCGCGGAGTTGAAAGGGGAGGGTAAAGGGCAGGGGAGGGAGGACTCGGAGGAGGCAGGAACCGACGGCACGGAGAGATACAGGTTAGAGCTGAAGCAGCACGGGGAAGAGGATCTCGGGACAGAGGCACAGAGCCCACTGCAGCACCGCGCCCGCGGGCCAGCGGCTACTCCCAGAGCCTCAACAGCCACCCAAACTTCCTAGCTGGGGGCAGCTGCCCAGTGTCCTCCGCTGCACCCGAGCAGCTATCTGCCCTTTTGGACCGTCTAACAACTCGCCGTTTCTCATCTGCGGCAGCAGCGGGGACTTCACCCGGTGCTCAGCCTCCACACCCACCGCCTCCACCCCGCCTACCCACACCTCCTCCTCTCCCTCCGCTCACACCCCGCACCCGCAGGCGCAGCACCCCTCGGAGCGCGCCGCCCCAGCTGCAAGGCTTTTGCAAGGCTCCGGGGGCCGGGAGGCAGCAGCCACTTGCTGCCCAGCGGCTGGGGATCCGGGTGCCCGCGCGGTCCCCGGCGGAGCTCAGGTTGTCAGGGCGGCTATGGGGAGCCATGATCTACTACACCGCAGTGCCAGCGTCAGGAGCTTCCAGGGCCCCGGCTGTCGCTGCAGGAGGGCCCGACCCTCACCCCCGCCCCCCAAAGCCGCCCCAGACACCAACACCCGGCCCCCTGGTTCCTCCCCACCCAGAACCGAGCCGCGTGACGACACACACCCCCTATGCCTGCGCGCACCGCTCCCAGCACCCGATGTGCCAGTGTGCCGCCGCCTCCACCACGCAGCCCTCCGGCCTGGCCTCCCTGGGCTGCTCTCCCGCAGCTCCGCGGCCTCCCCGAAACACCTCAGACAGAAATACCAGGCAGCGAACCCGGGTACCCAACTCCTCGAATCACCTGCATTTGCATTTCTTATGTAATGTACTGCAAGTTTCCCAGTTGGAGCCCTTTGGAATGGGGGCGCAAGATCACCGAAGGCTGAAACGGGAACTCACGGCCGCCCGGCTCCCACCCCGGGGTCGCCGACGTAGGGCTGTGATTCTGCTTTGTAAATGGGGGTTTAGTTACATACACTAAGGGGGACCGAGCTAGTCTTCTCGGTCTGGAGTCGTCCGTCCCCCCCCCCCCCCCCCCCCCAGCCATAGAAGCCCTGCTCAAGTATTCCCAGTAGCAGGAGGTGCGGGAGGCAGACCCGGGAATGAGTTAATACTCCGGCACCGGGAGCGGGAGGGGGAGAGAGGCGGGGGCTGACGGAGGAGCGGGGCGCGAGGGAGGGGGCATCTTTTACTTTGAGTAGAGGTGATGGGGTGGCAAATATTGTGCAAGCTAATCAGAAAGTCTCGAGCAGGTTCCGGGCACCGAGCTACGTCCCTGAACCTGCAGCAGAAGTAAGGAGAGCTCGCGGTTCTTTTTTCCTGGCAACTACGGAAGCTTCATCTGCCTCGGGCAGAACCTTGAGCCAAACCCCTTCCATTCCACCAAACATCGGCAACCAAATACATTTAAAAAAAAAAAAAGTTTCCTCCTCCCTCCTCCTGATGGATGGTGTCACAGCCAAGAGAAGCTGATAATGGTGTTCTGGCTCACCGACCGATCCAGCTGTTACTTGTTTATCCATGCAACACCTCTACATGCAACACTGTCCTGGTTCCTTCTCTGCCTCCCTTGCCTTCCTGCATAGCAGAACTGCAGATCTAGCTCAGTGAGCAACAGACAGGTTATTATGAGGAAAAGCATAACACCATGCATGTTTTGCTTACCAGTTGGGTTCTTGTTTTTCTTAAGACTCTTGCCACAAAGACACTGCAGCATATGCGTTCCTTTGCTGAAAATGTTCCAAAGAAACCACATTGATTTGGGCGAAAAGCAATCCAGCAGCTTAGACACCCTGAGAAAGAAGAGATCCTTGTGGTTGCATAATAATAATTTGAAATCAGTTCTCCTGAAGAGGGGCACCGGTTTTACCATAGGAAAAACGATAATATTCCGAATCTTCTCCCAGTTTTTTCCCCTCACGTGGTATATTTCTTTGAGACTTCTCAGTGATTGTTTTTTTTCGGCCAGGATGAATGATTTATCTCTCTTGATCACCACTGGGTTATTACCAACGGGTTGGGGGAAAAGTCCTTTTTCAGCATGAAGCCAAACAAAAAAGCCAAGAAATCCCAACTGAGCTCAGAACTAATCAGGGAGAACAGTAATGCACAAAAGATCGCCAACGAGAAAACCATAGCCTTTACTTGATCGCTATGAGGATGGGTGGGTCTGCAGAAGGCGAAGCAGGATTCATCTCAGTGAGAGAAGACTGCCATTGTGTAGTCCCTAGGAGAGAAGGGGGGGAACCAAAGGAGAGAGAGAAAGAAAGGAAAAAGAAAGAAAAAAGAAAAAACCACCGGTACACACACTCACACACCAATACCACCTCCGAGATTGAGTCTGACAGCCGAAGACACAGCCTCCCAGTGTCGATATTTTTGTTTTTATAATCAATCGCCAGTGCCCAGTGGGATCGGATTGAACCTGCAGTTCTCAAATCACCACGAAGAAAAGATGCAAATCTAGGTGCCCCCTCCCCTGGTCAGGCCGGCAGCGGGTAGAGAGCGCCACAGATCCCCTTCCTCCTTCTTCTCACTCGCCCAGTTCCCAACCGCGGTGAGCATGAGGAAAACCTCCCCTCCGGATTCCTCGCCCAGTCTCGGCTGTGAGTTACTGGCATTAGAGGGAGGAGGAGGAGGAGTTGAAGTTTGCATTGAAAAGACTGGCTTTCCATGACGTAGCCACGTGCTCTCAGACCCGTCACCAGTGAGATGCTTCAACCCGCCCAGGGAGGGCAGTGTCACTGCAGTCTCTCCGCTAGTTCCCGTCCTGAAGTCCCCCAGCCGCCCGCACCGGCCCCAGCCTTGGACCCTCTCCCTCCTCTGCCCAGCATGAGTAGGCTTGCTGATGGCTCTAGGAGCCATCTAACAGACCTTTCTGTTAAAAGTGAATTTGGAAAAGAAAAATGAACAATTATAATAAGTAAACCTTAAAAAAATACATGGGGGGGGGGGACTTAAAGAGAAACAGTAGTTTAATACCACTCTTCACAGCTTACATGAGTTCCACCTTATCTTTTCAAAAGCAGCATCTAAACCATTAAGGAAAACTCACGTTCCTTTAGTTCGTATTATTGGAATCCTACTTAAGGTGCTGTTGGGAAAATATAAACTAGACATAGGACAAACAAATATGCACTTGCAGAAGCAGCCTGTTAAAAGGGCAACCACTAAAATCTAGGTGGTAAGATGTGTTTTGGTAGGGAGGGCCATATGTACATGGGAAATAGTATGCCTTTTCTAGACAATTAATTCATTATCATCAAATAATTTTTTGAACAGAAAGCACTCTGCTTAAATCACACCCTAATTCATTGCTTGTTTCTATAACCATTAATTGAACATTAAATTCACCCTATTCACTTCTCATCTACGCTAATATACAACCTTGTTATCAGCCACCACAATCTAACCTAACAAAATGGGCAAACATAAACCAGCTCCCTACTTTCCCAGAAAAATAAAAAGATTTAGGGCTGTTGTTTTATTTTATCTTATTTGGGGGAAACAATGCTATGTACAAAAATAGCACAAACTGTTACAAAGAATAAATAACAAACCCCATGTACTCCCCACTCAATATTAGTACATGTTAACATTTCATCATATCTGTGAACTGGGAAGTTTGGGAAAGTAAAATTACCCACTCTCACTCTTGTTAGGTGAATGAATTAAAGTTATTTCAGCTTATTTCCATTTCTATAGGAAAATTGACATAAAATTTTAAAATATATATGTAGAAGCTCCATTTTACTATCAAAATATTAAAAATGCTTCTACTCCATAGGATTTCAAACTATCTTATAAACAAATAGATGCAGACTTGTGTTGTTGAGAATAAATTGAAGAAATTGATTTTGAAGAAAATTAACGCCTCAGTTATCAAAAAAAGAAATTGTAGTCAACAACTTCCTCACTGCTATAGTTTTCTAATATTCATGAGACATTTTGAGATTCCAAAATGTGCATCCAATATCTGGAACCCTTTTGGGAAACATCAGTCAATTTTAGATAAGGTAGTAAGGGAATTTAAAACAAGTAAATTCTATTTAAGTAAAGGAACCAGAAAGCTAAATAGTGATGGCCTCAATGTACCAAAAGAATCATGTCATAGCTTAAAAGAATTACTATGATTAACTGGAATCTAAATAAAGTTTGGGAAGTAAAGAAAGAGGAAATACTAAGTGTTTATGAATTTAATGACAAATGACTTAGGAGAAGCAGGATGAAAAGAATAGAATTCTTTTTTTTTTTTTTTCTAAAGAGTAAAACTGGCATAGCATTGCCAAATAATTAGGATTATTCTTATATCAGTCCATCGGGGATAGATATCATATGCTGCTTCTATCACATTTTGGTGTCCAGTTTGGGGGCGAGGGGTTCTGGAATATCCCAATCTATTACCACTGGATATATTCCAGAGAAACAAATGAATAAAAAATATTCTCCATCTAGGTCTTTTGAACTCTCACATCTCTAAATTTCCCTAAAAACTTGCTGAGTCCCCTGGGATATTTCACAAGTAAAATAAAATCTGGGGAGGTGTTCTGTAACTATTGGATCCTTTTGTATGCTAAGTTTATGTAAAGAGAGTATTTCTCAAACCAGCTTCTCTTGCATTTCAAATTGAAGTCTCTTTTCTACATTGTAACAGTGAATTTGATTCCTATTACAATAAAGAATGACTGCGAAAGCTATGGGATGTTTTACTATATATTGGTGGAAAGCTGATTACTTCTTCGTCCTAGTGACCAACATAAAAGGTAATTAACTGTGGCTACTACTTATTGAGATTCTATTATTCCAGGCTGAGTTCCTTCTCAACTTTTATGCTCTTTAAAGGAAGGAGAAATCTTTTATAATAATGTATGAAATTCTATAATTCTTTTCCATACTTAGTTTACATAGGCTATTATTCACATTATTCAACAAACAAACAAATACCAAATTTTTTGTCTAGAAAAGATGGCCTAATACTGATTCAGGTTACCATTGATCCAAAGGATGAAGGGTGATCCAAGAGTCAACCCAGGTTTCTGGAGGCCTCCTGTTTAAGGATGATCCTAAGATATTTATACTGACCTGAGTTTAGACCATTATTTAAGTTGTGTGGGTTTGGGTTTTTTTTGAAGATATCAAAATATTTACTTACCCTTTGCCACACTACATTCAAATCAATATTAGATGGCAAAAAAATGAAAATTATCAGAAAGTAAATGTAAGCATTAGAATGCATGTAAGTAAAGATAGAGTAAGGAAAGCCTCATGGTAACTGTAAAAATGAACAGTAAAATCTGTACTATATATAGGTAGAAAAATCTTAAAACTGTTTTCATAAGGTTGAAACAAGATAAACCCAGAACTCATAATTGAGTTCAGTTAAAATTGAAACTTACCTTCAGCTATATCATAGTAAAGAGACCTAAAAATAAATGTAGTGGCCAGAATTCCAGGTCACAATAAAATATACATTTTAATTTAGGACATGTAAATGTCTATGAGATTATCAAAATCTTTGTGACTGTCTTAGCAGGCTCTTTCTAATTGTCCCCAATAGTTACTCTTCTATTTTATTCTTCCTTTTAATAATAAAACCCCACCCCACCACAGTTTTGAAAGGGCTCATGGGTACCCAGATAGAAAATATAATTCCCAGCCTCCATTGCAATTAAGTATGGTCATGTGACTATATTCTAACCAAAAAGATGAGATCAAAAGTGACCCATTGAACTGCCTGGTCACAGTCTTCAAAGGAAGTCTCTCTCTCTCTCTCTCTCTCTCTCTCATTAGTAAATAAAAAGAAGTAATTTAAAAAATAAAAGTAATTTTTAAAGTATTATCACTTTAGTACCATTTGCTTCCTCTCCCCTTGTTCCTATATTGACTCATTGCATAGAAAACCTCTGCTCCTTTCTCCTGGAGGCAACAGTCTGGAAAGGTAACTCCGGTTCTTCTCTCTGCCCCCTCCCAGGTTCTCAATGAAGAAGGAATGATTTAAATGGTCTAGCCCCTTCTTTTCTCTGTCTCTTTGGATCTGCCTACATGCAAAAAAAAAAAAAAAAAGTTTTCATGATCCTCTGCTTCAGTTCCCCTCTGCAAAAAGCATTGTGTGAGCCCTGGCTGGTGTGTCTCAGTTGGTTGAATCATCCTCCCATACACCAACAATTCGCGGGTTCGATTCCTGATCAGGGCATATACCTAGATTGCAGGTTCGGTCCCCAGTTGGGATGCAAATGAGAAGTAACCAATCAATGTGTCTCTCTTCCTTCCTCTCTCTAAAAGTCAATGAACATGTCCTCAGGTAAGGTTTGAAAAAAAGCATTGGGTCAGCCTTGAACTTACAGTCTATCTTCTAGAAACAGGTGTGGACACCAATCTTTCTCTGAACTCATTATGGGAGACATCATCAGTACTTCACATATATCCTTTTCATCCTGCCTTATCAGTGTGCTGTGGTTGGCTTCCAGCTTCCAGTGTCTCCATCTCTGAACCTGAGGGACCTTTGTCCAAACCACGAAAGGCCCCTCTCTGTGCCCAGGCACTCACAGAGAAGCCTGAGAATGAACACTCCCTCAGAGAATGTTCCCATGACTAAACACCACAGCTTCCTTACCTTGTGGGAAGGATAATGATGAAGCATGTGTTTTATATCCTTTCCCAGATTTTCCTTGTGGAATAAGACAGTCTCCCACCAGGATAGCTGGTTTACCAGCACACCATTGGCCCTCTCCCCTTCCCTATATCCATTCCCCACTCATCTACTATATTCTCTCCCTGAGAAACTACTTGTATTAGAACCTTTATCCTCCATAGAAACTCAAACCAAGACAGGGTTGAAGAGAGAAGACAGTAGCACTGGGTAAAAAAAAGTTTTCAATGATTTTTACAATTTCCAGATGTCGGAAAAGTATTTAGCGCAGTGGTTCTCAACCTTCCTAATGCCGCGACCCTTTAATACAGTTCCTCATGTTGTGGTGACCCCCCAACCATAAAATAATTTTTGTTGCTACTTCATAACTGTAATTTTGCTACTGTTATGAATCATAATGTAAATATCTGATATGCAGGATGCATTTTCATTGTTACAAATTGAACATAATTAAAGCATAGTGATTAATCACAAAAACAATATATGTGTTTTCCGATAGGCTTAGGAGGCCCCTGTGAAAGGGTCGTTCGACCCCCAAAGGGGTTGCGACCCACAGGTTGGCGACCCACAAGTTGAGAACCGTTGACTTAGGGAGACCAATTCTATTTTTTTTTGCAATTTTTTTTCTTTAGTGATTAAGGTATTACATATGTGTCCTTATCCCCCCATTGCCCACCCACCGCACTCCCACTCATGCCCTCATCCCCATGGTGTCTGTGGCCATTGGTTAGGCTTATATGCATGCATACAAGTCCTTTGGTTGATCTCTCCCCCTTCCCCCTACCCTCCCCTACCTTCTCTCTGAGGTTTAATGGTCTGATCAATGCTTTTTTGTCTTTGGATCTGTTTTTGTTTATCAATTTATGTTGTTCACTTTATTCCACAAATGAGTGATATCTATCTTTCCTGTGATATTTATCTTTCTCTGACTGGCTTATTTCGCTTAGCATAATGCTCTCCAGTTCCATCCATGCTGTTGCAAATGGTAAGAATTCCTTCTTTTTTACCGCAGCGTAGTATTCCATTGTGTAGATGTAACACAGTTTCTAATCCACTCATCTGCTGATGGGCACTTAGGCTGTTTCCAAATCTTAGCTATGGTAAATTGTGCTGCTATGAACATAGGGGTGCATATATCCTTTCTGATTGGTGTTTCTGGTTTCTTGGGATATACTCCTAGAAGTGGGATCACTGGGTCAAATGGGAGTTCCATTTTAGTTTTTTGAGGAAACTCCATATTGTTCTCCATAGTGGCTGCACCAGTCTGCATTTCCACCAGCAGTGCACGAGGGTTCATTTTTCTCCACATCCTCTCCAGCACTTGTCATTTGTTGATTTGTTGATGATAGCCATTCTGACAGGTGTGAGAAGGTACCGCATTGTTGTTTTGATTTGCACCTCTCGGATGATTAGTGACTTTGAGCATGTTTTCATATGTTTCTTGGCCTTCCTTATGTCTTCTTTCGAAAAGTATCTGTTTAGGTCCATTGCCCATTTTTTGATTGGGTTGTTTATCATCCTTTTGTTAAGTTGTATGAGTTCCCTGTAAATGTTGGAGATTAAACCCTTATCAGTGATAACATTGGCAAATATGTTCTCCCATGCAGTGGGCTTTCCTATTGTTTTATTGATGGTTTCTTTTGCTGTGCAGAAGCTTTTTATTTTGATGTAGTCCCATTTGTTTATTTTCCATTGCCCTAGGAGCTGTATCAGTGAAGATATTGCTTGTGGCATATGTCTGAGATTTTACTGCCTGTGGATTCCTCTATTTTTATGGTTTCCTGTCTTATGTTTAAGTCCTTTATCCATTTTGAGTTTATTTTTGTGTATGGTGTAAGTTGGTGGTCTAGCTTAATTTTTTTGCATGTATCTGTTCAATTTTCCCAACACCATTTATTGAAGAGACTGTCTTGACTCCATTGTATGTTCTTGCCTCCTTTGTCAAATATTAATTGAGCATATTGGTTCGGGTCAATTTCTGGGTTCTCTATTCTATTGGTCTATATGTCTGTTCTTGTGCCAGTACCTGGCCGTTTTGAGAACAGTGGCTTTGTAATACAGCTTGATATCTGGTATTGAGACCCCTCCTACTTTGTTCATCTTTCTCAGGATTGCTGCAGCTATTCGGGCTCTTTTTTTATTCCAGATGAATTTTTGGAGAGTTCGTTCTAGGTCTGTGAAATATTCCATTGGTATTTTAATGGGGATTGTGTTGAATCTATAGATTGCTTTGGGTAGTATGGACATTTTAATGATGTTGATTCTACCAATCCATAAACATGGTATGTTCTTCCATCTGTTTATGTCTTCCTCTATCTCTTTTTTCAGTGTCCTGTAGTTTTCCAAGTACCTGGTACAGGTCTTTTACCTCCTTAGTTAAGTTTATTCCTAGATGTCTTAATTTTTTTGGTGCAATGGTAAATGGTATTGTTTTTTTAATCTCTCTTTCTGTAAGTACACTATTGATGTATAAAAATGCCATAGATTTCTTGGTGTTAATTTTGTATTCTGCTACATTGCCAAATTCATTTATTAAGTCTAATAATTTTTTGATGGAGTCTTTAGGGTTTTCTATGTACAGTATCATGTCATCTGTGAATAATGACAGTTTTATGTCTTCTTTTCCAATTTGGATACCTTTTATTTCTTCTTCTTGTCTAATTGCTATGGCTAGCACTTCCAGTACTATATCAAACAGGTGTGGTAAAAGTGGGCATCCCTGTCTCATTCTTGTTCTTAGGTGAAATGGTTTTAGTTTTGCCCATTGTGTATGATGTTGGCTGTAGGTTTGTCATATAAGGCTTTTATTATGTTGAGGTATGATCCCTCAATTGCCATTTTGCTGAGGGTTTTTATCAAGAAAGGGTGTTGGATTTTTGTCAAATTGCATTAATTGATATGACTATGTGATTTTTTATCTCTCAATTTGTTTATGTGATGTATCGTATTTATTGATTTGTGGATATTGTACCATCCTTGCATCCCCGGGATAAATCCTACTTGGTCATGGTGTATGATCTTTCTGATGTACTGCTGGATCTGATTTGCTAGAATTTTGTTGAGGATTTTGGCATCTATGTTCATGAGAAATATTGGCCTGTAATTCTTTTTCATTGTTCTTTATCTGGTTTTGGTATTTGGTGATGCTGGCTTCATAGAATGAGCTTGGAAGTGTTCTTCTTGAATTTTTCAGAATAGTCTGAGGAGGATAGGTTTTAGTTCTTCTTTGAATGTTTGGTAAAACTAGGGGAGGCCAATTCTTGGGCACATGTCAAATTTCATTCCCTAAAACAACCTTATCAGTAATAAAACTAATATTTTTATTTTTTCATTTTTTAACTCGTGTAGTCCTATTTCTTAATTGAATCTGAACTCAGAAGTAGTGAGGGGAGAAGAGGCAGAATTATTATGTCTTAAGGCCCCAAATACTACTAAATAATACAAGAAAAAAAAAACCCTTTGTTCCTATTATGTCCAGCGAGTATTGTAATAAAACAGTGAGGAACCTGCCAAGAGATACAGGCAAAAATAGGTGAATTCCCCTGAGACCTCAGAAATATGAGCTTCTCTTGACAAAATGCCACAAGGCTTCCTTTCACACCTAAAGGAACTTTATCTCAGCCTATATAAATATGTCTGACAGTAGAGCCCCAACTCCCTGTACAGCTCCAATAAGAGTCCAGAGGACATTTATTTGCATCCTCTGAGGCAGGTATGAGTTCATCATAAACAAGTAGGATAGGCTCTAAACAATTTGAGGACTTAATGCAGTGTAACCTATTTTATCAATGTCTCTAGACCTTTGAAATGCATGCCTCCTATTAATAAACATATTAAACCTTCTTTAATGTGATTTTAATATGAATTAAATATATAGGCTACAACCAAATGAAAGTAATGGTAACTTTTTATGGACTACTTCAAACTACACTCTACTTTCTTCCCTATTCATGCAAAATTTGTTATCCCTAATCCTAGGGAAGTATTCCCCCAGTGAAAAACATTGTTGTCCATGATTCGAAGTGTTCTAAAGGGAAACTACATTTCCTGTAAATAGAATTCTGTTCTTTAATCTCTATAACTATTGAGTAGGACAGCTTTGGATATATCATTTTAAATTCATCATTTTAGTTTACAGTGGAGAAATTTGTTCACTTAACTTTTTCAATATGGGGAGAGGCTTATATATTCAAAATTTTAGAATATCATTTATCCTGGAAAAAAAGAATATTCTTTATCCCAGACAACAGTTTATTTTCTAAAATTTGGATAACTGAGGAATAAGAATAACATTATTGAATATGTGCCTAAATATAAGAGATACATCCTTCTGTATAATATACTGCCTGTGGTCAAGTCAGCACCACCAGTGCCCCATTCCAAGCTGCCTGAAGAAGCCAGGAATACATGTCTCAAGGAACCCTCTCTCTGTGGTTCCAAGTTCAAACTCTCCAGTGAGAGGTTCTCAGATAGATTTGGATGGAGAAGAGATGTAAAGGTCCATTCTCTGAAGGCAACTGTCGGTCAATGTGAGATTCGCAGTGGGTTCCTAGTACATTTTTGAGAACCATAGCTCTCCGAAGAATTGTAGCAGCCAATCAACCTGACTTTCATTCCCAGCTTTTTGAGTAGTTCTAAGTCCCCAATTCCCATATTAAAACAACTTGAAACCAGGACACATCAAATGGCTTCAGTTTTCCTGACTTTTCCCTGATGAATACACGGTATTTTCTCTGACTAGGTTCCAAAACATTACAAGTTACCAGGTACATCACTGATAATTCCCTTTGAGTTTGTGATGGTTGACTTGATACCTAAATATCTGGTATGACGATTAGACTTTGAATCCAGCATCATATACTATTAGATGGATAAACAGAGATGATTTCCTCCTTATAAGTATTTGCTGGTTATTCCACCCAACACAGAATTCTAACAGGCCATTTTTAAAATTTATCTTTATTGTTGAAAATATTACAGATGTCCTCTTTTTTCCCCATTGACCCTCTCTACCCGACTCCTGCCCTCCCCCAGGCCTTCACTCCATAATTGTCTCTCTATGGGTTATGCATATCTACACTAATAAAAGAGAAAAATGGTAATTGGCGTACGACGATACCCTTTTCATTGGCTAATCAGGGCTATATGCAAGTTAACTGCCAACAAGATGGCGGTTAATTTGCATATGTAGGCACAATGCAGGGAGGCGAAAGGGAAAGCAGGAAGCAGCCCCTAGTCATTGACAGTGATCGGAAACCCAGGGGGGAGCTAAGAGCCCCCCAGCCATGATCAGAGAATCAGGCGCCTTTGCCACCCTGGCCAGTGATAGCAGGAAGTAGGGGTGGAGTCAGCGATGGGAGCTGGACACGGTTGAAGCTGGCAGTCCCGGGAGCTAGGGTCCCTTGCCTGGGCCTAAAGCGGAGCCCATGATCGCGGGGCCGCTGCAGCTGCGGGTCCCCGCTGCCCGAGCCGGACACCTCAGCCAGAGGCATTAGGCCTGGGCAGAGGCGGAGCCTGCAACCGCGGGGAGCTGGGGGTCCCCTGCCCAGGCCTGACACCTCTGCCGGAGGCCTCAGGCCTGGTCAAGGGGCCGATCCGGTGATTGGTGATCGGAGGGTGATGAGGGTCAACTCCTCTGGCCAAGTCATCAGGCCTGGGCGGGGGGCTGAGCCGGGGATTGGGGGGATATGATGGTCTCCTTGCCCAGGCCTGAAGCCTGGGTCAGAGGCGTCAGGCTTGGGCGGGGGGTGGAGCAAGCGATCAGAGGGAGATGGGGGTCCCCTGCCCAGGCATGATTCCTGGGCCAGAGCCAGTGATTGGGGGGAGATGGGGGTCCCCTGTCCAAGCCTGACACCTCTGGCAGAGGCGTCAGGCCTGGGCAAGGGGCCGATCAGGTGATCAGAGGGTGATGGGGGTCTACGCCTCTGGCTGAGGCATCAGGCCTGGGTAAGGGGCAGAGCCAGCAATCGGAAGGGTCTGGGGGTCCCCTGCCCAGGCCTGATGCCTGGGCCAGAGGCATCAGGCCTGGGCTGGGGGCAGAACCAGTGATGGGGGGAAATGAGGGTCCCCTGCCCAGGCCTGACGCCTCTGTCAGAGGCATCAGGCCTGGGCAAGGGGCCAATCCTGCGATTGGAGGTTGATGGGGGTCAACGCCTGAGGGCTCCCAGTATGTGAGAGGGGGCAGGCTGGGCTGAGGGACACTCCCCCACCCCACACCCAGTGCACGAATTTCGTGCACCGGGCCCCTAGTATGCATATAAGTTCTTTCGTTAATCTCTTCCCACCCACCCAACCCCCGTTCCCTCTGAGATTTGTCAGTCTGTTCCATGCTTCCATGTCTCTGGATCTATTTTGTTCATTAGTTTCCACCTGTAAGTTAGATCATGTGATATTTGCCTTTCTCTGTCTGGCTTATTTCGCTTAGCATAATATTCTCCAGTCCCTTCATACTGGCTCAAAGAGTAGGAGATCCTCCTTTTTTTCACAGCTGCAGTATATTCCATTTTGAAAATATACCACAGCTTTTTTATGAGCACTTAAGCTGTTTCCAGATCTTAGCTATTGTAAATAACACTGCTGTGAACATAGGAGTGCAAATATTCTTTCTGATTGGTGTTTCTGGTTTCTTAGGATATATTCCTAGAAGTGGGATCACTGGGTCAAATGGCAGTTCCAGTTTTAATTTCTTGAGGAAACTCCATACTGTTTTTCATAGTGTCTGCACCAGTCTGCGTTCCCACCAGCAGTGCATGAGGTTTTCCTTTTCTCCACATCCTCACCAGCACTTGTCATTTGTTGACTTGTTGATGGTAGCCATTCTGGCTGGTGTGAGATGATACCTCATTGTCATTTTAATATGCGTCTTTCTGATGATTAGTGACTTTGAACATTTTTTCGTGTCTCTTGGCCATCTGTATGTCCTCCTTGGAGAATTGTCTGTTTAGGTCCTTTGCCCATTTTTTAATTGGATTGTCTTCCTTTTGTTAAATAGTTTGAGTTCTTTATATATTTTGGAAATTAATCCCTTATTAGATGTATCACTGGCAAATACGTTCTCCCATACAGTGGGATAAGTTGAACCTGCAGCACTTTCCACTTTGAATTGAATGAAAATGATTTGGTTGGGCTATTTCTTATACTTCCTCAGAAAAGAAGTTTATAAAATCAAATTCAATTCTAACATAAGAAAATTAATGGAATTATTTTACATTTTAACCAAAATTCCTGTCATTAAGTTAAAATGTGTCACTCATAAAGAAATTTATCAAAATTAATGTAAAAATTACAATAAAAATGCATTGCATTTCCAACACTTAGGTTACAAACTAAATAAAGAAAAATGCCTGCCCTAGACGATTTGGCTCGGTGGATAGAGTGTCAGCCTGCAGACTGAAAGGTCCCAGGTTCGATTCCGGTCAAGGGCATGTACCTTGGTTGCGGGCACATCCCCAGTGGGGGGTGTGCAGGAGGCAGCTGATCAATGTTTCTTTCTCATCGATGTTTCTAACTCTCTATCTCTCTTCCTTCCTCTCTGTAAAAAATCAATAAAATATATTTTTTTTAAAAAAGAAAAAGAAAAATGCCAACTCAGAGACAATTTACATTCCAAAAACTAAATGGCACAAGTCTGTTGGACCATAACTTTCTAGAGGTCAAAAATTAAAGCTATTTCACTTGCTTAGTACATCACCCTAATAATCTTAGATGTACACATATTTAATTATTCATATCTTGAAATGTAATTTCCACATAAATTTAGATTTTGAAGATTACACTGTGAAGGGAAAAATCCCATTTATCAGCTCATATAAACATCCTAATGAGCATTTATAATATTGTAGATTTAAGTGCACATAATTGAATTGCTGTCCAGGCAGGTGTAAAAAATGTCTTAAATGTTGTTTTTAAACATTGATTTGGTCTAATATAATATTGGCATCTGGACAATAATGCACTTTCACTTTATTACTTGTCTTAATGAGGTAAACAATAGAATATACCTATATGTATAATGGCTCAAGATAATTATTTCTTAGCATTAACTGTTTTTTTATTTTATTTATTTTTTTATTGTCTAAAGTTTTACATATGTCTCCTTTTCCCCCAATTGACCTCCCACCCAGCTATTCCTACCCCAAGCAAGCCCCCAGTGTCTGTGTCCATTGGTTATGCTAATATGCACGCATAAAGTCCTTTGGTTGCTCTCTAACCCCCCCCCCCCTCACTCCCCTACCATGTGTCTCTGGATCTATTCTTGTTCATCAATTACGTTGATCATTATATTCCACAAATGAGTGAGATCATGTGATATTTATCTTTCTCTGACTGGCTTATTTTGCTTAGCATAATGCTCTCCAGTTCCATCCATGCTGTTGCAAATGGTAAGAATTCCTTCTTTTTTCCGCAGCATAGTATTCCATTGTGTAGATGTATCACAGTTTTTTAATCCACTCATCTGCTGATGGGCACTTAGGCTGTTTCCAAATCTTAGCTATGGTAAATTGTGCTGCTATGAACATAGGGGTGCATATATCCTTTCTAATTGGTGTTTCTGTTTTGTTGGGATATAGCAGTGGGATCACTGGGTCAAATGGGAGTTCCATTTTTAATTTTTTGAGGAAACTCCATACTGTCTTCCATAGTGGCTACACCAGTTTGCATTCCTACCAGCAGTGCAGGAGGGTTCTCTTTTCTCCACATCCTTTCCAGCACTTGTCGTTTGTTGATTCGTTAATGATAGCCATTCTGACAGGTATGAAATGGTATCTTGTTGTTTTGATTTGCATCTCTCAGATGATTAGTGACTTTGAGCATGTTTGCATATATCTCTGGGCCTTCTGTATGTCCTCTTTCAAAAAGTGTCTATTTACAACAGATCCTTTGCCCATTTTTTGATTGGATTGTTTATCTTTCTTTTGTTAAGTTGTATGAGTTCTCTGTAAATTTTGGAGATTAAACCCTTATCAGAAATATCATTGGCAAATATGTTCTCCCATGCAGTGGGCTTTCTTGTTGTTTTGTTGATGGTTTCTTTTGCTGTGCAGAAGCTTTTTATTTTGATGTAGTCCCATTTGTTTATTTTCTCTTTAGTCTCCATTGCCCTAGGACCTGTGTCTGTAAAGATATTGCTATGACATATGTCTGCTATTTTGCTGCCTATGGAGTCTTGTAAGATTTTTATGGTTTCCCGTCTTACATTTAAGTCCTTTTGCCATTTTGAGTTTGTTTTTGTGTGTGGTGTAAGTTGGTGATCTAGTTTCAGTTTTGTGCATGTATCTGACCAAATTTCCCAGAACCATTTATTGAAGAAACTGTCTTGACTCCATTGTATGCTCTTGCCTCCTTTGTCAAATAGCATTAAGCATTAACAGTTCTTTAGAAGTAAACATGCCAATAAAGAATACATAATTAATCAAGCATATCCAGGCTAATATTTTGGGTTATATTTAAGAACTTTATAATTTGAATATAATTAAAATAAAAATATACCAAAAAAAAACATATTTTAACTTCAAGATCAACCATTTTCCTTTAATTTAAAGCCATTACTCAGGCTCTGACACACATTAGGATATATGTTTTGTTTATATTTGTTTTAACTTTCTGTAGGTGTTCCCAAGTTTTGGAAGTGTTCATTTTAAAGCTCCATTAGTAAATTGAGTTTGATGTTATTCATTAAAGAATATTTTAATGCAAGATTTTCAAATATCATCAGGTGGTGGAAGGCAGGACGTCATGGTGTTCATGGTACACAGCTGTATGAAATATTGTAATAGTAAACAAACTTACTAAAAATACTTTTCTGATAATACTTCTACCACTTTTATTAGATTAGAACATGAACATTAGCAGCAGGCACCAAAATCTCAAGTCAATTTTAGGAGGAAAATGAAAATTGAAAAAAAAATCAATAATGTTTCAGTTTTATTTCCTAAATATGGGGGAGAAACAAATCACTACTTTGCACCAAAACATGATCATTTAAATCTTGAACACTGAAACTTCAAAAGCAACTAACCAAGGGGGTGGAAGTCGGGACTGAAATGCAAGCTATGCCTCACTGAGCCAGTGTAATAGACTTGGAAGGGCATCTTCTTCTAATTGGTTCACCCTGGAACTGCTTTTTCCTCAATGGTTCTCCAGAGGTACTGCCTTTTTCTAATTGGTCAGTCCAGAGGGCATGTTTTTTCTGATTTGCATATAGCACTGGATGCATGTCCTTCCTGCCTATGTACTGTAGACCAATGAGAAGTACCGGTGAGACCAAGGAGAACCATTTCAAGAAAAGAAAGTGTTCAGACACATAAGATTAATCAAAAAATATAGACTCAGGTTAGAAGGAATAGTAAATTTTAAATACAATACAAAGTTTAAAATTTAGATTGTGGCTCAGTTTCTATCTTTTTCTAATTGATCAGCCCAGAAAATAATGTGCCTGATGATATCCTGAAAAAATTACTTTTCATTCCTTAAAACCTGAGTGCTAATCACTGGACAAATTAAAATTCTTTGATCCATAGTCTATTCTCAAGCACCACATCTCTCCAACCTATTATATGTCAACTAGAGGCCCAGTGTATGAAATTCGTGCATGGGTAGGGTCCCTAGGCCTGGCTGGTGATCAGGGCCAATCTGGGCCTTCTGGCTGCCGGCCGCGGCCTTCCTTCATTCCGTGCTGCCCCCTGATGGTCAGTGCACGTCATAGCTAGCGATCAAACTCCCAGTCTCCCTGTCAAACTCCAGAGGGGACACTGCATATTAGGCTTTTATATATACAGCCTAGAGGCCCAGTGCACAAAAATTTGTGCACTCGTGGGGGAGGGGGGAGTCCCTCAGCCCAGCCTGTGCCCTCTTGCAGTCTGGGACCCATCGGGAGATAACGACCTGCTGGCTTAGGCCTGCTCCCGGGTGGCAAAGGGCAGGCCCAATCCCTAGGTGCAGCCCCTGGTCGGGCTCAGAGCAGGGCTGATTGGGGAGTTGGGACGCCATCCCCTGTCATGTACAGAGCAGGGCAGATCGGGAGGTTGCGATGCCACCCTCAGTCATGCTCAGGGTAGGGCCGATTGGGGGGTTGGGGCACCGTCCCCCTGTCACACTCAAGGCAGGGTTGATGGGGAGGTTGCAGCGCCACCCCCTGTCATGCACAGAGCAGGGCCGATCAGGGGGTTGGGGCGCTGCCCCCTGTCACTCACAGAGCAGGGCCCATCAGGGGGTTGGGGCTCCTTACCCTGTCACGTACAGAGCAGGGTCGATCAGGGGGTTGGGGAGCTCCCCCCTGTCACACACAGAGCAGGTCCCATCAGGGGGTTGAGGAGCTCCCCCCTGTCACTCACAGAGTAGGGCCGATAGGGGAGTTGGGGCACTGCCCCCTGTCACACACAGAGCAGGATGGATCAGGGGTTTGGGGCGCCGCACCCTGTCACACTCAGGGCAGGGCCGATGGGGAGGTTATGGCTCTACCCCGTCACACACAGAGCAGGGCCCGTGGCGGGGGGGGGGGGGGGTTGGGGCGCCACCCTCTATCACCCACAGAGCAGGGCCAATCAGGGGGTTGGGGCACCGCCACTGTCACACTCAGGGCAGGGCCAATGGGGAGGTTATAGCTCTACCCCGTCACACACAGAGCAGGGCCCGTGGGGGCGGGGGGCACCGCACCCTGTCACACACAGAGCAGGGCCAATCAGAGGGTTGGGGTGCAGCACCCTGTCACACACAGAGCCGCAGGGCAATCAGGGGGCTGGGGAGCTCCCCCATATCAGGCACAGAGCAGGGCTGATTAGGGGGTTGGGGCGCCTTCCCCTGTCACGAACAGAGCAGGGCGTATAGGGAGGTTGTGGCCCCAACCCCTGTCACACACAGAGCCGCAGGGCAATCAGGGGGTTTGGGTGCTGCCCCCTGTCACACTGATCCCGGTGCCGGGAGGCATATTACCCTTTTACTATATAGGATAGAGGCCTGGTGCACAGGTGGGGGCCGGCTGGTTTGCCCTGAAGGGTGTCCTGGATCAGGGTGGGGGTCCCGCTTTGGTGCCTGGCCAGCCTGGGTGAGGGGCTGAGGGCTGTTTGCAGCTGGTCACACCCCCTTCAGGGTGGGGGTCCTCACTGGGGTGTCTGGCCAGTCTGGGTGAGGGGCTGAGGTCTGCTTTCAGGCTGTCGGGTGACTGAAGCTCCCAACCGCTCCTTTTTTTCTTTTTCTTTTTATTCTGGGCCAGCTTTAGCTCTGGCTCCAGCTCTGAGGCCTCTGCTGCTGAAAGCAGCTATCTTGTTTGTTTGGGTTCTATAATTGAAACACTGTTTCAACTCCAGCTCTGAGTTTCCGGCTGGCTGAAAGCAGGTTTCTGGGGTTTTGTTTAGCTTCTATATTTGTAACAATGTTTCAAACTGCAAGCTCAGAGGCCGGCAGAGGCAGGCGAGGAACATTGGCTTCCTCCATCACTGTAGCAAGCAAGCCTCATGTTTGCTTCAAGCTGCCTGGCTGCCCACTGCCATCTTGGCTGGCAGTTAATTTGCATATTTCCCTGATTAGCCAATGGGAAGGGTAGCGAAGGTATGGCTAATTACCATGTTTCTCTTTTATTAGATAGGATTTCTGCACATGAATAATGTTTATCTCAAGCATATAAAAGTCAGGATTGAATGGCATTCAACCAAAAGCAAAGTGGACTGCTGGTCTGTATCTAATGTATTTGAGGATTAATAGGTCTATTTATTTAATAAATATTTGCAAATCTGCATCATGTATACCTGCCGGTTTTATCTCCATCATTTAGCCAGCCAATTCATTAGAAATTTGGCAAGCTTCTTAATTGTTAGAATAGCTGTTCTTGAAACTCTAGCATATTTCAGCTCTTTCTACATTAGACCAACCACTGAAAGTTTAAAAATCCAGGCCATCTTTGTTAATACTCCCCTCTCCCCCTCCTCTAACCTGTCTAATTCCTCTCTTATCCTCTCTCTCTCTCTCTCTCTTTCTAACATGTCACTTGCATGGGCACACACATAAACACAGCTATTTGAACTTAATTTTTCCTAAATTGACCACTGATCTTCGCAATGTTTAAAAAGAACTAAGAGCATGGTGTTGTCTGCAGAAAGGGCTTTTGTGGGTGTTTCTTTTAAAATACTGGATTTAGGGACATACGGATATGGTATTGGTTTGAGCCATTTCCACGAAACAGGGCTGAGTATAATCATATAATTTTACTTTCAAAAACTTTTTCCAAGAGTAACACATCCTTACCTAAGTTAACCAAGAAGTGACGAGCAAAATGCCTCATTAATACTTTGCATTCTCCAATGTTACATTTGTATATCTAAAATTAGACTAATTTGTAGAAAAACATCAAAAAGTGTATTTTACTTTAAAACTGCTCTTCACAATAAATTATAATCTGTCTTTTAATTATCCATTTAGTATCTTTCTGTCTTGATTCCTATATTATTTTTGTTATTGTAATTCTCATTTAAAGGTGCTCTGAGAATATGGTGTGTTGAAACTTCCATAGAGCCTGGTACATGGTTAATTTCTACTGTCTGGGAACTCAAGATTTTTCTCTTATTGGTGTATCTATCTTTATTGAGCCTACATTCCAAACAGTCTATTCTCTCCTTCAATTCCAGAATTTTCAGTTATTATCTTTTGAAATGTTTATTCTTTGCCATTCTCTCCATTATCTTTCCCTGGAAATTCTAATACAGAAATATTGATCCCTTCTTTTTTAAAAAATATATTTTATTGATTTTTTACAGAGAGGAAGGGAGAGAGATAGAGAGTTAGAAACATCAATGAGAGAGAAACATCGATTAGCTGCCTCCTGCACATCTCCCACTGGGAATGTGCCCGCAACCAAGGTACATGCCCTTGACCGGAATCAAACCGGGGACCTTTCAGTCCGCAGGCCGATGCTCTATCCACTGAGCCAAACCGGTTTCGGCATGATCCCTTCTTACTTTATGTCTTCGGTTCATGATTTCTTGATCAAACTTGATGTAAGTTGTGTTTTTATTTCTCTTTTGAAGCATCTTAAAAATACATTAAAGTCTCTGTCATATTGTTTGATGCAAATGTAACATGAATTAAATTCACATTCTGATTGTTGATTCTGTTGGTAGTCTGTCTTAGCATGCAATTCAAAAGCGTGTTAGAATTTTGGCTTTTCAGAAGGTGGGCAGGGAGATTTTTGTTTAGATATTTGTTTTTCTCTCCTCCCTGCTCTCTCTCACTCTGCCTAATGGTTGCTTCCATCCAACACTTCCCAGCCCACAGCCAGACCAGAACTGATGGCATTGCTGGTACCAGCAAGGTTCAGCAATACTCAGCATACTATATATTAAATCCCCAAGACAGTACTTGACCATGAGGACTTGTCTTTATCCTGAGCTCATAACTGCACAAATCTCAGGTAGTAGCAAGAACACTTATGTTTTAGAGCCCATTGAAAAGGCAGGGAGTACCATCCCAGTCCCTGGCCTCCAGATCCCGTTGATCATCAATAACCAAACTCCCAGCTACTTTTGCACCATCTAGGGCTCACTGTGGCTTCAGTCTCCACCTCTGCTGAGAGTTTCTGTACAATTTCTGGTCCATGAAAATACCAGTCTTGCCCTGGCCAGTGTCACTCACATGGTTGCACCACGTCTCACACACCAAGAGGTTGCTGGTTCTTTTTGCAAATTTGATCCCAGATCAGGATGGTATGCAGGAGGCAATGGATTGATGTTTCGCTTGCACATCAATGTTTCTCTCTCTCTTTTTCCCTCTCCTTTCCTCTCTCTAAAAAAATCAATTAAAAAATCTTTTTAAAAATGTCAAACTTGATTTTTGATCTTAGCTATGTAATTTGGTTTCTGGTTTTTATATTATTTTAGAGGCCCAGTGCATAAAATTTGTGCACAGAAGGGGAGTCCCCTCAGCCCAGCCTGCACCCTCTCCAATCTGGGACATCCCTCTCACAATCCTGGACCATTGGCTTCTAATCATTCTTTTTATTAACAAAGATTAAATGGAAGGAGCAGCAAGGGATGTGCATCTACTTTTTTTCTGATTAATATGTGAGACATCAGCCCTTACTTCTCTACTACACACTTCTTTTAGTAATCTCTCTGACTTTATAACTTATTTTTCTAAGTCTCTAACATTTGTATGGCCAACTGCAGACTAGCCATTGCCACTAAGTAGTTTCATTTGAAACTACTATTTCATCTGAAATATTTCTTTTAGTATTTAAGATGTCTTTGGTTGTAAGTGACAGAAACACAGCTCTAACTATTGGCTCCATTAAGTATGAAAAGAGCAAAAAATTTACTGATCCTCAAGGCTGAAAGGAAAACAGGTTTTCTGTTCTATTGTCTCTATTTCTCTCAGTGTGTCAGCTTTATTCTATCAGAACAGCTTGTTCCTACAGTTTGGGAAGAATTACTCCTGGAAGCACCTTGGTCTTAACATCTCTCAGCCTCAGCACCAGAGGTTTGAGACTTGTTTTTTGGACCCAAGTTTAGAAATTCCAGGGAAATGTTCTGATTGATTCAGCTGAAGTCAGTTTACTATCTCTGCATCAGTTAAAGTGGTCATGAGTGTAGAGTAAATAATAACATGGCAGCACTTATTCAAACCACATGGATAAAATAGGAAAGTGTTGATCTTGTCAGACAAGAGAAAAGGTTTCCATCGTGGCTTTTATTTATTTTTGAAATTAATCTTTTATTCAACTTATTGGGATAAATAAATTTAATTTAAAAATGGCTAATAAGATTACACTAGTATAAGTAAAGGAGACCAAATATATGGTGACAAGATAATTTGACGTTGGGTGGTGGGCATACAATGCAATATACTGATCATGTATCATAGAAATGTACACTGGAAACCATCATGACTTTTAAATAGGCATATAAGTATAGATTATATTTTGAACTTGCAGGAAATAAAGATTGTATCAGTCAGAGTTTGATTCAGGAAAGAAATATCACTTCTTTCAATCACTCAAATCAACCAAGTCTCAATCAGATCAATGTGCTTAAGCTTCAAATTTAAATTACATTAAGAATGTAATATAGGCAATTAACTTTTTAAAAAGTCATTGGAACCAATGGAGGAAATGACATCAGCAGGACTGGTACTGAATTATAGACTCAGGGACAAAGTAGGACAATGAATTATAGAAGTGTCAGGCTATCTAGACTAAAATGTCGGCAATAATTATATAGCTAGTGAGTCATTTCTTTAGGTTATGGGAAGATTAATAAGTGTTGTCAGAAACTCCCTTATATTCTTTCAAAAAATTAAGAAGAAATGCAGATAGAGAATTAATTATTCAGATAAACAATACATTGAGTAAGGTCTGGAATATGATCAGTGCCCTCTGAAATTTTCAGAGCTATATTCTACACGCTCAACTAATTTGTGTGATTTAGAATCCTGCTCCCTCATGATAAAAGACTGCATTTTTATTTGTGCTTTGTGTTTTATGTGAATTATTTGTGCCTGCCTCTTTCCACATTGTATGTAACAAAGTCAGCCTATTAAAAGATACTTTCGAGAATATAGAGCAATAAATTAAGTAGATAATCACCCCAGGCTCAATCTGATCATTGTGTTTAAGCTTCAAATTTGAATTCTCAGGCAGTCAGGACAAAAAGAAAAACATGATATATTAGAAATGTTTCACTATTGTAAATAATGAAGCAAATCGAATCACCAAGGAAATAAAATGTAATCAGTACCTGAAAAACATAGTGAGTGCCTCAATGAAAACCTGGAAATACGGGAAATAAAAATTTACTATAGCTAATGCTAACAAAAGACTATTCATTCTAACACTCCAGCTTAAGACATATTCCTCTTAAAATAAAATAATAAATATAATATAATATAATTAATATAATAATATGAAATTACTATGCCAAGGTCTTGGATGCAAAAATCATGAAGAGACTTTAGCTGTGTCTATCCAAGGGGAATTTATCAAGTAGGAACTAACTAGCTGAATTATTCTTGGGACAATATTCCAGAGCTATGGCAGCAGCGGTCAGAGAGTCTTGAACCAACCAACGGCTGGATCCTAATGGGCTCTGCCCCAGGAAAAAGGTTGACTTCAAGGACTTTATGGTAGAAGTTCAGCCTTAGGTCAACTGGGGAGACAGATAATCTCTGTTTTCTGGGAGTACCTCCCCTAATCTCTGTTTTCTAGGAGTACCTCCCCAGCTTTTTGTTCTCCATGCTACTTGGCTCTGCTCTCTAGAGGTCTTCCTTTCCTCCATTATCCTCTACTAAAGAAATCCTTGTTGTTAGTGTCCCAGAAGGAAAAAAGAAATCTCTACAGAGGAAGATAACATTACCCTATCTTTCTAAATATGTTTACAAAGAATCTCATCACCTGTGTCTTCACTCAGAAGCTTAGTATGAGAGGGTAGTTGTTGTCTGGAATATTTCCAGTATTGTGGCAGTGCAAGAGAGAGCATGAAAAAGCATTCACTCATGTTTAAAACCTTCTTAAAAGTGACACACATCAATTCTGCTCATATTTCATCCTTTACTGCAATTCATATGGCCACACCTGGGTTTGATAGAGTTGTGAATCCTGCTACAGAATGAGGGACCATTCTGTAATATAAATTGTAATTAATAATATAATTTTCAAGTCCTGTCCTACTAAAGATAAAACATTAGTTCCCCTCTCTTTTCTCAGTGCAGAGTACACTCAATCCATCCTCAAGGGAGATATCCAAAATTTCCATCCAATCTGTTCAAAGCCAGGATCTCTGAGTAATTCACAATGGTTTCTATGTCAAATCTAGATGTGGCTTTTGATCTGGAGACTCAGGAAATAAAAAAACAAGCTGCCCCTCAAACTCCCAAAATACAGTGGGAAAGCGTAGTACCAGTACAGTCTCCTACACTACAAGACCAATAACATGTGACATACCTGGTACAGAAGTCACTAGCAAATAGCAATTTCAAAAGCAGATGCCACAAGAGACTTTGTATTCTGGGGGTGGGATGTGCTTGTTTTCCTCCCCAACTCTTTTTTCTTCATGCTGCTTGGCTCAGCTCTCTAGAGGTCTTCCTTTTTTCCATTATCCTTGACCACAACTTGAAAGAGCATTGAAAAATACGCCTTTCTTGAAGGTTGAACTTCTTAGCCAACTTCCTTCTCGTGGAAATATGGATGCTGTCATAGTCTGTCCAGGCTGCTATGACAGAACACTAAAGACTGCATGACCTATAAACAACAGAAATTAATTTCTCACATTTCTGGAGACTGAAAGCCCAAGGTCAAGACACCAGCAGATTTTGTGTCTTGACAAGACAACTCACTTCCTGGTTCATACATGGCTGTCTTATCACTGAATCATCATATGGCAGAAGGATCAGGGATCTCTCTGGAGTCTCTTTTACAAGAGCACTAATACCACTTATGAGGTCTCTGTCCCAATCACCTTCAAAAGCCTCCTCCACCCAATACCATCACATTGGGGATTACGTTTCAACATATGAATTTTGGGAGGACACAAACATTCAGTGTGTAGCAAGCATCTAAGTGGCTTCCTTAGTATCAGTCACACTCTCATTAATTCCAAGCTGCTGGCTCTTTATGCAGTACAATTCTCTGAAAAATGTAAGCAGTTTATTCTCTCTTTTTTTCAATCATTTTTTGTTGTTATTTCATGTCCCACAGCAGCATAAAGCAACTATCTTGTGTTTGTATTTACTGGGAGTAAAGTATTTACTGGGAGTATCTTAGTCTATTCAAAAATGTTAACAATTGATGAGACAACCATACTCTTTATTTGATCCTTCCCTTAAGACCGATTTTTAATTACCTTTGACATTCGAAGAATTCATCAATTTGATCGTTTAATACTTGAGAAGCATTGTTTCAACCTACAAGTCCCTGAATTTATAGACTATCTCTATTCTTTTTCATTTTTGTTTGCATATCAGACAATATTGTTCTGCTCATAAACAACAGAAATTACAAGACTCTTTCTTGTAATAAACTTTCAAATGCAGCCAACACATGCTACTAAAAATCTGTTTTTCTATAAAACACAAAATTATTAGGTACATAATTTGCCTTCTAAGTTAACACAGGCAACAGTTTTGCTAAGTAATTTACCACTATATGGTAAATTACATGGTGACCATTCTTCTAGGCTCCATTATCAATTTCCTCGCAGACTAATGTCTAGCCCATAGACGAAAGCCACATTTTTTCAAATTGTTTGTTACAATAGCACTCTAATCCTGACTTTAATATCTATTTCAATCAGATAGTTCTGATTATATTTCAGTAATAAACAACCCCAAAATTTCAATACCTTAAACAATGAATGTTGTGTAATGTTTCACTCTCTGAAACATTACCAATAACCACAGCAAAAGGAAAGAAGAGCATGGTGAAGCATGTACTGACTCTAAAAGCTCCTGCCTAAAAATGACACACCTCACTTCTGCTCCCATGTTCACACACACTTGAGTTCAATATGGTAGGTATGTATAACCCTAACGCAGGAAGCAGAGCTAGATGTTGGTGGAAAATGTTAGAATTTATCATTAAAATGTATCAAGTAAAAAGACTATATTTATTATTACTTAAGGAGAGAAAAGCCAAGCTTGAAAAATTCATTAGCAAACTGGAAAATATGAAAATTAACACGGGAAATACAAATAGAAGTAGATATGCAGAATTCTAGAATTAAAAATGCAACTGAAATTAAGAATTAGAGGGACAGGTCTATGAGCACATCAAGCGAGGATTAAGACAGAATATGTGAACTGGAAAAAAATAATCTATGCAGCATGCTATGTAGAAAGACAAAGATATGGCTTAGAATCATAGAGAATGTTGTGAATTCTCCATTCACAAAACTATATTAAAGGAAACAGTAAATAGTATTATTCAAGAAGAAATAAAATCATCACATAATGGGGCCTGTCTGGTGTGGCTCAGTGGTTGAGTGTCGACCTATAAACCAGGAGTTTACGGTTCAATTCGGGTCAGGGAACATGCCAGGCTGGATCCCCAGTGTGGGGCATGCAGGAACCAGCCAACAAATGATTCTCTCTCATCATTGATGTTTCTGTCTCTTTCTCCCTCTCCCTTCCTCTCTGAAATCAATAAGAAATATTTTTTAAAAATTATCACATAATGGAAGGTCAGAGATACAGGAATATATGAAAAGCAAATGAAATGAAAAGCAAAAAAGTTAATCTAAATAAATGTGGACTCTAAAAAAGGAACAATAATGCCTTATGTTTCTCTCTCTCTCTCTCTCTCTCTCTCTCTCTCTCTAAAAAGAGAAATAAATACATAATAGCCACAGTATTTGAGCAAGTAAGAGACAAGTAGAGAAAAAGTCTTCTTAGATCCTTACATTTCCTGTGAGGAGAAGAAAAATCTCAATTAACATTAGACTTTGATAAGTTAGGAATGCATGTTGTAATTTCCAATCTAATCAGTCTGGCTCAGTAGATAGAGCATCAGCCTGTGGACTGAAAGGTCCTGGGTTAGATTCTGGTCAAGGGCACATTCCCAGGTTGTGGGCTTGATCCCCAGAAGGGGGCATGCAGGAGGCAGCCAATCATTGCTTCTCTCCCATCATTGATGTTGCCTTCTCTCTCTCCCCCTTCCTCTCTCTGAAGTCAATAAATAAATGTATATATTTTAAAAAGAGAAGAATTAATAAAAAATGATATAAAAATAAACTAATGATCAACAAGCTTTGAAAAACTGACAAAACAAACTAATTCTACTTCCAAATAAATAAATAAATAAATAAATAAATAAATAAATAAATAAATTGAGGAGTTCATACACAGACACAGTGTTAGGAATGAAGAAGGGGCTATCACTGCAGATATTGCAGATATTAAATGGATAAAAATAAAAAAATTATGAGCAGCTTTGTATGAATCAGTTTTTAATGTTATTTGCTTGCTGGACATGGCTTTGTGAATTAGTACTGAGTACACAGACAAAGAAAAAGAACACACCAACTCCCCTCTCCAGGATTCCCCAGTGTGCCCACTACCAAGCATAGCTCTCTCCCTCCAAAGGAATTACTCCCCTGGCTCTTACAGCACTCACTTCCTTGCAGATATTTCAGGAAAAGAGCCTGAGGAAAATCTTCCAATGAGGTAGATTTATGGAGTGGAATGTAACACGCCAAGACAAAAGACGTGAAGTAGAGAAATAAAGTGATAGTGGAAGCAAGGGTACAGTGCTCCAACTACTGTCAGATGGGAGGGGCCAAAGGCCATTAATACCTGTGTAGGAATGGTCCAAGTGAAAGAGAAACAAGTAAAGTCAGAGGGTGGAGAACTACCTGAGTGTGCAGAGGCTAAAAGGATTGGATGCAGAACTTGAATGAAGGAGATGGAGTCATTGAACTGTTATAAAATGAACTCCCTCCTTTTGGAGGCAAGAGGACAGGGGTTTAGAATTAGATGCAGATAGGTTTCCAAACTTGAAAATGAGAAGATAAAGAAATTCCTAGCTGATATTTTCAATATGTAAGTGAAATGATAGTCACAGTTAAGAGGAGGGATCAAAATATAGGAAGGGAAAACGAGAAGTTTGTGCAGAAAGGAAAAGGAACAAAAAAGTTAACTCAAACAATGAGAATGCAATTTACAAGATAAATCCAGTTGAGTTGTCAGTCAGGTTTGAGTGCCCCCTTGGAGTTTTATATGATTTATTTGAAGGGAAACCAATCTGCCTGGCTGGAATTCTTTGCTCCTACAACATTTATCTGTCTGTATGTAAGCACAGAACTCATGGTTGGATAATTGAGTCATCACAGACTGGGGTTTTACCGGGCGGGGGGCAGGGGCGGGGGGGGGGGGGCGGAAATGGCAGAAGAGAGAGAAGAAAGTTAAGGAGATTGCAAGAAGCAATAATAGTGTTAAGCCCTGGACTCTGAGTTGCACAAGGAAGAATGTGAAAACAGGAGGGGATGCTAGATAGTAAGAAAATGTTGGGTTAGATTAATTGAAGAGAACTGATTGATAAGAAATTTTGTAGTAAGATTATTTGAGCCATGAGCTGTTAGGAAAAGAGGTAGTTGCAGAATTGAAATAAATTTCAAAGGCAGTACAGTTTAAACAAGTGACAAGTTTCAGGTTGGGCTGTGGGAGTGGAAGTCTGAGGGGAAGGAGAGGAAAGAATATTGGAGAAATCTTGGTCAAGGAACCGAGAGGCCAGGATGCTGGTTGGGACATGTACCAGGATGTCCAAGTCAATGGGAAGGATGGCATGAGTTCGGAAGAAGGGAAAGCTTATATATCAGGGAAATTATTAATGAGTAAGGATGAGAGGCCTGAATACTTATTTCCCAGGTTGCATCAGGCTGACTGTGTACCTTGGCTAAAGGCGCTAATTGTTCAAGGCAGCCAATCCTACATGAGTCTCTCATTCTGGATTTTGATAACAACTCCCTCCTGCCTCCCTTGAGGTGCCCAGTGTTACTGGTTCCAGGATCCCGTAGTATTCCCTGTGGTTCCTCTACATTCTATTTGTACCTTTGTAAATGTTCCCTTTTCTAATCCCTCTTTGAATTTTCCTACTTTGCGTGTGCCATCTGTTTCCTTGCTGAGATTCTGACTGATACCATGTTAAAATCTAATGGTGTGAGCATGAAGTTTTGAAGGAAAAAGAAAAGAAAAAAAAGAAGCCTAATGATCCAGAAGTGATGATGAGAATTTAAAAAATCACTACCCCACTATGTGGCTCAGAAGTATGTCATGGATGAGAGAGAAAAACATGCCTCCAATTGGAGGGTACAAGGAAAGTAATGTCCTTAGGGACATGCTAGGCATCTATTAGGGCCCATGAGTGTTAAGAAGGCAAAAAAAGATTTATGGATGGAAGGGAAGATGGAAAGAAATAAAGGAAGACTGTCAGATCCTATAGATCTATGACCATAGACCTATTCAGCTGCTAATGTGCACTATTCATCAAGACAATGGAAGAATGATCCCAGAGGCAATTCAGAGATCTTCAGGACTACTCCTCAGCTTCAACAGGCAAGATGGAAGTCACCTGGGATTTGACCCACACCCAGCAGAATAGCAGAGGCAGGAACTCTGCCCCAGGGAATCTGAAAGACTGAACAATGAACCAAAGAGGATTCTTCTCGAGCTTTAAGATCTGATAATATTTACTTCCTCGAGACTCATCACCTTTCGCTGCTTTCCTATTTCTCCCTTTTGGGTTGGGAATATCTATCCCGTGTCTGTCCAATCATTGTATTTTGGAACTATTTGACTTACCTGGTTTCACAGTTCACAGCTGGAGATGAATTTTGCCTCAGGATGAGTCATAACTTGAGTCTTATCCATTTCTGATTTAGATCATAATTAGACTTTGGACTTTAAACTTCAGTGTTGATGCTGAAACAAGTTAAGACTTTTGGGACTCTTGGGATGAAATTAATGTATATTGCATGGGAGGATAACATAAATTTGGGGGCCCAGAAACAAAATGTATGAGTTGAATGTTTGAGTCACTCCAAAATTCATTCGGAAGTCCTAATCCCCGATGTGATGGTATTCGGAGGTGCGGCCTTTGAGAGGTAATTAGGTTTAGGTTATGAAGGTGGAGCCCCCATGACAGGATTAGTGTTCTTATAAGAGGAAGATACTGGAGCTCATTCTCTGCATTGTGAGGACACAGCAAGCAGGCAGCTGTCCACAGCCAGGAAAAGAGCTCCCACCAGGAACAAGTCTTCCAGCGCCTTGATCTTGGCCTTCCCAGCCTCCAGAACTGTAAGAAATCAGTGTTAGTTGTTTAAGCCACACAGTGTATGGTATTTTGTTATAACATCCTGAGCTGACTATGACAGAAGAGCTGTGGCCAATCACAGAGCAGGAATTCTAGAGGAAAATCACATGAATGGAGGGAAAAGTTGCAGTTGGGACAGATTAGTGGTCCACAGAAAACATAAAGGAGATTTCAGGTGACAGTAAATGTTTGCAATGGTTTAGACTTGGGGGTAACTGGGAGTCAAGGCACATAGGTTTAGAAACAAATGGGTTTGAGGTACTAGCATTGCATTATGGCCCCAAATATTTCAATTACTGATATTGCAATTGGTCACTAAGTCATAAGCAGACTTTTTTGGCAGGCAATAGGGCAAAGTCACTCTTGTAAACTTTGGTCAGTGGTCCAGCTTCATGAAGGATGCTATTCTCAGAATGCAAAGATTTGGCAAGTTGATACAAAGCTTTGTTAAGATGGCAGATACTGGAATGTGTTTAAAAACTGATGAAACAGAGGTCAAGACAAAGCAAGGGGTTGAAGACACAGAATAGAGTTATCAATGAAGAGAAGTCTCCTAAGGAGCTGGATCCTGAGAGTGGGTGTTGGAACTGGCCTCTTTCATTCTGACACGAAGGAGGTAATGTGCTAAAATGCCAGCAGGATCTGCTGAGAATGGGATGTAATTTACTAAGCATACTAATTACTCACAATGAATTAATAATGATGCACTGAAGTAACAAGCTCTGGGCTGGGCAGGTCTGTATCTTCCTCGGTGTATTACTAGTTCCTGGTTTGACTTAGAATGTCTGCTTCTTTCTTTTTGGCCACTAAGAATGTTACCAGTAGTTCATACCTGTGAGCACAGAGCTGTGCAAGGCTGCATGTCTTTCATGTACGTGAACACTCGAGGTGAAAAATAGGAGTCAACATTTTTTTGGCTGGAAGAAGAAAAAGATGGATAGAACTATCTCCACCAGATCACCCCCACTACTTGTCTACTCTCAAGAAAAAGCACTACTAATTAGTAGAGTTGAACCTAGATCACCAGTATGTAAGGTCCAAATGTCTGTGGGCTATATTTGCACACCTGAGGCAAGTAGTTCAAGTGCCTCTGTGTCACATCTGTATGTATAATGAATGATGGTGACTCAGCTCATTGGAAAGAAGTGTCTGAGTGGAGGAGCGAAGCCAGACAGCAGCCAGAGATTGCATCAGACTTCCAGGTAAGCAGGTCTTTCAGGGAGAAGTTGGGGTTGGGAAGCTCAAGCCCAATTTTTGGGAGACAAAGGAGACGGCATTAGGGTAGCTGGTCAGCCTGTGTTTCAACAGTGACACCATGTGGCAGCAACAGCTACAGGGCCAGCAGAGACCATGAGACTTCTGGTTTTCTCTCTGACACTATTTAGTATTGAATATCTAAAATGATTGACATTTCAACTGAGAAAGCCCCTCATAGTCTCGCACCTATCCCATGTGTGCGTACGCATGCGGGCTCTGGGCAGGGGAGTTGATAGGAGTAAAATGCCAGGGGCAAGGAAGGAAGACCTTCAAAGATGGGAGAGGAATTATATTCCTCGTTTAATTTAATTTAAGGAATAAGAGCCATAATTACTTTTACTATTGGTGAAACAGGTTACTGCAGCTGTAAGACAGGACTTCTTTTGTAATATCCATGATACTCAGGAGCCCCTCTGGAGTTGCACAGTAAAATCGCATTAAGTCAGAACAAGTACAAACACTACAGAGAAAAAAGCGTGGATTTTGGTGAGGCCGACTTGGGTTCAAATCACAGTTCCTCTATTGATTAGCCGTGTGAACATGGACACATTTCTTAAATCATCTGCACTTCAGTTTCCATATCTACTAATGCAGATGAGGCATAGGGTGGATGTGATCGTTGGCGTCATCATAAATTTCCAAATCTTTTCTCTCCTTCTCAGGACATTTTGATTTGATGTTTTGGCTGTCAGCATAAAAATAAATAACTATTCAAGATCAAAACTGGTCACATCTCTGAATTAGTTATAATAATGATAAGTTTGGATTAAACTACATGAGAGAAAAATGACTAAATAAATATAAATTAACATTAGGAAATATTAGTCAGTCATTAAAAATGAAGTCTTCAGTGAATTTCAATGACATTAGAGACTGTTGACAGAATAACATCAAGTGAAAAAAAGAGTACTTAAAGCCTCATGTTATATGTAATTTAACCAGAATTATATTTTATATATAGTAGTCACATATGCATATATGCATCACTGTGGAATTCATACAGGTATTGAAATAGATATGACGGAGATGCAAAAACTTTAACAATGCATCCTTCATGATTTTTATTTTCTTTTCTTTCTTTTTTTTATTTTATGCCCAATCCCTCCACTACCACACCATACCCTCGAGCTGTCTGCCTGCTCTTCATCTATGAGTCCATCTCTATTTTGGTTGGTAGTTCATTTTGTTCATTAAATTCCACAAATACTACTCTGCCATAAAAAGAAATAAAATTTTACCCTTTGCAACAGCATAGATGAATGTGGAGAACATTATGCTAAGTGAAATAAACCAGTCAGATAAGTAAAAATACCTCACAATTTTTTAAATTAGTTTGTAGGGGGCATATTCTGATTTTATCTTCATTAAGTACAGCCTTTTAAAAGTTAGATCAAGTAATAGCACTACTTTATGACTTTCTCGATGTAAATTCAGCTATCATCCAATGAGATTAGGGCTTCATCTTCTCTTTCTCATGCTCCAACTTTAGATAAATGTATGGAGGAAGAGGCTGAACCTATGAAAAGATGAAGGGAGGGAGGAGGGAGAGGAGGCAGGCTTTTCAGTCCTCTTGGCTACATTCTGGTTGTTCTTGGCATATTTTGGGGTGGCATATTCTGTTCCTCTTCAATGTAAAGAGCACTCTCCTACGACTCTACAATTGTGCTTGGATAATCTTGATTAACACCTGGAGAAAATAAAGAAAATAAAAAACATTCTGAGAAATCATAATCTTTTATAGAGATATTGTAATAATCATCTATACTAATAAAAGAGAAAAATGGTAATTGGCGTACGACGATACCCTTTTCATTGGCTAATCAGGGCTATATGCAAGTTAACTGCCAACAAGATGGCGGTTAATTTGCATATGTAGGCACAATGCAGGGAGGCAAAAGGGAAAGCAGGAAGAAGCCCCCTGCCACTGACAGTGATCGGAAACCCAGTGGGGAGCTAAGAGCTGGGGGGCAGGGCAAAGGCGGCTCCAAGCCATGATTGGAGAATCAGGTGCCTTTTCTGCCCTGGCCAGTGATAGCAGGAAGTAGGGGTGGAGCCAGCGATGGGAGCTGGGCACGGTCGAAGCTGGCAGTCCCAGGAGCTAGGGGTCCCTTGCCTGGGCCTAAAGCGAAGCCCAGGATCGCAGGGCCACTGCAGCTGCTGGTCCCCGCTGCCCGGGCCGGACGCCTAGGCCAGAGCCGTCAGGCCTGGGCAAAGGACCAATCCTGCGATTGGAGGGTGATGGGGGTCAACGCCTGAGGGCTTCCCAGTATGTGAGAGGGGGCAGGCTGGGCTGAGGGACACTCCCCCCCCACACACACCAAGTGCACGAATTTCGTGCACCGGGCCCCTAGTTTGAATATAAACATTTATGCTAAATATAAAGTAGTGACACCATATTAATATAAATATCTATAATAATAAGAAAAACTACTACAAGTAAAATAAAGCACTTATTATACCATAAAATATTTCAAGGTCAAAATATGAGGCTGCAAACTATGGCCCAAGAATGAAATTTGGCAGACAGTCTGTTTTGTAGAGCCTACAAGCTAAGAATTATATATAGTAGTCACATATGCATATATGCATCAATTTTATAGTTTTAAAATATTTTAAGGGGAAAAAAGGAAGAATATGAGACCATGTGTATCCTTCAAAGCCTAAAATATTCACTACCTGACCCTCTAAGCAAAAAGTTTGATGACCACCCTTAAAAAGGGTAATGTTACTAAGCAGCAATTATCTTCTAAAGCAAATGTTATATATTTCAGAAACATGGAGGGAGAGCTTAAATTTAGCTTCTTCGAAGTGGTTGCATTGGTAATGATCTTGTTTCTGTATGTTTAATTTGTTATTTCATGCTGTGAGAATCAAATAGTGAACTATTACATTAGTTCTTCAGAGGTAAGACATAATTTCTGAGAAAGAGGTATATACTCTAATTAAAAGAAATGTTATGTCGAGAAAAGAAAGTATCTATAGTAATATCTAAAGTTAGTGTAACAATTATGCTCCAGTGGACTGTCTTAACAGTTCAGTGGGTTAATACTTATATATTGGGAATTTAACCATCTCCCAGAATATGTCGATATATGACAACAACTTGCACAGTTCAGCCTGCATGCTGACATCCGCAAGTCTCTGCTTCCCACAAGCTGCCCAAACAACTCTTCTCACCACCTCACTTAACCTTTTTGCAGTAGTCCACAATGTTGATCCCTTCCTCCTTCCCAAAATACTCTCTTGCTTTGTCATCACGACTCCACACAACCCTAGCTTTCCTCCTGTTTATCAGTCTTTCTCAGACCCTGTAGCCATGTTCTCTTCCTGTACTTGGCCTCCAGGCATTAGAATCCACCATCATCTGCTCCCTGCCTGCTCTTCTTTCTTGTCCTGGGGGATCTGATCCAGCACATGCTGATGCCTCCCACCTCTCTGTCCTGGTCCAATCCACTCTTCTCAGCTTTGAATCTACTAACGTTGCTAACTCTCATATCTAGGTCAAATATGAGTCTGCTTGGTGTTTCTTTTTCTTAACAAGAAAGTAATAACAATCTCTTGTTTTGGGTTGATATCATATAATCCTGTCTTTCTTTATGACTAGTATTTTTTTTATTATATGTCCAACATTGTGTATAAATAAGTTCAGATGGTGTTATACTCTACCAGAGAAGATCCTCCTTTCCTATGTTAGGTATATTATAGGGCAAAACATTGATCACTTCAGTCCCATCAAGAATTAGGGTGGGTTGGAGCTGGATTTCAGTTTTGGTAAGACTCCAGATAGATTTGACTTCATCCAGATTTTTCCCTTTCGCCTCCCTGCACTGTGCCTACATATGCAAATTAACCGCCATCTTGCCAATCATAGTTGGCAGTTAATTTGCATATAGCCCTGATTAGCCAATGAAAAGGGTATCGTCGTATGCCAATTACCATTTTTCTCTTTTATTAGATAGGATATAAGATGTCCCTATTTACCCCCTTTTGCCCCCTCTACCCAGCTCTTGCCCCCCACTTCTCTCTGGCCATCACCATACTGTTGTCTGTGTCCATGGGTTGTGCATATCTTTTCTTTGGCTAATCCCTTCTTTAAATTCACTTCTTTAAATTTGTATTTTCAGATAAGTGCTTATAATTGCACTATTATATATTTTCTATTATATCATTTAGAATTAAGATATTTTTTAATTGAACTCTTGTAAATTTTAGCACAATTTAATAAATTATGCTAGAAGCAATTAGATTTTTTATGTAATGCAGATACATTTCAATTAATATTTTATTAATTTTTTAATATTTTAATTTGAAATAATCTCATACATGTAAAAAAAAACTATAAAGTACTACAGCATATTATATGTACCCTTCACCCAATTTCTTAGGTGTTAATAATTTAAACATAACCATTATACAACTAACAGAATTTGGAATATATTTTTCTTATAATCTCTTTAACGTTACTTAATCCATTTACTTTGTTTTTGCTAATCTTCACCCAAGGATATTTTTCCATTGAATTTTAGAGAGAGTGAAGGGAAAGGGAGAGACACATTGATTGGTTGCCTCCTGCACATGCTCTGATAGGGACTGGGGATCAAGCCAGCAACTGAGGTACAAGCCCTTGACTGGAATCGAACCTGGGACGCTTCAGTCCACAGGCTAATGCTCTATCCACTGAGCAAAACAGGCTGTAGCTTAATTTGTTTACTTTTAGTCTATATGTTTCTTTATATTTAAAGTAGGTTTTGTTTTTGATTCACCCTCATAATCTGTCTTTTAATTGGTGCATTTATGCCACTGACTTTCAGAGTGCTTACTGATAGAGTTACTGCCATATCAGGTGGCTTCTGGGGCTTCCAGGGCCAACCTGCGGCCCATGACCGGATCCAATCATGTGTGGCAGGCAGGCGGCTTCTGGGGTCGCCCATAGGGGCCTGGATGGCGGCTCGCACTGGAGTCTCGCCCTGTCCCGCCCTGCCTGCAGCATGCAAATTAGCTGCCATTTTTGTTGGCGGTTAATTTGCATATCTCACTGGTTAGCCAATGGGGGCATAGCGAAGGTACGGTCAATTACCATGTTTGTCTATTATTAGATAGGATATTGATTATAAGTTGAAAAATATATTTTAATATATGGGGTTACATAAAATATATTGTTAAATTATTTTTCACCTTTTCATTTTATTTTTGGTAATGTGACTACTAGATTATTTAAGTAATTTAGTGGTTTGCATTATATTTGTTGGACAGCACTGCTTGAAGAAAATATCAACAGAAACATTTTAAACATCAATATAGGAGAAAGGCCCGGCCAGCATGGCTCAGTGGTTGAGCGTTGACCTATGAACCAGGAAGTCACTGTTTAATTCCTGGTCAGGGCACAAGCCCGGGTTGCAGGCTTGATCCCCAGTGTGGGGCATGCAGGAGGCAGCCGATCAATGATTCTCTCTCATCATTGATATTTCTATCTCTCTCTCCTTCTCCCTTCCTCTCTAAAATCAATTTTTAAAATATTTTTTAAAAAATAGGAGAATGCAGCCCTAACCATTTTGGCTCAGTGGATAGAGCGTCAGCCTGCAGACTGAAGGGTCCCAGGTTTGATTCCAGTCAAAGGCATGTACCTTGATTGCGGGCACATCCCCAGTAGGAGGTGTGCAGGAGGCAGCTGATTGATGTTTCTCTCTCATCGATGTTTCTGACTCTCTATCCCTCTCCCTTCCTTTCTGTAAAAAATCAATAAAATATATTTTAAAAAATAGGAGAATGCTGGCCTTCCTGGGCACAGCAGGTGGGCTGCATGGAGGAGGCAGCAGGCACAGCCCAGGCATTGCGGAATGGCAGCATCCAGGTGTCCTTTCTGCTTCATAGAGAGGACCTGTCTGTCAGATTATATCTGGACAAACTGTAAATCTGGTTTTATACAAGACCTTTCAGAAGGGACCAGGAATGCATTGATTTCACCTCTGTCCCGACCCCTTGGACCAGAGCAGACAACCATTTGAGTACATGGGTCAGCGCTGCTCAGGCTGCTTTTGCATCTTTGATGACAGCCTGAAGATGCCCACATCCCTGTCTGAAGTGCAGCCCCAAGATGACAGGGATCCCAAGGACCCAGAGAGCCAGCTTGAGAGGGAGGCCCAGTCCCAACTCACACCATCCACTCCAAACGCAGCCTTCTGCAATAGCTCTCAAAGGATTTCTGCATCCACAATTCCCCTTTTATATCTAATCTATAGTCTATACTTTCAACATAATAATTTTCTTAATCTTAACAACTCTGCCTAAAAATCTTATTGCCTCTTCCTTACAGTATATGCTATATGCAGCACAATAACACAAAAGCCATATGCTAAATATTCCTTTTGAGAAATGTTCTGTGTGGATAGAATGGCTAAACCTCCAGACTTTGCATAGCAAATGCCGAAGGGAGAGTAGATTCTGCAGCAATTTAAAGCTGATGTTAGCCTTGATCACTAGGAAGTAGTAAATTGTAGTTTTGGTCATCACCAGAAGATTTACCAACTTTCCCCTTCTGTCTATTTTGATAAATCTTTGGGTGCAGGATAAATTAGTTATATTTTGTCTGCTCTTGTAGACTGTGAAATTTCAGAGAGTAGTAATCCATATTTTATATATCATTGTATCTCCAGAGTCTAGCATGTCAGTGCCAAAGTACTTGAAAAATGTAGCAAACCGATGAGTGAGTGAATAAATGAATGAATTAATTAATGTCACTCACTTAGTATTTACTTAGCTATCACTTGGAAGAGAGGCAGTAAAGTAAAATGGAGCAGGACTCCAAGAAAAGCATCAACTGCCAACGGCAAGCATGGTTACTATTGGCAAAGTGATAAATGGGAATGGCCAAAGGACAAAATCCAGAAACCCACTCCATGTTGTAAGCCAGGTCTGAACTGAGTTTAATAAGAACCTTATCTCACTAGGTGCATCCTCACATCCCACTAGAATAATCATGCTTAAATTTTCACAAACTGTATCAGAAAGATGGATTCTTGTAAGTTTAAATGTTTTCCTTTTTTCCACCAGTTTACTCTAGAAAATTGGATCTAGGTACTATGAAGGTCAGCAGTGCTGTTCAGGAAGTATTTCCAGTTCTGCCCTTTTTCTGGGCATCTCACTTGAAGTTAAGCATGATCGGGTGACTTGCTTTAGACAACGATGGGTGTGACTTGCAGTCAGAACCTTTAAGTGCTACTATGCACTTGCCACAACTCTTTTCCCCACTGGCACAGTGATCAGCAATGTTCCATATAGTGACCAGGACCTGGAATGGGGATGATAAAGAGCAGAGCTCCCAGCCAAACCATGGTGGACATGTAAGTGATAATCTTTCTTATTTTAGACTGCTGAGATTTTCAAGTTGACTGTGGCATAGCTTAGACTCTCTTGATTAATGCCATACTAAAGAAAATAATAGAATTTTTTAAAGAAAAACATGGATTTTTCTTTTCTTTCTAGATAGGTCAACATTTTTGAGTCCAATAGCCCCTACTGGAATCAATTTCAAGTTTCACTATTCACTAGCTGGATGACCTAGGATAAGTTACTTAAACACTCTGTGCCTATTTCCACGATAATAGTAGCTAACTTCAAGAATTACCATGAAAATTAAGTGAGTTTAATGTTTATGTCTTAGAGCAATACCTTATACAGCCTAAGTATGATATATGTGAAAACGATTGTTATCATTTTTAGAATTAGTGGACTAAATATTCATCTGGAGTTCCATCATCTCAATTCATTCCAGAGATGTCCTGTCAAAGACCACATCTCAGAATATAACCCTGTGAATGACTTTACAATTAAGAGCTACAGAACATGGAAATACAAAATTAAACTAATGAACAAGTAACAAAACAACAAAACAAAAGCACAAACTCTTGGGAGTCACAAGGAGATGGCAGGAGAATTCACCAAGAAGCAACAAAGTTAAACATACAGTTTTTGGTATATTAGACTTACACACCTTCAACATTGAACAAAATATCTTAAGAATTCTTTATATATTGATTCTAACATTTTCTACCCACTTGATAGTCTGGCCTTTTCTATAGCTGAAGCATTAATTAATGCCCTCTTTGTAGGGGAAGAGATTGACCTTCTCATAAATGGTCTTAAAATAGCTCCTGGGTGAGATTGAAAGTTGCAGAACTATATGTCCAAACTGGGATATTGGGGGGAACTCTAGACCTTTGCACAGGATTGTCACCTGTACAAGAAATTCCCAAACTCTGAATTTCAGATTCCTTTTTTTAAAAAAAAACATTTAATCACCTTTATTTATTTATTTATTTATTTATTTATTTATTTATTTATTCATTTATTCATTTATTTATTATGTGTTTGTTTTTGTTAATCCTCACCCAAGGATATTTTCCCATTGATTTTTAGAGAGAATGGAAGAGAGAAGGGGAGACAAAGAGAACATCAATGTGAGAGAAACACGTCAATTGGTTGCTTCCTGCAGGATCCCTGACCAGGGGGGCCCCAGGCCGGGGAAGAGCCTGCAACCCAGGTACATGCCCTTGACCAGAATCGAACCCGGGACCCTTTGGTCCGCAGGCTGATGCTGTATCCACTGAGCTAAACCGGCTAGGGCTCACATTCCTTTTATGTGGGGGATAACATGACAAAAACAAATCTGGAGGGACGGGAAAGAAAGAATGCACTTAACTCCTAAGAATGGGGGATTAAGCTCATAAGTAGAACAAGAATTAACAACAAACTCATAATTATTTATTTTAAGCATTCTTTTATTACTTTGAAATAAAAATAGACTTAGGAAACTATGTGGCCTTATAAGTTTAGATTAGCAACAGCTAGTATAGAAAAAAATATTGTCAAATTGATATCTCCAGTGATGATAATTGGGTTATCAATTCTTTTCAGTATTCCAGTAATCCTATTGTCAATCATACATAGGCCATGGTAAGATTTCTGTCTGAGCAAGACAAGTCACTCCTTTGCTCTGAAATGGAATTAGGGCCCAAGACTTTGGAATAAGAAAGATCTTGGGTCAGAACCCAGTTTCACAATTTCTGTGTCACTTTGGGCAAGTTATATAATTTTTTTACCCGTAAAACTGGTTTAGTACTTACCTAATAAGGTGTTGGAAAAGATTAAAGGAGATAACATGTGAAGTGTTTAGTAGGTAATTCACTTTTGATCACATAGTAGGAAATTTTAGAATCTGTGGAAAAAATAATAATAAGGGATTCTGAGTGATAAAAATACTGGGAGTCATTCCGTTAGTTAAGTGCATCCCCAGAGTACTTGGAACTACCTCAGGAGCTTCTAGAGTCTGGACATGGAGAATGTGGGCCACACCTATGCCAGAGCAAAGCAACTAGGAAAGCTCTGCTTTTATCTGTCTTACATGCTCATGCAATGCATGTGGTTTATAGGATTTTCCTGAATATCAGTAAACAGTTCTGCTGCTACTGAAAAAATGTTTGACAGCCAAATATAAAATATATATTTGATGTTACCCAAAACTAGTTTTTCCATTTAATGATGTCACCTTGGCTTGGCATCATTTCGCCACTTTCTTAATCTGCAGGTGGAAATGTTTATTTGGGGATATTGGAATCTTGCACTAAAAAGTCAAAAAAACAAATACTTGTACCATCACAAAAAGGCATTTTTATTAATTCAGTATCACATTTGCATTTTCTCCCAAGGCTTTGTCACCATGAATTACTGAGTTCCCAATGTTATTCCACCAAAGGTAATCTAATGACAATTATTGCATGGGAATCCTGATTGAATATGGTGATGGGAAAACCACCAAGATACCTTTGTCACTGGCTGACTATGCTGTAACAAAGAATTATCACCATGCCTATAAAGAACTTGATTTATTCTTAGCTAACTATTTTATAAATCGATACTGAGGTCTTGAGCAGAAACCACATACTATTTATTCTTGTTCAAGCCACATATCAGTCTTCACCAAGGATGAAACCAGATGTACCCTAAGACGGGAGAAAAGAATTACACACGTTGGCTGTGGTTTCTAGGACGGGGCTTTATCAAGGGCTGTACATAAGACGATCCAGGAATCAGCATTTTTTCTCTAGCATTATTTCTGTTTTGCTTTTGTTGTTTCTCTGGCTTACATTCTAGTGAGAAGTTCCCAAACTCAATAATAAGTGTATATATATATATATAATGTTGTGCCCAGATTTCAAGATTCCCAAGGGCCCACCAGGGAGCCAGCGAGTCTGATGCAAAAGCAGAGAGTCCTTCATTTCAAGCTAGCTTGAGCTCCCGTCCACCACACTCACCAACACAACGGCAAGCCAAGTGGCCGAGAGAGAGAAAACTCTGTGTGGAGAGAGGTTTTATAGGGGGTTGGGGTAAGGGGAGGAGAAAGGACTGTGGGCCCTGCCGATTGGCCAGGCGCAAGTCAGTGTCTTGTTACACAGGATGTGGGTGGCTAGCAGAGGCTTGGCTTCCGGGAAGAAGCCTTGCTGAGCACATGGCCAAGGTAAGATGGAGGGCATAGCCCTTACCCTGGGGCAAGGTGGAGGGCGTAGTCCTTGCCCTTTCATATAAACCTAAGCAACTGTTATGACTGGATGACCGGCTGGTAGCTATGACACACTTACCACCAGGGGGCAGATGCTCAATGCAGGAGCTGCCCCCTGGTGGTCAGTGTGCTCCCACAGCCAACCTCCCTCAGCTGGCCAACCTCCCGAGGTGCCTCCATCCCGCTGGCCAGCCAACCCCAAACAGCCCCCATCGCTGGCCAGGCCGAGGGACCCACCCGTGCACAGATTTGTGCACGGGGCTCAAGTAATACATAACAACCCTTGCTATTTTAAGTGACAGAATTCAAACCCAAGCTGTCTTGGCTTCAGAATCCATACACCTAACCATTACTCCTTACTGACTCAAGTGTCACCTTATAGGCAAAAAGGGAAAAAAGAAGAAATGTAGTTCTAATTCACAGGCCTATGACCAGCCCAGACAAAAGGGATTGTCACATTATCCACGCAACCCTGAGGGAGTCATATACAGGGACTTACGATCTAGTCTCAGACTAAAAGAAATGCCCCTTTCCTGGGCAAGTTTCTCTGCATGTATCTCATTCAAGAATCTCAAAGGAAAGAGTAATACATATAGGACAGACATGTATTCCTTTCCCTCCCAGCCTAATGCCGTCTTGAACTCATTCCACTCATTCTCTAGATAGATCCTGAGGTACAGGATATGAAAAGGTGTAAGCAAGGGTCAGTCGACCTCCATGCCTAGTCCAGGAGATGGCAGCATGGGAAGCAAAAGAAACACAGGCAAAGCAAAACCGGCTCAAAAGTAATAGGACCCCAAAGACTTGGACTTGGTTCTGAGTTCTGAGAGGAAGATCCTTTGCTGTGGGGGGAGTTGCGGAAGACAGGACAGAACGTGCATGAGTCCAGTCACCAACATATTGAAATCCGGTCTTCAAAGCTAACAGATGGCCTCAGCCAAAAGCCCTTGAGCGTGTGCTTGAAGCACACATTGTAAGGAGTGCTGGCAGATAAAATGTTTCCTGAGCACTGACAACTTTCTATGTGGCAAGCCACGCTCTGAAAGTCACTTGCTGAAAAGAAAGTTAAGGAAGGTGGTGAGACACTCCTACCTATCTGAGAGTTCCTTGGCAGAGAGTGGAAGACAAGCAAAAATGAACTTGATTGGCTACATTTGAATAAAGGAGGTGCGCAAGTTGTGGAAATCAAAGAATTTGATACATACAAATGCCAGAATTTGAAAGGTGGGGCCAAAAGAAACCCTATGTTTCTAACTATTCTCTTACTTTTAGGAAAGACTAGTGTTTTGTGGGGGTTTTTTAATTTGTTTTTTTGTTTGTTTTATTTAGACTTGGAATTTTCCTGAGAAGACTTTCTGGTTTCTTTGTAAATGTGTCAGAGTTCCTCTCAACCTTGAACAGTCACCTGAGGGCTCAGAGGTTTTATCTTTGTTTATAGATCTGCTTGCACAAATTGCTGCATTAATCTGTATTTTTCTTTTGCCCAAAGTAAAACTCAACTACTGAAGTACACTCAGGAGATCATTGTATATGTAAATCAGAATTGTTGATGAGATAAATAATAATCCAGCACATGTTTGATATAAACTTTTTCACCATGAACTAAACACAGAATCCCATCACTCTAAACATGTGAAAAGGCATTAAGCTAATACATCTTCTGTGTTATCATTCCTTACACACTTCAGATGTCAGTGGAGGTTGCTTGACTCAGGTTTTGATTACTTCATCCCTTCCAGAGGTACTTAGTAGGAGTCCACTCAAATATTCACCTTTGACTCAAGTTCCTTCCCACCTGAACTTGCCTCTTGTGGCTGTTCTCTTATCCCTCTGCTGACCCACATATAAAACACAACCTCTTTTCTTTTACTTTCCCCCCAAAAAAATCCAAGCAGTACTTTGTGGATGAAGTACTTTGCTAAAGAAGGAAGGGCAAAAGAAGGGCTTATAGTGCAGGAATGCAATCAAGTTGAAATTGGGTATGAAACATTCCTGTTGTCAAAGATACCATCCTGTTCCTCAGCTTATGCATCAGCTACTTTCTGGGTTGGCTGGGCCTCCAACCAGGCTGTGGCTTCCTTCCCCCACTTCGACCACTTCCATCCCCATGCTACTCCCCTTTCTTTCTGTCTTCTGTGCTCCCTAACTTTCATACTAGTAAAATAAACCCTTTTATTTTCTAGTAATAACCAAAATCTCAAATAAATTTGGGAAACGCTGCCTTATCATTCGAAAATATTTATACAACTTTAAAACAATTCAAATACTTTCTGCTCCTCTTACCTGGAAATTCAAATGAAGTCCTTCTTCACCAGCTATGAAACTCTGGGTCTACTCTCATATATCTTAAATGTTAATATTTCTACTGGGGAAAAGGAGCTCTCTAACCTGATCTCACCCAACAGCAATGCAGATGGCGAGTATTAAAAACACAGAAAATAATAAGTATTAGAGAGGATGGCAAGAAATTGGAACCCTTGTGCACTGTTGGTAGGGATGTAAAATGGTGCAAACACTGTGGAAAACAATATGGTGGCTTTCTAAAAAATAATAATAGCACTACCAACCATATGGTTCAGTTATCTCACTTCTCTGTTTATATCCATAAAAGTGTTAGAACTAATAAACAAATTCAGTAAACTTGCAGGGTACAAAATCAATATACAGAAATCAGTTGCATTCATATACAATAATAATGATTTGTGTGAAAAAAAATAAACAAACTCACTTATAATAGAACCCAAAACAATAAAATACTTTGGAATAAATATAACCAAAGAGGTAAATGGATTAAAGGAAGGGGAATAAAAGTGATGGAGAATACTGTTAAAAAGCCAGTGAAATAAGTAAAACATGAGCAAGGCTAAACCTGCTCAAACACATGAGAAAAAAAAAGAAAGACACGATAGCTGGCCCAGACACACTTATGAGGTCTGTCTTGCACACCCTGAGCATGTCTGTCTCTCTCAGGAGATCATAAGCTCCTCATCAAAATTATTTTACTCATGTTTGTATTCAGTAGAATACCTGGCACAGGGCCTGGCAAGCAATAGACATGCAATAAATGGGGCATGATGTTGGCTTGACAATTATTTGGCAAAAGGTTTGGGAGTGTTAAAAGAGACCAGGCTGGGGGAGAAAGGGAGACTTTCATATTTCTCCTTCTTAACAAATTGATTTTGTTACATGCAAATATCTGAGAACCTTTAATGTTTTATTTTGTTTCTTTTTATTTTGCTCAACCTTTTAAAATATGTTTTTATTGATTTTCAAGAGGGAAGAAGGGAAAGAGAGATAGAAACAGCAATGATGAGAATCATCCATTGGCTGCCTCCTGCATGCCTCATACTAGAGATTGAGCCTGCAACCCCGGCATGTACCCTCACCAGGAACTGAACCTGGGACCTCTTGGTTCATGGGTCAGCAATCAACACTTGAGCCACTCCTGCCAGGCTTGCCCTACTTTGAATTCAAGTATTCCTCTGCTAATTTCTAACTATGGAACACTTTGCTATAATTACCTGATTACCAGAGAGATTAATAAACCTTTTCAACTTGGCTCATAAATCATAAATTTCTACAAGTGGGAGATTTTCAAATAAGAGGCAAAATCCATTGCTTAGTCAACTCGATTGTCTACTTGAATCAGTTTTAGAATCTAACAGCACTTCATGTTCACAGGCATATAAAAGTATTGACTTTGAGATAAACATTATGTTCTAATGACCAAAAGTGATAAGTATTGTATCGAATGGAAGTAAGACAAGCCCAATATTTCAAAAGACTGTAAATCTTTATGTTCTTCCAAGCGAAAACACATTCCTGTTTTATTACAAGGGAACAATTTGAAAGATTTAAACTACAAAAGAGACTAAGTAATATTTTGTCTGGTAAAAGAACTTGGATATTATTGTACCCAGCAGGGTTTATGGCTTGGAGAAGTTGATATTAAAGAAACATTGAGTGGATGCCAGATTTGGTTCATGAGGAGAAACTATCAGGGGACACCCAATGTAGCACCGATTGGGAAATTCTAGGGAGGGTTCTAAGAGCAGTAAGCAAGGACTTTTTATTGAGACAGCAGGTGTGTTTGAAACACAGGAAGCATTGGCTGCTATTATTCAATTTTCTATTGTGTGAATCCTTTCCCAACAATCCAAGCTGAATGACATCCTATTACCTACTCCTTAAACCACTTAGAAAGTTAAATTTAGCTAGTTCACCCCACAATTTCCTTCCCTACTCTTACACACTTTTGGCATTATTAAAGAAAATTCTGTAAGAATATGCATTGGGGCCTTTTTGAACCAATTATTTCTCATTTTAATTGGTGTCAATACAGGGCCAGTGGAGTGCTTAGTCAACTCCCTCTATCATTTCCTTTAGAGGCCTTTTCAAAATACATAATTAACTTTGCAGAAAGATGGCCATATCACTAACTTAAACTTTTGTGAAAAAAGAGGTAAAATGTAAAATATATCAGAATGACACCAAGAGAAGAGCAGGCTCACTTTCCATAGTCCCAATTCAAAAAAAAAAAAAAATCCTTGGGGAAAACTCTAGCTTGGCTCACACACCCATCTTTGAGGACAAAAAGACTGAATACTATATGACCAGCAGATTCCACCATCACAAAACTTTCAAGTAGAGACAAGGAATAGTTTCTCCTCACAAAAAAAAAAAGCATTTTATTCTCAGAAAAGACCAAAAAATAGATTTGTTCCATAACCGCATGTTACAAGGTTTGGGGGATATAATTAAATACACTTCTTGAACTATGTTTGAGTTTGGAACTGATTGAGACATAAATGCAAGTGTCTGATGAACAAAGATTAAATCACCTGTATTATTGTTAAAGCTTAATTGTAGGGAATAACTCAGATCTACAGCCAGTATTCCAATACCTTACACTTGTCTCCATGTCTAGATCTTATAGTTACGCACCCAATGGAGAATTTGGATCTTCAAAACAGATCCACTTATCAAAACAGCTGCCTCCCACTAACAAACCCTGCAGTAAGAATAAAGATAAATATTTTATGTAATGATGTAATTATTGTGTGAGCAATCTGTGTATATAAAGAGGGATATTCACAAAGATGTCGTTCAGCCGAAACCGGTTTGCTCAGTGGATAGAGCGTCGGCCTGCAGATTGAAAGGTCCCAGGTTTGATTTCGGTCAAGGGCATGTACCTGGGTTTCGGGCACAACCTCAGTAGGAGATGTGCAGGAGGCAGCTGATCGATGTTTCTCTCTCATTGATGTTTCTAACTCTCTATCTCTCTCCCTTCCGCTCTGTAAAAAATCAATAAAATATATTTTAAAAAAAAAAGAAATATGTCATTCAATACACATCTAATGATTATCTCTGATGTGCCAGCCTTGGCAAACTAAAGCGAATTAATCGAAGATGCCTGCTCCTGTGGCACTTACCTTTTAGAGGTAAAACAGGAACTGATGGATATAAAAGAGAGAGGGTTACTCAGTAGCAAAGAATACAGAAATATAGTAAAATGAACTTGTTAAAAATAAAACCATGGGTTTTTGAGTTAACAGTACAAAATAACTAATAAATCCTGGGTAAAGAAAGGGAAAAGAGAATTTGACATCTACCAAACCACTACAAAAGAGAAAATTACAAGAAAGGGAACCAATAGCAAAAAGAAGTATATGAATTTTTGTGCTGGATATTGTATTATTCGGAGTTCAACCAGAGAATGCTGGAGGCTAAGACCAACAAGTAGTTAGCATAGGACTTATGCAAGAAGTCCTTTCGAAGGCTAAGGGACTTTGATATTCAGCAGGGCTGAAAATCAGCATAATATTGCCCTGTTCCTAACCTGATAATCTTTTTATTGTTTACCAAACTTTACCATTGATATGCCTTTTTGTTTGCTAAAGGGCAAATGTGTATTCTAGTAAATAAAAGCAAAGGGGACTGAAGATTCGGAGAGCTTCTCTGCTAGAGTGAAACCTCCGCCTGGCTCCCCCATGCCTTCTAAATTCATATTTCTTGTCTAGTATATCCGTTTGTGCACAGCCCCTTCTCCAGACCTTGAACCCTAGCCGCAAATGGATGTGGCGTTCACAAGAGAAGCAAAACCAGTAGAAGATACACATTTATTGAAAGGGATTGGCTTTTCCACTTATGGGAGCTGGAGAGGCAAGTCCAAAATCCATGGGACAGGCTGTCAGGAATAGGAACCACAAAACTCACAAACCTATTGTTCACTTTATATAAACCACAGTGATTAACAGCCAATAGCAGTCCATTTTCTATATAAGCAGTAGTGTCTACTCACTGTTCTCACTGTTGCTATAAGTGATACATTTTAAACAATGATAAAGACTTCAACTCAAAACCTCAAAAAGCCTCTAAATAATTAATAGTAAGCCTCGTGCCAACTCAAGAGTTACATTTAAACTCTCTTTAGGTTTGCAAAATGCCTTGCCTTCTTTTATGCAATATTAATGTTCCAATTGAATGATACAATTAATGTTTGGCCAACTTAAAGATAAAGAAAAGACTATGAAATAAAATGCTGCAAAATTAATTCAAAATAGTGACTCGTTTATATATTTAGAAACAAATACAACATGCCTCATAGAGAAAATTTGGTAGCTTTTCACCACATTATTGATAACAGTGACAATATAACAACTAATAAAATTTCTTTTTTTAATGTTTTTATTGATTTGAGAGAGAGAGAGAGAGAGAGAGAGAGCAAGAAAGAGAGAAACATTGATGAGAGAGAAACATCGATTAACTGCCTTCTGCATGCCCCCTACTGGGGATCAAGCCCACAACCCAGGGATATGCCCGGCTGGAAATCAAACTAACAACCTATTGGTGCATGGGATGACACTCAACCAACTGAGCCACACCAGCTAGGGCAATAACATAATTTCTCATTAAAGTTACCAGTAAATCCAAATTGAGTTTACTTTTTCATTTTTCAATCATGCTTTTAATACTGACATTATTGCTAATGGAACAAGTTAGATTAATTTTTCAAAAGCAAAAAATGCTTGTATATCTAATATACTTAAAGATGGAAAATTAGAGAGAAAAAAAAGAGTAGCAGATGCCCTTCCAGAATAGCTTCCCTGTGGGACTCCGCATGACCTGTTCATTATTTGATTCATTACTGGGACATATATATTTCCAGTCGCTGTATATTTTTATTATGTTCTTGACTGTAAAAGTAATACATACACATTGCAGATTTAGAAAACATAACAAAGAATCAGTTTACCTCTATGGCCAACTTTCTTTTCTGTTCCACCCTTAATTTTGCCCTCAGTCACACTTAAAGAGCTCTTTTTGCCCAAATATGTTTCCATCCCTTAACTAATCAAAATGCCTCTAAGTTTTAACCATGAAGTTAAGCAACTCTTTCCTGAAGGCTTGTTCAATGACAGGAATAACTTACTTCTACTCACAGCTACATTTAAAAGAGCCAGGGCTCTACAGCCAACCCAGTGTTTCTCCAGTTGATTATTCAGGGTGGTTTTTCTATATTTTAAATATATTTTTAAATTGATTTCAGAGAGGAAAGGGAGAAGGAGGGAGAGATAGAAGAAACATCAATGATGACAATAAATCATTGATTGGCTGCCTCCTGCATACCCCATAATTGGGATCGAACCCACAACCTGGGCATTTGCCCTGACTAGGAATCCAACTGTGACCTCCTGGTTCATAGGTCAATGCTCAACTATTGAGCCATGCCGGCTGGGCAGTTTCTCTATATTTTAGCTGTAATTCCAGTTTGGTCCTGGGAGGGTGTCAGTGTAGCTTCCACTTAATCCACCGCCATTTTTTCATGGGCCCTAGTATTTCTCTTACCTTTCTCCCGCAGGCTCCCTCACCAGATGGAAAGCCACTCGACCCCACACTAGAGATATTTCTAGATTTAAATCCAGTTTATTTCATTCAACTTATATTAAACTCAATTTCTATTCACAGGCAAATCTTGATTAAGAAAACAAACTCAGAGAATTAAAAAAAAAAATACAATTAGTGGCAAGCAAAGGATGGGGGTCTGGCTGCTAAAAAGGGTGGGGCTTCCTGAGTTGGGCCCTTGGAGGGAAGAAGTGGCAGACAGGGGAGCCTCGCTGGAAGGGAGGGTGGTAGGAAAATGCCAAAATTGTGCTGTTGGGGCAGGGAAGAAGCTGCATGACATGATGAATGGGCATGAGACTCTCCATTATTTGGCCGTCTGGGAATGGTCTGAAATGCCCTCGTGCCCATACCTGACATCCCTACATTTTAGAACACAGAAATGGAAACCTTTATGAAAGAAGAGAATAAAAATGGTGCAACCTGGCAGATGGCCTTTTATAACTTGTCCCCTGGGGGAAACTCTTACTCACTGGGTCAGCAACCTGAGTCAGCCCTGAAGAAAACGTGGCCATCTGAAATGCACACCAGATTGAGAATAATTGCTCCCCTGGGGCCTCACAGAATTTCAAAATGACTAGATGTCTGCATACCTCTAGTTGGGGAAACAAGAGTTGCATACAAAAAACTGAATGCTGAATTGCCGTTAAGAACTCTGATAATGATGGACTTCCTTAAAATTTTTTAAATTTTTATAATAATCACAATTAAAAATTCCAAGTACAAATTTTCCCCCATAGAAACATCAATGATCGACTGCCTCCTGCAAAGCCCCTACTGGGGATTGAGCCTGAAACCTGGGCATGTGCCCTGACCAGGAATCGAACCATGACCTCCTGGTTCATAGGTCGATGCTCAACCACTGTGCCACACTGGCCAGGCTAAGGTATTTTTTTTAAATATAAATAAGGATGTTTTCTTACAAAGCCACAATTCAGTTAGGAAATAAACATGGATACATTACTGCTTTGTTTTTTTAGGGCAGTTTTAGGTTCACAGCAAAAGTGGAAGAAGGTACAGCATCCTCACACACATGCACTGCCTCCCCTACAATCAGCATCGCCCACCAGAGTAGCACATTTGTTACAATCCACAAACATACACTGACACATCATTATCACTCTGAGTCCCTAGTTTATGTTAGGCCTCACTTTTGGTGGTGCACATTCTTTGGGTTTTGACAAATGTATAATGACCTCTACCTACCATTACAGTATTTTACAGGATGGTTTCACTGAACCAAAGATCCTTGGTGCTTTGCCCATTCATCCTTCCTCTCTAACCACTAGAGACAGCTGATTTTTTACTGTTTTCATTGTTTTGCCTTCTGAAATTGTCACATGATTGGAATCATACAGTATGTGGCCTTTTCAGATTGGTTTCTTTCACTTGTGCATCTAAGTTTCCTTCCGATATTTTTATAACTTGATGGCTCATTTCCTTCTAGTGCTGAATAATATTCCCTTGTCCAGTTGTATCACAGTTTATTTGTCCATTCACCTACTGAAGGACATCTTAGTTACTTCCCAGTTTGGGCAATTATAAATAAATTACTATAAACATCTGTGCACAGGTGTTTGTACAGACTTAAGTTTTCAACTTACCAGGGAGTGTGATTGCTAGATCATATGGTAAGAGTATGTGTAGTTTTGTTAAGAAACCACCAAGATATAATATACATATGATCATTTTGAATAACCTCTGATTGGTTGTTTTTTTTAAACGTTACCCTTCATTTTGTTAAACCTTTTATATATTGGTACTTTATATTCTGTATCTGATGATGTTGATATCTGAAATATTGGAGTCCTAATACAATCTTGTTGTTTCTGTTGAATTTCATTCATGGTGATTTATTTCCTTGTGTGTTTGATGATTTTTTATTATGAGCTTATACTTGGTTTATCTTAATCTGTGGGGAAACTAGAGGCCATAGTTGAAGATTATTTCACTCAGGAAATATCTGCATGTGTTTTCTCCAGGGGTCAGGGGTACTGCCTGCCTGGGGCGCTATTATCTCCTTCTGGTGTCCTCAGGATAATTTTGGACTCAAATTTCGTCTCCCCAAATTATACTTATTTTACATCTCGATCTTCTGATTAAAAGAAGATATTTATAGGACAAGGGTAAGCAGGAAGAAGGAAAGGGAAGAGTGGAGCAAAGACCTGAGTAGCTTGGGACTGTGGCACGGCACTGACAGAAGAGGCAGACCCAGAGGGGGTCCCCCTAAATGAGTATTGAACAGCATAGAAAGAGGCAGAATAAGAAAATAAGTATGAGGATGGAAAGAGTTCTATAAGACTTAGCTTGGGAATGAAAGAAAAGTTCCCAAAACAAACTAAATACCTTCTTTCAAATTTTATCTGAAAAAAAGTCCTTTCTGTCAGCTTTCAGACATTTCTAAGCTTCCTTTCCAACATTATTAATATTAATAATATTTAAATAACAAGGTCTTGTTTTGCTAGAATCCCAGCCAGTCTAAACGGAGTCATGTCAGTTAAACAGTGACTTGGCTACTTTGAGCAGTAAAGCGTGTGAGTAGTATTTCCTAAGACCAAAAGGAACTAGAACATTCTCCATTTATGAGGTTTGTAGCCCAACTTTTCCATGAGGTCACAGCTACTTATCCTGATCTGTAACATATTTGCATGCACATATAGTTAGCTGCCAAACCTGGGCACTATAATAGGTGACCTATTTCCATGTCTATAACAATCCTTTTCGTTATATAAGTTATACTGACGTATAAAGAATATGCCCTAACCGGTTTGGCTCAGTGGATAGATTGTCGGCCTGCAGAGTGAAGGGTTCCAGTTTCAATTCCGGCCAAGGGCATGTAGTTGCGGGCACATCCCCAGTAGGGGATGTGCAGGAGGCAGCTGATTGATGTTTCTCTCTCATCGATGTTTCTAACTCTCTATCCCTCTCCCTTCCTCTCTGTAAAAAAAAATCAATAAAATATTTTTTTTAAAAAGAATATAATTGCTTGGTTATATATCCCTCAACCAGGGCAAGAGGCAGGTTGTTAATTCTTAGATTCTATCAATGTTTAAATATTTCTATTTTGAATATTTTTAAACACAAATAAAAATGGAGAGAACAGCATAGTAAACCCCATTACCCACCAATCAGTTAAGAATTTATCAAGATTTTTATCATACTTAATTTAAGCTTTTTAAGGTTTTCTTGTTTGTTTTTTGTTGTCTTTTAAAATGGGATGTTTATTTGTAAGCTAAATAATGTTAAAGAAAAGCAAAAATGGGATTTTATTCAACAATAAATATTTCAATATCTATTACTAATAACACGGATATTATCTCACATAAGCACAATATCATTATTAGACCTAAAAAACTTAACGTAGTGCAGGCTACATAGTAAGAATTTTTCAGTTTTTTTAACCAGTCCTACATTGAGGATCATTTGGGTTATTTCCAAGTCTTTTACTTTTATAAGGAATTATCAGACCTTCCATACTAAATAATTCCTCAAAAAATATAGAAATTTATTTTTTTAATTTCATTAAATGTATTGGGGTGACATTGGTTAATAAGATTATATAACTTTCAAGTGTACAATTTAGTACATCATCTGTATATCATGTGTTCATTACCCCAAGTCAAGTCTCCTTCTGTTACCGTATATTTGACCTCCTTTACCCTTTTCTGCTTCTCCCTACCCCCTTCCCTTCTGGTAACCACTATACTGTTTTCTGTATTTATGAGCTTTTTTGTTTGTTTTATTTGTTCATTTGTTGCTTTCTAGAAGTTTAATTTTGATTTGGGGCTTCTTCTGCCAATGTATGCATGTCGAAGATATGCAAATCCCCCTGTACATAGCCTGCTGTGAGTTTTGGCAGGAAGAGTAGAGAATATGCTTATTGAGAGTGTTTCTTGAAATGTACTAATGCATTTTGGTTTCGTGAGGAGTAGATAACAAGTCAATGGCAGACAGACAAATGTGGCATAAAACATGTAATTTATAAATAGAAAGCAAAGCCAGCCTCTGGCCACCCTAAAAGAAAATGTAATTTGAATAGCTTCCTGCTGATTTTAAGAGGAACAAAACTTGGAATTTTTCTCAATTTTCTTATAATCTAACAGTTATTTGCCTCCACCTCTATGAGTTCTTTTTAATCAAGTGAGGGTTTTGAATATATGAGTCAGTATTAGGTCAAGAGACAGATTTTTATATTCACCATTTGTTCAGTGAAATGGAACTTTTAAAGACAGTCAATAAATCACTCTGTCATTTGAAAAGTGAGCTAGAAAAGAGATAATGGGAGTGGTAAGAAAGATCATACAATGCCAAATATATTCAGTGCAATTCATTCATGAAACAGAAGAGAGCTGATTTCAATCTTTGAAGCATAATTCTAATATAACCTTTCTTTTCCTTCAGTCAAGGAGCTCTGAGAACCAACCTCAGCTCCAATGTTTCTAAATATAGAAAATCAGTTTGAGGAATATGGGGCTGTAAAATGTTAGTAGAATTTTTTTTTTAGCTGCTGCAGTCCCAGTTTTCAAATGTACACTCTGTTTCTAATATAAACGACGAAAAACAAAGCTGTATCATCAACTCCCATTTACCTAGGGCAGGGTCTCCTTCCTCTCCCTGCCCTGCTCTCCAACGTGTTCCATCAGAGCAGCAAGTTAGCTCCTGGAAAAGCACACGCCTGGTTGTCAGGCAGAGCGGCGTCCCAGTCCTTGCTTTGACACTTCCTAGCTGCATGACTTCAGATCATTTATTTAACTTCTTTATCTTACTTGTGCCACTATTAAAACTTGGACTCCTATACCTAACCTCTAAGGCAGTGGTTCTCAATCTTGGCTGCACATTAGAATCACCTGGGAATCTTTTTAAAATCCTGATTTCTGGGCCTCATCCTCCGGAAATTCTGTTTCTTTATTAACAAAGAAACCTCCAATGTTGACTCAAGAGCAAAATCTACTGAGAGACAATTGTTTAAAATCAATTTATCAATATCTGCCCAAGGAAGAAATAAAACAGTGAGCACTAATGTCCAGATGGCTTTTATGATTAATAAATTGGATTAAATTATGTCTAAAATCTATGAGCTTCCTTCTTACATACCACGATTTTTAATTATTTTGGCTGATTATAATTTCAATTAATAAAGTAAACTTGACACAGCAGCCACTTGAAAGTGATTTCAGTGAGAAGAAAACTATCTGTAATTAGGTCTTTCAACTAAGATTAGAAAATATTTCATTCTTCACAATTTTCTAATAATCTTTAGTAGAAAGAAGTCAGAAGACTTGAAACCCAATTTTAGAAGCTCTTTGGCTTTAGAGACCACTTAATGTCTCCAAGCTTCAATTTCCTCATCTGTGTAAAATGGGGATGATAATACTTGTCTTGCCACGTCATTTTGAAGAAAAAAAAAGTGATAATACTTATGAAAACACTTTGAAAAATAGAAAACATTATGTACAAATATAAGATACTATTAGGTCAAATATTCTTTGATAGTTCCATTCCATACTTTCCCCCTGGATCCTCCAGCTATTTTTCTGTCAATAAATGGACTAAAACTAAAATGTTCCTGTTATTACTAAGCTGCATTTTCACCATTTACACATTTAGAATTTAATGTGAAACTCCAAACCTAGATTCCAAGCACAGTTCATCTCCGGAGTAATGATTAGGAGCATGGCCTCTAGACCAACTGCCTGGGTTGGATTCCTGTTCAGCCTCCTCCTCACTGTGTAGTGTAGAATGCATCATTTAACCTCCCTGAGCTTCCGTTTCCTCTACCATAAAATCAGGATAATAATGGCATCAGGGTTCTGATGAGCATGAAATGGGTTCATGCATGTTATGTATCTAGTGGCAGACACATACTAAGCCCTCAATATATCTGGTTGTTAGTAGTGCTATTACCCCCAGCCACTCTCCACCTTCCCACCAGCTTCTCCTCCAGTGCTGCCCTACTACCCAGCAGATTACCTGCTTCTGTGGGGATCTGAAGACTAGAAAATCCTGTTCTGCCATCTTGCTCATGCCATTTATTCATTCCTCAACTTCCAATAGCTTTATACTTCCTTTTCTTTACTTTTGTCTCCTCATCTTTAATTAAGATCTCTTGGTCCCATGTATTTCTCTTTTCCTTTTTTTAAAAATCTTTACTGTTGAGAATTACAGATGCTCCTCTCCCTCCCCCCCACCCCATAGCTCCCCTCCACGTGGTTCCCACCCCACCCCAGGCCCTCGCAACCCTATTGTCTGTGTCCATAGGTAATGCATACATGCATATAAGATCTTTGTCTAATCTCTTCCTGGACACCCCCACCACCACCACATCCCCTTCTCTCTGAAAATCGTCAGTCTGTTCCATTTCCATGCCCTTGATTCTATCCCATTCACCAGTTTATTCTGTTCATCAGATTTTTTATTCACTTGATTTTTAGATTCACTTATTGATTCATATGTATTTGTTGTCACTTTGTTGTTCATAATTTTTATCTTTACCTTTTTCTTCTACTTCCTCTTCTTAAAGAATACCCTTCAGCATTTCATATAACACTGGTTTGGTGGTGATGAACTCTTTTAGCTTTTTTTTGTCTGTGAAGCTCTTTATCTGACCTTCAATTCTAAATGATAGCTTTGCTGGGTAGAGTAATCTTGGTTGTAGGTGGCTATTCATCACGTTGAATATTTCTTGCCACTCCCTTCTGGCCTGCATAGTTTCTGTTGAGAAATCAGCTGACAGTTGTATGGGCACTCCCTTGTAGGTAACGAACTGTTTTTCTCTTGCTGCTTTTAAGATTCTCTCTTTGGCTTTTGCTCTTGGCATTTTAATTATGATGTGTCTTGGTGTGGTCCTCTTAGGATTCCTCTTGTTTTGGGATCTCTGTGCTTCCTGGACTTGTAAGTCTATTTCTTTCACCAGGTAGGGGAAGTTTTCTGTCATTATTTCTTCAAATAGGTTTTCAATATCTTGCTCTCTCTCTTCTTCTGGCTCCCCCATAATTCAGATGTTGGTATGCTTGAAGTTGTTCCAGAGGCTCCTTACACTATCTTCATATTTTTGGATTCTTTTTTGTTCTTGCTCTTCTGGTTGTATGTTTTTTGCTTCCTCGTATTTCAAATCATTGACTTGATTCTCGGGATCCTCTAGTCTACTGTTGAATCCCTGTATATTAGTCTTTATTTCATTCAGTGTATGCTTAATTTCTGACTGGTCCTTTTCCATTTTGTGTTTTTTTTTTTTTGGGGGGGGGGGTTGGCATTCTCACTAAGATCCTTGAAGGTCTCACTAAGTTCCTCAGAGGTTTCTAGAAGATTCTTGAGTAACCTTATAACTGTGGTTTTGAACTCTATATCCAGTAGTTTGCTTTCTTCCATTTCTTTCATTTGTGACATATTTCTTTGTCTCCGCATTTTGGCTGCTTCCCTGTATTTGTTTCTATGTATTGGGTAGCTGCTAAGTCTCCTTGAGTTGATAGAGTGGCCTTGTGTAGTAGGTGTCCTATAGGGCCCAGTGGCTCAGCCTCCCCAATCACCTGAGGTGGACACTCTTGGTGCACCCCTTTGTGGGCTATGTGCATAATCTTGTTGTACTTGAGCCTTGATTGCTGTTGGTATCACTGGGAGGAATTGACTTCCAGGCCAATTGACTGTGCAGGGACCAGATGCGACTGTGCAAGAGACCCCCTATGGAGCAGGACTTGCTTCAGTAGGGCTTTGGTGCGCACTGAGTCTGCCCCTTGAGTGTGTCACTTATGGATGTGAAGAGTTGTAATCTGGTATAGTCTAACACTGACCACTGGGTACACTGGCTCTTGGGTCTCCAGGGAGGTGCAAAGTCAGCCACTGCCTGGGGCCACCCAGCAGGAGCTACAAAGAAGTCTGCAGGTTCCTCCCCTTTGTATCGGGTTTGGAAATGTCCATACAAGGCCCAGCTGTGAAGCAAGGCAGGCTGGTGCTGGTGCTGGCCTTGGGCCTTTTATTGACAACTTTAGGGCTCCCTGACCCAGCTGCAGGTTGTTTGACAGGTTTTAGACTGAGAACAGACAGGCCATTCATATGCAAAAGTTGCTGTGCACAGCTTGGGAGGGGCTGTAAATTGGGTGAGGGAGTGGGGTCTCAAGAAATCACCAGGGCAGAGCAAACAGAAATGGCTGCCAATCAGCCCTGCACCAGGGAGATCCCAGCACGGAACAGTGACTGCTGCGAGCACCTCTGTCTGGAAAAAAGCTGCCCCTGAGTTCCTGCCCCGATGCCAGACAGTCCAGTTTCTCTCCATATGTGTCTGGGTCTCCCCAAGCCTCACCTGGCACCGAAGCTCAGAGCAATTGGGAACTTGTAAATTCAGCTCGCGGTGCCGGCCTTTTAAAAGGAGCAGCTGGGTCTCCAGCAGCCTGCGTATCACTTAGCCCCAATCCACACTGGTTTTTAGAGTCCATAGTTCTTATTGCCCACAGGGACTTCTTACCCCAGCTCTGGAACCCTGGGCTGGGTGTCTGGTGTGGGGGTGGGACCCCCTGCTCCTCTGGGCAGCCTCCTCAGAGGCACTCTCCCTCCTGATTAAAAAAGCGGCACGCCCTAGAGCCAGACCGGCACGTTCGGTGCTTCCACACCTCCTACCAGCCTCAGTGTGCTTTCTTCTCTACCCCTTTGTTGTAGGACTTCCACTCGGCCAGCTTTCCCGCGGTTCTGGATGATAGTTGTTCTGTATTATAGTTGTAATTTTGATGTGGTTGTGGGAGGCAGCAGGTACAGGCATTTACCTATGCTGCTATCTTGGTTCTATCTCTCTTATGTATTTTTCAATTTAACAATGTTTTGTAAAGATATCAGATACTTAGAGCTCACAAGAAAATATTGTTTGTCAAGTTCAGGTAATACTTTACAATTGATATGAAATGAAAGTAGTCAAATTTAAATTTTTTAACTCTTCCAATGTAGTCTCTTAATATTAGGAATTAATATCTAACTGAACAACAGGTTACTTAATGCTTAGCTAGACATTAATTATTTATTGGAAACATATTTTTTAAAACTCTTAGTTTCTTAATGGTTAATACAGAGATGTCTCTGTGTAACCAGAATACTCAGTAAATATTACATTAATAATGACACTAAAACGAAGGCTAGCTATATTGTTGGCCAGGTCCAGTGCACAGTGAAAATTCAAGAGTCCCAACTGGATTGGGGAATTAATCTTCCCTTCCCACCAGACCACCTGCCCCAACCCACAGTGGATCACCTACTCTCAGGGATTGCAACCTCCTCCCAGGACCCGTACTGGGCGTGCGAGGTGACTGGAAGGAGATGGGCCAGAGCATCAGGTGCTGCTGGCTGCACTCTGAGACGCCCAGTATGTGTCTGACATCACCCATCCAGGTGCCCTCAACCAGGCCCCCACCCAGGTAGTGAGTGATGGCAGAATAGGGGCCTTCTGACAATCATACAACCAAGTCAGTTGTTGTCTAGACTAAGAGCGGCAGCGCTGCAGAGCAGGGAGCCCCAGGCACCCGGTAGGCAAGAAACTGTACCAGGAAGAGGGAAAGTAGTAAGGGAAGCAAAACCACATGGGATACAGGCTCCTTTGTCCCATTGGACTTCACGTACAGAACACAAATTCAAAGTTAAAATTATTAAGAATCTCAAGACAGCAATTACAGAGCTTTTTATCCCAAGCACAAGGCTCTCTGAGTGCAAAGTCCAGTGCACTGGCCACCTTCCTGTGAAGCCGACCCTTAGACTTATTCCTGTGTTAGTTCAGCTGAGGCAGTGTAGTTAAATGTCAATTAAAAAAGAAAACAGACATTTCCAATCAAGGCAAAGGTTCTATCTCTTTATTCTTATCAGTCATCAACTAGTGTTTGCTCATTACCAACTTGTAATAATTTGATACTCACAGGAGCCATTAGAATCAACTAAGATTGCAGCATTTTAGACAGACAGAATATAGCTACATATTTAATTGCATGAAATAGCCTGTCTTGAATAATATTAGATTATTAGGATATTAATGATGAAGAGAAGGAGGAACAGAAGAAGGAGGGGAAGAGAAAGATAGAAAATAGGGAAAAATAGGAGGGGAAGTATGAGGAAGAGGAGTGAAAAAAGAGGGAAAGGAGAGGGGGAAGAGAAAGAAGAGCAGCAAGAGAAAACAGCTCATATTTTTAGCAAATTCCAATAATTCCTACGGATTTTGTCTTACCTATTAAAAAAACACACACCAAAAAACCATCAGTTCTTGAGAAAAATTGATTTAAAAAACACGAAAATATGAGTTAGGCATGATTAGACAGAATGCAGATAAAATAAGGTCAGTTATTTCTTGTCATTAGCCACATAACTAGTTGAACTTGCTATGAGTTTTCCTATAGAAAATAAACATAACACAATTTAGTAAGTGCTGACTGACAGCATTTACTAGATTTTAAGGGCACCAGGAGTTACTCCCTTTGTTTTCCAGGATATATTTATACAATTTACTTTCATAGCGTGTCTAGGTTTTTAAAAAAATTACAATGATATTTGCTGCACATATTTTCATTTACTGGCTCATTTTGTTTATGCCTCATTTTGTGTAAAGTTTCATTTTGTTTACATCTCACTAAATTTCAAAAATTATACAATGACGTTCATAATCATTATCCCCCCCCAAAAAATGATTAGTTTTTTTACTGCTATTATTATTTTTCAATTCCAATCAAGACAGAAAAATCTGTTAACCTAAATAAGCTAGAAATATATATTTTAATGATATCCAGTTTACACATTACTATTAATAATATTTTAAAATATTATTAAAGTATCAGTCCAGTACTGTGCTTTGCCTTTCCAGTTTTGATTTGGATTTATGATATATAAATAAGTTTTTAAAATATTTTGTCCTTATCCTAGGAAAAACTGACTTTTTGGATGTATGGGATGAGCTGTAATGACTACCCATTGAATGCCTACCATGAGCTACAGTACTTCTAATTATCATGTAATAATCTGATACTCACAGGAGCCATTTGATATAAATTCGACTCATCCACACAATTTCTTGTTTAACAAATGAAGAAACTAAATCAAGTAGATTAAGCAATTCAAGAAAGTATAAAACAACCACTAAATAGATGGAATCCACTTCTGAACAGCTCCAAAACTCTTGCTGTTTTCTAGCTGAGATGCTGCCTTTCTCCTCACAGTGGTAACCCTATAGTTTATCTTATGAGACCTTTGTCTTTTTTTTTTAATTAAATCTTTATTGTTCAGATTATTACATTTGTTCCTCTTTTTTCCCCCCCATAACTCCCCTCCTCCCAGTTCCCGCCCCACCCTCCGCCCTCACGCCCCACCCACTGTCCTCATCCATAGGTGCACGATTTTTGTCCAGTCTCTTCCTGAATCTCCCACACCCCTTTCCCCCCCAAGAATAGTCAGTCCATTCCCTTCCTATGTCCCTGATTCTATTATAATCAACAGTTCATTCTGTTCATCAGATTATTTATTCACTTGATTCTTAGATTCACTTGTTGATAGATGCATATTTATTGTTCATAATTTGTATCTTTACCTTTTTCTTCCTCTTCCTCTTCTTAAAGGATACCTTTCAGCATTTCATATAATCCTGGTTTGGTGGTGATGAACTCCTTTAGCTTTTCCTTATCTGTGAAGCTCTTTATCTGACCTTCAATTCTGAATGATAGCTTTGCTGGATAAAGTAATCTTGGTTGTAGGTTCTTGGTATTCATCACTGTGAATATTTCTTGCCATTCCCTTCTGGCCTGCAAAGTTTCTGTTGAGAAATCAGCTGACAGTCATATGGGTATTCCCTTGTAGGTAACTGGGTTTCTTTCTCTTGCTGCTTTTAAGATTCTCTCTTTGTCTTTTGCTCTTGGCATTTTAATTATGATGTGTCTTGGTGTGGTCCTCTTTGGATTCCTTTTGTTTGGGGTTCTCCGCACTTCTTGGACCTGTAAGTCCATTTCTTTCACCAGGTGGGGGAAGTTTTCTGTCATTATTTCTTCAAATAGGTTTTCAATATCTTGCTCTCTCTCATCTTCTGGCACCCCTATAATTCTGATGTTGGTATGCTTGAAGCTGTCCCAGAGGCTCCTTACACTATCCTCGCATTTTTGGATTCTTTTTTCATTTTGCTTTTCCGGTTGTGTGTTTTTTGCTTCCTCGCATTTCAAATCATTGACTTGATTCTTGCGCTCCTCTGGTCTGCTGTCGGGCGTCTGTATAATATTCGTTATTTCAGTCCGTGTATGCTTAATTTCTAGTTGGTTCCCCAATATAACATCGAGGGTCTCATTAGTTTTCTTGTAGATCTCATTAAGTTTATCGGCGGCTTCTAAACAGTTCTTGAGAGACCTTAAAAGTGTGGTTCTGAACTCAATATCCTCCATTGCCAATTTTGTCCTGTTTCTTTGTCTCCGCATTTTGTTATGCTTCCTTGGTGCACCCCCTAGTGGTCTTTGTTCGTAGTCTTATAGTTAAACCTTGATTGTTGTAGCTAATCCCAGGGAGGGTTTGACCTCCAGGCCAAGTGGCTATGAGAATCAGCTGTGTTAGCAGTGAGAGAACTTCTGTCCTCTAGGGAGGTGCTAATCTAGCCTTTGCCTGAGGCTATCCAGCAAATGGTTATGCGCTGGGCTTGGGCGGGGCGGGTCGCACAGGATCAACAGGGTGGGCCGGAGAGAGCAGTTATTGCAAAGCTCGGAGAGAAAGCTGCACTTGCTCTGACCGAAGCCAGACAGTCCCGCTTCTCCCATTTGAGTCTGGGTCCCTAAAGACTCGCCTGTATCTGGAGCTCAGAGTCTGTGACTCCCTCCCGATTGAAAACGCCAACCGCGCCCTCCGCCACCAGCCCCCTCTGCGCACTCCGCACCTCAGAATTTGACTTCAGCACTGCGCCTCCTCTGAGTGTCCGTATGCGTTTCTCTTTCCTCCTAGTTGTAGGACTTCCACTCAGCCAACGTTCCTGTGGTTCTGGGTGATGTCCCTTCTGTCTTTTAGTTTTACTTTTGAAGTAGTTGTTCAAAGCAGCAAACTCCGGCGTTAACCTATGCCGCCATCTTGGTTCTCCACGAGACCTTTGTCTTAAGGTTTCAATTTGAAAAGAGGTGAGGTAGAAATTTAATGAACCAAAGTGTTTTCCAAAATAAGCTTCCAGCATCTTTAATTACATATGTATATACTACCTTCTTTCATTGAGCTTAAATTTGGGAACTCTAATAACCAGTAGTCTCAACTCACAAACAGCAGTAGTTTAAGCCTTTAAAATATTCTACTTCAGTTTTACTTGAGTCACAGTTGGGGGAGGTAGAGGGAGATGCCGATCTTGGCCCAGCATAGCCGTATTGTGATGAAGGGCCCTCAGAAGGGGAAGAATGCCTGGGAAATGAGAGCACCCTGCTTTATCCCAAATGATTGGAAAATATAGGATTGCACAGGCAGTGCCACTTCCACACAGAACATTTGGATATTTTCTGTTTGTTATGTAAGTACCTGGGTATAAGTCTTCCAACCTACTGGAGCACGAGAATGGATTAAAGAGAACCAGAATAGGCTGTCTCTGATTCTTCTAGCAATTTAGAAGCCATCTGGAATAGTGTCAGTTTCTTTATGTATAAAATGAGTAATTTGGACTATGATATCTCAACGTTTCACTAGTCTAGGTATACAGTGTCCAGCAATACACTAGGAACTTGAATCTTGAACAACTTAATGTCTGAGTCTCCCAATATTTTGAAATGGAGAAATTTTACTTCCTTATGACCATTTTTAAATATACTTTTTATTGTTGGTAGCATTACAGATATCTCCCCTTCCTCCCCTCCCCCCTTACCCTCATCTTTCCAGCCCCTACCCACCCCCATGTCTTCACAACCCTATTGCCCGTGTCCATGAGCTATGCCTATAAGCATATAAGTTCTTTGGTTTATCTCTTCTTGTTCCCCCAACTCCACATTGAGGTATGTCAGTCTGTTCCATGCCTCCATGTTTAGGGTCTTATTTTGTTGGTTAATTCATTCTGCTCATTAGATTCCTTATGACCATTTGTAAATGTCAAAATTTATCAGTCTCTTCTACAAATGTCTATTCTACTAAAAAAAAAAAACTACCTTGCAAAAAATGTTTTTATTAAAATAAATAATATTGTGTATAGATTGACAAAATTTATTTTGAGGAAAATATGGCCATTCTTACATTCTTGGCAATGTTAATGACAGACAGAACCAGATAAGTTGCATATACACTCTGACAAATTTTTCAGCAATCTATCACTAATACAATTAAATAACAAGTAATCAAACATGAAATTGTGAATTCAAAATTATGAAATGTGCCCAGCTTGTGTGGCATTGTCCCATGAACCAAGAGGTCACCAGTTCAACACAGAACCTAGAGACAGAAGAACTTCGCTGGAGAGAACATGGCAAAAGATCCTGGACAGAAACTGGAGACAGAACCTAGCGAGAGAACATGGCAAAAGATCCTGGACAGAAACTGGCCACAGAACCTAGAGACAGAACCTAGCGAGAGAACCTGGATAGAACATGGCAAGAGAACCTGACTAGAACCTGGTGACTGAACCTGGCTGGAGAACCTAGCGAGGGAACATGGCTACAGAACCTGGCTGGAGAACCTAGCAAGAGAACATGGACACAGAACCTGGCTGGAGATCCTAACCAGAACTTCGCTGGAGATCCTGACCAGAACTTGGCTAGAGATCCTGGCTAGGCTGCTGATCAACTGAAAGCTGTCTCCGTGTCATTCCTTCTTCGCCAACTCCGTCTACACTTTTGGGAACCCCTGGACCTGCTGGGGTTGGACCCCAGCAGTCAACCTAACTATATCTCATTCATTCATTTACTAATTTATTTAACACTTTTTTTTTAAGTTTAATGTGGACTGACTACTATGCCATAGGGCCACAATGTCCAATAAACTACTATTTATTCTTAAAAAAAAAAAAAAAAAAAGAGGTCACCCGTTCAATTCCGCTCAGGGCACATGCCTGAGTTGGGGCCTGATTCCCAGAAGGGGGTGTGTAAGAAGCAGCCATTTGATGTTTCTCTTTCATAGATGTTTCTATCTCTCTCCCTTCTCTCTCTTTAAAAAAATCACTAAAAACATTTTTTAAAGAGAGTTGAATTTTAAAAAATATTGAAATGTATGTATTCAAACCCAGTCTATTTTATATTAACTATCTATTGAGCCATAAAACTTCAAATTCTGAACTATAATATTTCAGCATACATCATGAATTCACAGAGGTATTATAACTGCAAGAAGAAAAGTATGAAAATGTCCAACAATATTTTTCATTGTATAAGTTCAGTACAGCATAGACTTTGAAGAAAGACACTTTTGCTTTATTAACAGGAAAACATATTTTTCTTAATTAAGATAATTCCTGTAAGCATCATTTAGTAAGTCTCAAGGCATTTAAATACTATTCATCAATATATAAACTACATAATTTTTTATTTAATACAGTGATTCATAATATTTTTTAAATAACAGATCCTTTAAGGGAGATGATGAAAACTCTGGATCCAATTTTCTTAAAAAATACATATACGAAATTGTGCAGGTGGTTCATGGACTTCAAATTAACAATGTAGGAGTTTCTAGAACCTACTCAGATCTTTAAATATACGTAATTTATTATTATCATGTAACATATAATATAATATATATCTTCTACAACAGCTTGAGTTTGAGCCAAGTTTACAAGAGTAAATCACATTCCTGTTATCATTTGTCAGAGGATTAGACTTACACAAAGTAAAACCTACTTACATTTTATTATCTAACTTGTAAGGTTTCACTGATTTCTGCCAGGTAATGTAATAATATAATTTTTTAAAAACATTACATGAAGAAAATAATAATTTATTAATCAGCAAATTTATTATATATTAAGATTTTAGGAGACATTTTCATTTAGCATAATATATCAAACTAGGGGCCCGGTGCACGAAATTCGTGCACTGGGTGTGTGTGGGGGGGGGGAGTGTCCCTCAGCCCAGCCTGCCCCCTCTCACATACTGGGAGCCCTCAGGCGTTGACCCCCATCACCCTCCAATCGCAGGATCGGCCCCTTGCCCAGGCCTGACGCCTCCGCCAGAGGTGTCAGGCTTGGACAGGGGACCCCCATCTCCCCCCGATCACTGGCTCTGGTCCCCGCCCAGGCCTGAGGCCTCTGGCCCAAGAATCATGCCTGGGCAGGGGACTCCCATCTCCCTCTGATCGCTTGCTCCACCCCCCGCCCAAGCCTGACGCCTCTGACCCAGGCTTCAGGCCTGGGCAAGGGGACCATCATATCCCCCCAATACCCGGCTCAGCCCCCCGCCCAGGCCTGATGCCTCGGCCAGAGGAGTTTACCCTCATCACCCTCCGATCACCAATCACTGGATCGGCCCTTGACCAGGCCTGAGGCCTCTGGCAGAGGTGTCAGGCCTGGGCAGGGGACCCCCAGCTCCCTGTGGTTGCAGGCTCTGCCCCTGCCCAGGCCTAACACCTCTGGCTGAGGCGTCCGGCCTGGGCAGTGGGGACCCGCAGCTGCAGCGGCCCCGCGATCGTGGGCTTCGCTTTAGGCCCAGGCAAGGGACCCCTAGCTCCCGGGACTGCCAGCTTCGACCATGCCCAGCTCCCATCGCTGGCTCCACCCCTACTTCCTGCTATCACTGGCCAGGACGGCAAAGGCACCTGATTCTCCGATCATGGCTGGGGGGCAGGGCAAAGGTGGCCCCAGGGCCGCCTTTGCCCTGCCCCCCAGCTCTTAGCTCCCCCCTGGGTTTCCGATCACTGTCAGTGGCAGGGGGCTTCTTCCTGCTTTCCCTTTCGCCTCCCTGCATTGTGCCTACATATGCAAATTAACTGCCATCTTGTTGGCAGTTAACTGCCAATCTTAGTTGGCAGTTAATTTGCATATAGCCCTGATTAGCCAATGAAAAGGGTATCGTCGTACGCCAATTACCATTTTTCTCTTTTATTAGATAGGATAACTATGAAGCAAGAGAACATAAAAACAAAGAAAAATTGTTTGCTTATTTAGCAACAATAATTCCAGGACAGACACTAGTTTTCAACCCTTTGCTTGATTGTGAAATTTGAACCTATCTAATCATAGGGACGAGGAACCATTTTTTTTTATTCCATTCTTTCCCTCTGTCAATAACGCCCCCTTATCTCCCAGGAAAACATGGCTGTCCAGGCTCAAAAGCTCTCTTCAAAACTCTACCTTGACCTTGGTACTATGTGCTGCTGCAGAGTAGGGTGGATTCCTTCTAAGAAGGGAAAGCTTTGAGAAAGGAGAATCATCATAACTGGCATATTTGTGGGTGGGAATACGGGTTCTTAAAGGAGCTGGTTTATCTGATTCATCTTTCCATCTTTTCCCCATGACAACTCCATGGGTGAGTCATTCAGCAAGGAGGTTGACAAGATAAACACACAACACACATTCACACACACACACACACACACACATACACACACATAATAAATCAGAATGTCAGCCTTGAGCATAATGCACACTGCATATAATGGTCCACAGAAGTCAATGCTCTTACCACAAAGAGCAGCTGCTCAGTGTTTATGCAGGGAAATGAAATTCTTTTCTTGTTGCTTTTTCCTCCCTGTCGCTGGAAGTAAACACTTGCCACCTGGACTCTTTCTGCTCTTGGGTTTCTGTTTGAATGCTGAAGCAAGCCTGGCAGGATGAAAAGCATGCTTTTGAGATTAGAAGTAAAAGTGAGCTGTGTGCATGTTTTACTTGTATTGCTGAAGCAAGGCCTTGGCCAGGTTGTAGCTCTATGATTTAAGCACCACACTGTGGACTCAGTTCAAATCAGTGAGGACAGCCAAGCAAATTACCTACTTGTATATGCATATTTCCTTCTTTTGAATTCTTCCACTAATCATACATGTAGCATTAATAAGGTGCCCTGTAATGTTTTCATGTTTATATTTGTATGAATCAATTAACTGCAGTATATAACACCTTTATGCTCATAAAATTATATACATACTTCTTTCCTACCTCATCATACTAGGTCCTCAGGAATGTGTTGATGATCTTGAAATGGAAGTCAAGTACGTGACTTTCTTTTAAACGAGTTTATAAAAAGCATATAGATCATAAACTGTTTAATTTCTCAAGTAGATTGTACAGAATTTAAAATATACAATCTATATTATAAAGAGGTAATATGCAAATTAGGCCAGGACTCTGTAACTGGTCACAACCAGACAGGAGGAAGTTGCGCACAGGTGAGGCCTGGAGCAAAGATGAGACAGAGGCAGGGGGGTCTGCTTGAGCTGGCATGGTGGCTCAGGCGGCCCCGGAGCAGACACAGGCAGAGGGGGCCAGGGGACGCTGTGAGTCAGGCACGGGTCCCAGCCCCCCATGGCACCATCCAGCCTGACTCCTGTGGCAGCCGGTGTTACATGAGTCAGGTGTGGGTCCCGGCCCCCCACGGGGTGCCTCCTCGCGCGCTGGACCTCTAGTTCTTTTATAAAGAGTAAATAAAAGTGTATGTAAAACACTTAGTATAGTGTATGCAGGTACATGGCAAGGCCTCAGTTTTTTGTTGTTCTTGCTGTATTCTCATCAAGCTCAGCTCTTTGTAAGTCATACGAGTTGAATAAATATTTGGATAGGTGTGGCAATGGTTGAAGAGAGAGTTGTCTCAGCCTTGCAAATGGATATTTTAAAATAATACCATAAATTGCTTAATTGATGTCAGTAAAGTTTGCTTGGGAACATTAATATTATAGCAGAAAATGATTGTATGGATTATATGCTTCACTCTATCTCTGATAGCTACATATCTTTTATAATACAAACTGGAGGCCCGGTGCACAAAAATTTGTGCACTCGGGGTGCGGGGGATCCCTCAGCCCGGCCTGTGCCCTCTCGCAGTCTGGGACCCCTCAGGAAATAACGACCTGCTGGCTTAGGCCTGCTCCCGGGTGGCAGAAGGCAGGCCCAATCCCTACGTGCAGCCCCTGGTAGGGCTCAGAGCAGGGCTGATTGGGGAGTTGGGGCGCCGCCCCCTGTCATGCACAAAGCAGGGCAGATCGATAGGGAGGTTGCAATGCCACCCTCAGTCGCGCTCAGGGTAGGGCCGATTGGGGGGTTGGGACACCGCCCCCTGTCACACTCAAGGCAGGGTCAATGGGGAGGTTGCGGCGCCACCTGCACAGAGCAGGGCCAATCAGGGGGTTGGGGAGCTCCCCCCCACCCCCGTCATGCACAAAGCAGGGCTGATCAGGGGGTTGAGGAGCTCCCCCCTGCCACTCACAGAGTAGGGCAGATAGGGGGGTTGGGCACCGCCCCCTGTCACACACAGAGCAGGGCGGATCAGGGGGTTGGGGCGCTGCCCTCTATCACCCACAGAGCAGGGCCGATCAGGGGGTTGGGGCGCCGCCACTCTCACACTCAGGGCAAGGCTGATGGGGAGGTTATGGCTCTACCCCATCACACACAGAGCAAGGCCTGTGGGGGGCGGGGGGGGGGTTGGGGCGCCGCACCCTGTCACACACAGAGCAGGGCGGATCAGGGGGTTTGGGCGCCGCACCCTGTCACACACAGACCCGCAGGGCGATCAGGGGGTTGGGGAGTTCCCCCCTATCAGGCACAGAGCAGGGCTGATCAGGGGGTTGGGGCACCTTACCCTGTCACGAACAGAGCAGAGAGGATAGGGAGGTTGTGGCCCCGCCCCCTGTCACACACAGAGCCACAGGGCGATCAGGGGGTTTGGGCGCTGCCCCCTGTCATGCTGATCCCTGTGCCGGGAGGCCTCGCGGCTCCGCTGATCCCGGTGCTGGGAGGCATATTACCCTTTTACTATATAGGACAGAGGCCTGGTTCATGGGTGGGGGCCGGCTGGTTTGCCCTGAAGGGTGTCCTGGATCAGGGTGGGGGTCCCCACTGGGGTGCCTGGCCAGCCTGGATGAGGGGATGATGGCTGTTTGTAGCTGGTCACACACCCTTCAAGGTGGGGGTTCCCACTGGGCTGCCTGGCCAGTCTGGATGAGGGGCTGAGGGCTGTTTTCAGGCTGGTATATGACTGAAGCTCCCAACCGCTCCTTTTTTTCTTTCTTTTTTTATTCTGGGCCAGCTTTAGCTCTGGCTCCAGCTCTGAGGCCTCAGCTGCTGAAAGCAGGTATCTGGTTTGTTTGGGTTCTATAATCGAGACACTGTATCAACTCCAGCTCTGAGATCTGGGCAGGCTGAAAGCGGGTTTCTGGGGTTTTCTTTAGCTTCTATATTTGTTACAATGTTTCAAACTGCAAGCTCAGAGGCCGACAAGGCAGGCGGGGAACGTTGGAGTCCTCCGTCACTGAAGCAAGCAAGCCTCATGTTAGCTTCCAGCTGCCTGGCTGCCGGCCGCCATCTTGGCTGGCAGTTAATTTGCATATCACCCTGATTAGCCAATGAGAAGGGTAGCAGTCGTACACTAATTACCATGTTTCTCTTTTATTAGATAGGATACCTACCCTTTATAATTATCTATATATATAAATACTCAGGGTCTATAATGTCCAAAACAACCAAAGGCTCGATCGAACACTGAAAGTCAGCCCTGCAGTCAGTGCTGCAAGCGCCTCAGCAACCCAGCACTGACTGCCACGGGGGCTGCAATCAGGCCCAGACAGAGGCCCGGGGAGAAAAGCATGGTCTGATCACAGCCCCTGTGGCAGTCAGTGTTGGGTCAGCGTGGCGAAAGTCAGTCCTGCAGTCAGTGAACATAGGGTCAATTAATATCTCTTTGAGAGGCGTTGAGAATATAAAGTACAGTGTATAGCAATTACTTATATTATTTCACATAAAACTCTTTTCAACTAAGATACTTTTCTTTATTTAAAATGTATCTTTATTGTTGAATGTATTACAGATGTCCCTTTGTTTTAGGTTTTTTTCCCCCATTGATCTTCTCCACCCTGCACCTGCCCCTTCCAGATCTTCATCAGACTAATACAGAAAAATCTAGAAAGATTTAGAGAAAATAAAAGATATGCCAGGTAAATATTGAACAGAAGAGCAGAAGTTGCTGCATGAATACTGGATACAGGCTTGAAGCCAAAGCACAACTCATGAGATAAAGTTAGTCATTGTAACATAACAAAAGGTTCCTTTCATTAAAGAGATAAGATGGTTCCCAATACTTATACCCATAATAGAATAGAACAGTGTGGGGGTTCAGAATGAGCCTCACCAAGATGTGTTTCAGTGGTATGCAGATTTTTGAGCTAAGGGCAATTTTAGCTTCAGGCTCAAGTGAAAATTCTGCCCCCCCCCCTTTAACTACCAAAAAAATTGAATTAGAGGCCTTGCCCATAATAAGATATTATCCTATATAATAAAAGGCTAATTTACAAATCAACCAAACAGCAGAATGACTGGTCACTATGACACGCACTGACTACCAGGGGGCAGATGCTCACTGCAGGAGCTGTCCCCTGGTGGTCAGTGTGCTCCCACAGGGAAAGCACTGCTCAGCCAGAAGTCGGGCTCATTGCTGGCTAGCGCAGCAGTGGAGGTGGGAGCCTCTCCTGCTCCATGGCAGCACTAAGGATGTCCAACTGATGGCCTAAGCCAGTGATGGGAAACCTTTTGAGTTCAGCATGTCAGCATTTTGAAAAACCCTAAGTTAACGCTGGTGCCGTGTCACATATAGAAATTTTTTGATATTTGCAACCATAGTAAAACAAAGACTTATATTTTTGATATTTATTTTATATATTTAAATGCCATTTAACAAAGAAAAATCAACCAAAAAAATGAGTTTGCGTGTCACCTCTGACACACGTGTCATAGGTTCGCCATCACTGGCCTAAGCCATCAGTCGGACATCCCCTGAGGGCTCCCGGACTCCGAGAGGGTGCAGTCCAGGCTGAGGGACCCCCCCCCCTTCCAAGTGCATGAATTTTGTGCACCGGGTCTCTAGTTAATTAATATTCCTAGGAGGCTTATTAGGATATGTGATCAATGAAAACTTTACATAATTCAGAGGATCACAAAAAAATCTCATTTACTAAAGGTGGAGTGGGCTCGAGATTCCAGTTCACCATTTCCTTCAACTAACACAAAAACATAAATTTTAACATAAAAATACACAATATGCCTATGTCTACATTCAATTAAATGCAAGAAAAAGGAAATATAGACTATATTAAGTTAATATACAAAATAGGGAAATTTAAGTGTAAGATTATGATAAGGAATATATGCAGCCTGGGTTAACGTAGGCCATGACTAGAGACCAAGCAGTTGTTTAGAAGCACATTCAATAGTTAATTGCTAATATAAATAAATATTGTTAGTTTTATACCTCATTTGAGAAAGACAAACCTTTTACCTCAACTAAGGCCTTAAAGCAATATTGAGTGGGCCTTGCTGCCTAGAGTAAAGTATGTTTGCTTTTCATTTCTAAGTGAAACCATAGAGTATCCTTCATTTCCTGATGTATTTATTCAACCAATATTTACTGAGCGCCTACTTTGGGTGGGAGGAGAGATTATAACCAGCCCCTTGCAGTGCGGTTCTTGCTATGTGCTGTGGTTATTAAATTGGCAAGATCTTGTTATACTGTGTGGGCTGCAGTGTGGGCAGAAAGATGACCTGTACATTAATGGCAGGATTTCACAGAAAACAGAAAGTCATTCATTTTGTCACTAACAAAAGAAAGGGATTCTTCTGAGCCCAGAAATCAGAACTAAACAGGAGATTTCAGTTGGACAGAATTCAGTATAAAATACTGTGCCCAGGGAACTGGAAGGGTCCCATGGGTGAGTTATATTATAGGTCAATACAAAAGGAAAACCTACTTTCCTTGGGTGGTCCTGGTTCTACATCAGAAAGATTTCAAGTAAGTAAGGGTCTGGTATCGTTTATATATCTGTCTGCTTTGAGGCCTGAACTTATTAGCAATTATCAGCTAGTTGGCGATGAGAGGAGACAGTATCCCTCATACAATTTGGTAAGTTATATTAGAATGCTTCAGAAACTCAGAGGAAAGGGTAAGTAATACATTGGGTTAGGGATTTGAAGACTGAGTGGGAGAAAGGAAGGACATTCTAGGAAGCAGGAACAGCATAAGCAAAGCTACAGAGGTATAAAAACGTGTTTTATTCAGGGACTAAAAGTGAGCTGTCTGATGTGGCTAGAAAACAAGAAGAGGTAACAGATTAGCAAAACAATTGTTAACGCCTTTAATGACACACACACAAAAAGCCTTACTTAAAAGTGTATAACTAGGCACTAATAAACAAAACAGGCAAAGGCTCTGCTCTGTGTTCAATCTGTGAAACAACAGAGAAACGTTAAGGAGCATAGAGATGTCTGAGATTTGGTTCTATCTCTGTCATTAATTAGATGTGGGACCTGAATGAGGACCCCAATCATTCTGTACCCCAGTCCTCAACTACACCAAAAACAAGGGAAGGTAGCCCTAGCCAGTTTGGCTAGGTGGATAAAGCATCAGCCTGTGAACTGAAGGGTCCCAGGTTCGATCCCCGTCAAGGGCACATGCCTGGGTTGCAGGCTCAATGGACCCTGATGTAATTTGGGGGATAGTGGTGTGTTGATTTAGGTTCATTTGGAGGGAAGATGATAGAAACTTCTATGCTGCTATTATGCTGCTATTTTTGCTGACCTCACTCTGCCCAGAACCCTGCAGGGCAGTTTCTCAGAGTCACCCTAAAGCAACTAACATTCCTTCCAGCACACTCACTTCTGGAGTGGGACCTAGAAAAGTGCATTTTAAGCAAGTATCCCTATTTACTATGAGGCAAAGAGTCCATAAGCCACACTGAAAAACATTTCAAATATAAAGGCTTTAGGTCTCACCTGCCTCTTCATTTTCATGTTTTTGCCTTTGGAATAGCAAATTCATTCCTGGATTAAAAACAAACACTGAATAACCAACCTATTCTTTATCTAAAGTACATTAGGACGTCCTGTCTTTGTGTAAGCCAAGTGTGCCTCCTCTGTTATTAACTATGATTGTTAAAGTTGAGTGCCCTCAATTAACCAAGAACAAGCTAAAGCCATTATCAATATTAAATTGCTAAAATTGTTAACATCACTGAGAATAGGAAAGAGAAATAAATGGGCCTCTTCAGGCAATGAATTAATAAGTGAAATGGTTTCACTTGCCAGGAAAATAAAAGCTATTCCTTATGTCAAAAGAGTCTTGGCAAAGAACCACTGAAGCCAAAGCTTGCCAGTGACAATTAGAAATGATCAGCTCTAACCGCTCACTATCTTCTGTCCTTCCGCTAGTGATAGGGTATAGAGTAGTTCTTAAAAATGTGGTTCTCAGACCAACAGTACGGGCATTGCCTGGGTCCTTGCTAGAAAAACAACTTCTTGAATCCCTCCCAGACCTATTTATTGAATGAGAAATTCCAGGGGATTGAGCCTAGCAATCTTCACTTTAATAAGAATTTCCTGGTAAAGACAATGAGTGTTGGTGGGGATGTGGAGAAACTGGAACCCTTGTACAATGATGGCAGTGCAACTGTTACCAAGCAAGGGATCACTGCCTGATGCGCGTAAAAACTAATAGTATGGAATCGGCTTTTGAGAAAAGAAAAGGCTTTATTGCAAAGTCAACGAGCAAGGTTATGGGAGGCCAGGCTCAAATCTGTCTCCCCCAGTGAGGGTTTGGGGCGGGATTTAAAGGGTTTGGGAAGGATGGGCTGGTATATGGACGCACTAGCCAGACAGGTTTCAACGGGAGGACTTTGGAAGTTGACCATTTATGGCAAGAAAGGGTAAGGAGCTTCAACACTGGATCTTCCTGGACAAGGGACCTTCATTTCTGAAAAGATTCTGGTGTTCAAGCTCTGGTCATGTACCTGGTCCTTTCGTTCCATGATTGAGTGTGTGTTAGAGAGAGACTTTGGTTCCAGGTGTCAGTGAAGGTGAAAATTCTCTCCTGTGCCCCTGCTTCACTTACATGACTTGCGGATGTGGTCTGTTGTCTCTGAAAAGCAACTCAGTATCTTGTTAGAAACAGGATAGGGCCGGTTAGAGCTGGTTCTGTGTTTATACAGTCACTGAGGAAAATAGTCTGGAGGTCACTCAAACAATTAAAAGTACAACTACCAATTGATCCAGCAATTCCACTTCTGGGTATTATTTTAAAAAAATTAAATCAGGATCTCAAAAAGACATTTGCTGTCCCATGTATATTGCAGTATTATCCGTAATAGCCAAGATGTGGAAACAATCTACATTTCCATGGACAGATTAATAGATAAAGAAAATGTGGGCCCTAACCGGTTTGGCTCAATGGATAGAGCGTCGGCCTGCAGACTCAAGGGTCCCAGGTTCGATTCCAGTCAAGGGCATGTACCTTGGTTGCTGGCATATACCCAGTGGGGAGTGTGTGGGAGGCGGCTGATCTATGTTTCTCTCTCATCGATGTTTCTGGCTCTCTATCCATCTCCCTTCTTCTCTGTAAGAAATCAATAATATATTTTTGCCGAAACCGGTTTGGCTCAGTGGATAGAGCGTTGGCCTGCGGACTGAAGGGTCCCAGGTTCGATTCCGGGCAAGGGCATGTGCCTGGGTTTCGGGCATATCCCCAGTGGGAGATGTGCAGGAGGCAGCTGATCGATGTTTCTCTCTCATCGATGTTTCTAACTATCTCTCTCCCTTCCTCTCTGTAAAAAATCAATAAAATATATTTTTTTAAAAAGAAAATGTGATATATATATATATATATATATATATATATATATATACACAATGGAATACTATTTAGTCTTTAAAAAGAAGGAAATTTAGCCAGTTCAGTGTGGCTCAGTGATTGAGCATTGACCTATGAACCAGGAGGTCATGGTTCAAGTCTCAGTCAGGACACATACCCAGGTTGTGGGCTCAATCCCGTGGAGGGGGGCATACAGGAGGCAGCTGATCAATGATTCTCTCTTATCATTAATGTTTCTCTTTCTCGCTTTCCCTTCCTTTCTAAAATCAATAAAAATATTTTTACAAAGAAGGAAATTTAATGGGAGAAAAAGGGACATATGTAATATTTTCAAAAATAAAGACTTTTAAAAGTCTTTTAAAGATATAAAATGATGATTTTAAAAAAAATAGGAAGAAGAAGAAGAAGGAAATTTTGCAGTATGCAACAGCATGGATGAACCTTGAGGACATTACACTAAGTGAAATAAGCCAGTCACAGAAGGACAAATACTACATGATTCCACTTCCATGAGTCTCTAAAGTACTCAAAGTCATCCAAGCAAAGGATAGAATGGTGGTTTCCAGGGGCTGGAGGAGGAAGAAATGGAGAATTACTAATCAACAGGCATACCAGTAAACGTTCATTTAAGCAAAATGAATAAGCTCTAGAGGTCTGCTGTACAACATTGTTTCTACAATCAATAACATATTGCATCGTACACTTAAAAATTTGTTGAGAATAGATCTCATGTTGTGTACTTATTAAGATAAAATAAAATTTAAAGTCTCCTGGTGACACTGATACAGGCTAAAGTTTAAACCCTCTAGTGTAGAGAAAAGTCAGGAGCAAGCTATTTCTGTATCATGAAATGACTTGAAAGTAAAACAAGGAAAGCCAAAGCAGTTATAGGAAAGGATGAAAGAAGCACTAAGGAAAAAATCTTCAACACAAACCAGATTTACATTCAGGAATCTGGTTCCTTTCAGACAACTGAATCAGCTGCTCTAACCTTTTATGGCATCCTATTCCTACCCCTGGTCTATGTGTTCCTCCCACTGGAAAAAAAAAATTCTTAGGCTCAATTTACTTAGCATTACCGTTTACAGTATGTTCATTCAAGTTATCTCATTTGAACCTCATAGCAATGCATTGTATATACAAACTTTTCTGAATGTTATTTAGTTTGTATGTTGAATATATAAACTAAATAACTGATAGAGTGGGGGTATCCTATATAATAAAAGGGTAATATGCAAATTCACCCTAATGGCAGAACGACCAGTCACTATGACACACACTGACCACCAGGGGACAGATGCATAGCGCAGGAACTGCCCCCTGGTGGTCAGTGCACTCCCACGAGGGGAGCTCCGCTCAGCCACAAGCTGGGCTGACGGCTGCAAGCGCAGCAGTGGTGGTGGTGGGAGCCTCTCCAGCCTCCTCAGCAGCGCTAAGGATTACTAAGGACATCCGACTGTCTGACATCCCCCGAGGGCTCCCGGGCTGCCAGAGGAATGTCTGACTGCCAACTTAGGCCCACTCCCTGGGGAATCGGGCCTAGGCCAGCAGGTGGACATCCCCCAAGGGGTCCCAGACTGCAAGAGGGGTGCAGGCCAGGCTGAGGGACCCCCCAAGTGCATGAATTTGTGTGCACTGGGACTCGAGTCCTATCCTATATAATAAGAGAGGAATATGCTAATTAGCTGTAATGCCCTGAGGCATAATGACCAAGAGCATCACAACCAGACACGGATCAGCAGGAGGGTGGGCCAGCGAGGTACAAGCAGGCTTCGGAGAGCTACAGGAGGGGGCAGGGCAGCAAGCTATGAGGGAAGGGATGGGGGAGGGGGACGGGGGGAGCTACAGGAGGGCGGCAATGACCTAATTGATTCATGCGTAGGGCTACTAGTCTGTAAATAAAAGAATGTTACTTTTCCTTTTCACATGTACTATTTTTAAATTAAAAATATAAAGGCTATAGCTAAGATTCAAAGTAGAGACTATCATAAGTTAACAGAATCCTTAAGATTTTATCTTATTTAGAATAAAATTTGCTTTAGAATTGAATCTAGATGATTTTCTGGTTCAATTTTGTCTGAAAAGCTGATTTACTAGATTTATTCAAATAGGCACACTGGCAACCTAATATTTATTTCCCTGTTTAAATATAGCTTCACACTTTTTTTTTCTTCCTCTCTACATTTTTTTTAAAGTGATATTCAGTAGGCCAATCACATGTCCATAGATTTTGAAATATTTTGAACTTTTTGTGAAATAATTTAATGAAGAAAGTTGCATATTTCTTTCACATTAATAGAGAAAGTGATGTTTGTGTAATGTGACTACAAATTATTTTACTTTGATGGTGCTAATTGAAATATAACAAATATATTTCTGTTGCATACCTTCCTTTTTGGATCGACTTTAACATTTTAAAAACTAAGCATTCATATTTTAGCAACCAATAATTATGTAATTATAGTCTGTATATTTTTAAGTGATTAAATGGCTAATGGCATAGGATAAATGTCTTATAATTAACTAAATGTTTTATATAGAAAAATGGTAAAATGACTCAAGTTACTTTACTTCAGTTAACTAGGATATAAGTGTGAAATGGGTAATTCATTAAAATGTCCTATGGCTTATTCACATGATAGAAGAGCTTTCTTTGCCAATATAGGTAATGAGCAGATTGGTCTTCAGGATAAAGGTGTGTGTGTGTGTGTGTGTGTGTGTGTGTGTGTGTGTGTGTGTGGTTCTTTTACAGGCAAAATTTATTTTCAACATAGATTTCATCCATTTTTCTTCTTCTTCAGAGTGTCCATCTTTACATGCCTAGCAATTCCAAGTCTGCATCAATTCTACCATCAACTAGAACTAGATGGTTCACCAGAGAGATCTGATACGCTGGCATGCACTGGAGGCTAGCTTTCCAAAACAAAGAGGTACATTTTCATTGCAGTCTTTAATGGTCTGCACTAAAGGAAGCCCTTCAAGTCCCAGATCCCTTGGCTCTCTGTGCCATTGTGGATGCAGACCAACGCCTCCAAACACTTCGGAGGGCCAAAGAGACTCCTGAACCCCTGCTATTAGAGGCTTCCAATAATACGTATCATGAAGACCATACCAGTCTCACAGCCATTATTTTCACATAAATTGTTCTACTGCTTTTTTTCCCTCCTGAAATACTGGTTGCAGGGTTCTCCCCTTATCCCTTCACCAAGTAACCAATTGGTTTGTTATCATTTAGTGATAGAACGTGAATCTAATCCCCTGAAACTCATCAATCAGGAAAGGGAACCTGAAGACAATTATCTGGGTGACACAAGCCAATGCTTCAGTTGTATAACAGAAATGAAATTGGACTTGGAGATTATTTGATAAGAAAATAAATTACAGTAAGAAACCTGGGCATTTATTATATTTCACAAAGTAGATTTATTTTGAATTAGCCATTTGTGCTCTCGATTCAATCTAAACTAAACAAATAATGTTTAATCTACATCTCCCACAACAGCTTGAATGCACTTAGACTCCACTGTCTGAATATCTGAGGGAAATCTGTTTCTGTCTTTAGCCATCTACACAATTCCCTTGTTTGTCTACTTCCCACTGGGATTGTAGACTGCCTGAGAGAGGCCATTTATCTCATCTCCTTTCCAACATAGGAAGTCAACAAAAAAAAAGGAGGTATTTACATTGTTAGCACTTACTAAAGTAACATGGAAACATTTCAAAGACAACCATGGGAATTTTTAAAGGAAAACTGAATTGGAAAAGGTAAGTCATGCCTTCCCTTATTTTGTTTCCTCGGTACAAGTATTGAACACCATGTGCACAAACTGTGCTCATGATGATGGATGCAAAAGTGAGTAGGGTATAGCCTTTGCCTTCAAGCACTTCATGCTCTAGTACAAAATAAGCAAAATCAATCCTTGTAGATGACTATACATACATATGCTCTTAACTGCTTTAAGAGCAGAGGTGGAGGTCTTTATACTGCTCTGGGCAGGGCATGGTTGAGGGAGTTGGGTCTGAGTAGAAAAGTGGGGAAAGATCTCAGAAGGTCAATGGCGTGTACAGAAGCTGTATAATTAGCCTTGAGGCTTTCATGGTCATGATTATGGAAGGTTGTCCAGTTATGTATCAACATAACGAATTCACTTTAAAAAGGGAAAGTACGCATAAAGAACTTAAAGACAGCCTTGAACCTGAGGGGTGTTTAAACACGTTAATTTTACCCTTTTCATATTTAAAGCCCAAGTCAGTCTTGTTAAGTGTCATGCTTCTGTGTTTATGAATCTCCCAAGGTTGTTTATATTAAACACCTTAGTTTTGAAATAACTGATATTTTCTGTTTAAGTCTCTTAGCCTTTACAGAGCTTTTTCCTTTTATGTATCAGTTTTCTACATTTCTTTGCTCCCTGAGGTTAATAATAATGAGTCAATGTGAAGCCTTCACAAAACACATTAAATTGCCCTAGAAGTAAAAATCTCAATTATTGTGATTAAATAATCCCTCTACAGAAAAATGGAGGGTAATTTGTGCCTGCTAACAAATTTAAGCAAAAACAGTACCCCAAAATATGGTTTCTTCTATGTCTCTTCAATTCCCATTAATATTTCTTGGCATTTTAACATTATTTTTCTGAGTGAAATATAGCCACCTCCTTTGTCTTTTTTTTTATAATAAATAGAGCAACAAGAACCATATCAGCCTTGGGATATAGTCCAAAAGAAGCAAGCCTTGGGATAGAGACAAATAGGACCAGAAGGACTAGGAGGAACAATTCCAGAGAAATTCACAAAGTGGAAACCGTATTGCCCATCATATGAAAGAATAAATACTTTGTGAAAGAATAAATACTATTTTATCAACATGAGAACATAGAGTCCTGTGGGCATTCTGGTGGAACTACAGTGATATATACATACATATACAAATACACAATATTCTCTGTATATATAATTATATATGCCTACATATACACACATATATATTATGTATGTATATACACCTACACATACTATATATATTGTATATATAGGTATCTATTTATATGTATAAAGTACATATATATTATACATCTTTTATATCTACTAGAGGCCCGGCACATGAAATTCGTGCATGGGTGTGGTCCCTAGGTCTGGCCTGAGATCAAAGCACGAGAATCTGGTATGGAAGGGCAGGTCCCAGCTGACCTCTGAGACCTGGGCAGCACCTGGGCCTCTGAGCCCCTGCGTGCCCCCCTCTACTTGAGTCATCAGGCCCCCGCCCGGCTCCCTCACCTGCCTTAGCCTGGTGCCACCCGCTCAACTGCTCCACCATCCCGCCACGGTCCTGCTCTCATCAGGGCCCATTGGGACTGGCAGTGCCTCCGCTGCCACCCGCTGCCAGCGCCATGTCGCCAACTCCTGCCGTGTTCCCCATGCCGCCCCCTGGTGGTCAGCACACATCATAGCAAGCGGTCGAACTCCTGGTTGAACTCCTGGTTGGGGGCACAATTTGCATATTAGGCTTTTATTATATAGGACTAGGGGCCCGGTGCATGAAATTCGTGCACTGGGTGTGTGTGGGGGGGGGGTGTCCCTCAGCCCAGCCTGCCCCCTCTCACATACTGGGAGCCCTCAGGCGTTGACCCCATCACCCTCCAATCGCAGGATCGGCCCCTTGCCCAGGCCTGACACCTCTGACAGAGGTGTCAGGCCTGGGCAGGGGACCCTCATTTCCCCCCATCACTGGTTCTGCCCCCAGCCCAGGCCTGTTGCCTCTGGCCCAGGCATCAGGCCTAGGCAGGGGACCCCCAGACCCCTCCAATTGCTGGCTCTGCCCCTTGCCCAGGCCTGATGCCTCAGCCAGAGGCATAGACCCCCATCACCCTCCGATCGCCTGATCGGCCCCTTGCCCAGGCCTGACGCCTCCGCCAGAGGTGTCAGGCTTGGACAGGAGACCCCCATCTCCCCCCGATCACTGGCTCTGGCCCCCGCCCAGGCCTGAGGCCTCTGGCCCAGGAATCATGCCTGGGCAGGGGACCCCCATCTCCCTCTGATCGCTTGCTCCACCCCTCGCCCAAGCCTGACGCCTCTGACCCAGGCTTCAGGCCTGGGCAAGGGGACCATCATATCCCCCCAACCCCCGGCTCAGCCCCCCACCCAGGCCTGATGCCTCGGCCAGAGGAGTTGACCCTCATCACCCTCCGATCACCAATCGCTGGATCGGCCCCTTGACCAGGCCTGAGGCCTCGGCCAGAGGAGTTGACCCTCATCACCCTCCGATCACCAATCACCGGATTGGCCCCTTGACCAGGCCTGAGCCCTCCGGCAGAGGTGTCAGGTGTGGGCAAGGGACCCCCAGCTCCCCGCGGTTGCAGGCTCCGCCCCTGCCCAGGCCTAACGCCTCTGGCTGAGGCGTCCGGCTCGGGCAGCGGGGACCCGCAGCTGCAGTGGCCCCGCGATCGTGGGCTCCGCTTTAGGCCCAGGCAAGGGACCCCTAGCTCCTGGGACTGCCAGCTTCGACCGTGTCCAGCTCCCATCGCTGGCTCCACCCCTACTTCCTGCTATCACTGGCCAGGGCGGCAAAGGCGCCTGATTCTCCGATCATGGCTGGGGGGCTCTTAGCTCCCCCCTGGGTTTCCAATCACTGTCAGTGGCAGGGGGCTTCTTCCTGCTTTCCCTTTCGCCTCCCTGCACTGTGCCTACATATGCAAATTAACCGCCATCTTGTTGGCAGTTAACTGCCAATCTTAGTTGGCAGTTAACTGCCAATCATAGTTGGCAGTTAATTTGCATATAGCCCTGATTAGCCAATGAAAAGGGTATCGTTGTACGCCAATTACCATTTTTCTCTTTTATTAGTGTAGATTATATATTCATATACATACACATATATATACTAATGGCCCGTTGCACAAAGATTCATGCAATAGACCTTCCTTCCCCTGGCTGCTGGCACTGGTTTCCCTCCGGCACCCGGGACCCAGGCCTTTGGTCTGGCTGCAGCAGCGAGGCTTGGCTTCTCCACTGTGGCCTCAGAAGCGAGGTTTGGCTTCTCCCCCGGCGACCCAGGCCCCCAGCCCCTCCTTGAGCAGAGTCCAGGGCCAGCGGGAAACTTGGCTTCTTCCGTCGCTGGGAGCAACCCAAGCCTCCTGCTTGCTCCAGCTCTGTGACTGCCGCCATCTTCAGTCATCTTCAGTCTTCGCTCCGTGCCTGCGTATGCAAGTTAACCTTCACCTTTGTTGGGTTAGTTTGCATAGTCACTCTGATTGGCTGGTGGGTGTAGTGGAGTGGCAGAGTGATGGAGTGATGGTTAATTTGCATGTTTCTCTTTTATTATATAGGATATGTTTATGCATATCACTATCATGCCACATGTCAGTTGTACGAGAAAAGTTTACAGATTTTTAAATTCAACAGTGGGGTTCTTTTATGCCATGGCTACAAAAGCTTGGTGACTACATTAATAAGATATTGACTCGATACAATCATAGATATTTTTTAATCACCTTTTCTCATAAAACATTTTATAATACATCTCAACCCAAAGAATTTATTTACATTTTTTGAAAATATGGTTGTGTTTTTTCACTAAAAAAACTTGAAGATTAAAAATTTGGCTTCAGAGGTTATATGCCTAGCCATTTGTAAATGTCTAAGTAGAAATATTTCCTTTTTTGACATGCGGATGCTGTCCTGAGCAAAGCTTCAAGCAGTTTCCAGAGGCATTCAGTTTGGCAGGGCAGGGGGGTGGGAGGGAGACAGCCAGGGGCCACAGAGGCAGCTAACTCCACCCCTAATGCAGTATAATCTTATTCTTCTTGCCAGTGATTGGCTCAGGACTCTAACTTTTGGGGGACTCAGGGGAGGGGTGTCTGCAGCAACCATCAGTCTGGCTAACACCAACAATTCAAGAGCTACTGTGCCAAATCCTGAAAGCCACCATGCCTCTGGACCCTCTGTTAGGCTCAGGTCATATATTTCCATATGGCTTGAGTAGGAATTTCTGTTATTTGAAGCTGAAAGAGTCCTAAAAGATACAGAAATTATTAGGGTTTCATTTAAACTATGTCCAAACTATTCTGTTCCATTAAATGTGTTTTTGTAAGTGAAACTACTATCTTAAGCCATTAATAAAATCATAGTAAGGAGGTGCTATAGACTGAAGGAGTCACCCCAAAATTCGTATGTTGAAACCTAATCCCAATGTGGCGGTATTAGGAGGTGGGGCCTTTGGGAGGTGTTTTGGTTATGATGGCGGCATCTTTATAAAAGAGACCTTAGAGAGGTCCCTTCTGCCATACAAGGACACAGCAAATATATATATATATATCCATTTATGAATCAGGAAATGAATCCTCACCAGGCACCAAATCAGCTGGTGCCTTGACATTGGACTTCCAGCCTCCAGAAGTGTGAAAAAATAAGTTTTTTTTGTTTCTAAGAGCCCAGATCATGGGATTTTGTTATAGCAGCCAAAACAAAGTGAGACAGGAAGATATAACTTCCCTAAAACAATTTGTAACTTTTCCATTGATCAAGAGCTTAAAATGTTTAATTTTCATAGTTAATAGAAAGAGGAAAAAAGAAAAGAGGAAGTGACAGCTCGAAAACATACCACAGCTACAGGTTATTTGAGTTCCTGAAAAGATAAGTCTAAATGGAATTTTAATAAATTAAACCCTATTTTGAATGCATGGCAGACAGGATGAGGGCTACTTAATACACTAGGGGGTGACTCCTCCAGTGATTGTATTCGAACATTTATTGAAGGGCTACTCCTCACCAGACACTGGGTTAAGTACTTTTACATGTGTCCTTGCAAAATCTTCACAAAATATCTGTAAGGCAAGAATAAATATGGCCTACTTTGTAGATGAAGACCTGAAGCTTGGTGGGATTTAATAACTTGGATAAATCTACACAGAGTAGATAACAGAGCCAGGAGCCTGACCCTCAAGCCCATACTATACCTCCTGAGCTGGATAATAATAAAATTTTTAATATTTATAGCTTCCTGTTGCTACTATAACAAATTAGCACAAATGGAGGTTTAGTATAATATATTTATTATCTAACATTGCTTTTTCTGCTTCTAGAGGCTGCCTGCATTCCTTGGCTTGTGGCCCCTTCCTCACCAAAGTTCATCACTCCAACTCCCTTCCATAAGCACATCACCTTCTGGCTGATTCTGACTCTTCTTTCATCCAAAGCATAAGAACCCTGTGATTACACTGTCCCATAGAGACAATCCAGGATAATCCCCCAACTTGAGATTCTTAATAACATCTGAAAACTCACTTTTGTCATGTAAAGTAACATTCCTAGGTTCCAGGGATTAGGTGGCTATCTTCAGAAGGCCATTACTCAGCATACCACAAAAGGACAATCAAAATAAAGATAAAAGAGAGGTAATAAACCATAGAGAATGAAAGACGATAAATGGGTAAGAAGCTTACTACAAACAAACGTACATATATTGGTGACTTAGCAGCAGTTAAGGGCTGAAGGAAATAGGATACACAGTATTACATAAGCTGCAAAAACATGCCAGAAAGCTCAACAATATCAGAAGCAGAATTAATTTGCTCATTTCCAGTTGCTATAGTCAACAGTACCACCTAAATTAAAGCCTAGCATAGGAGTTGTAGACACAAATGCCCGTACCCCATTCCTCCTAAAGCTAGGTGTGAGCCCCTTCCCTGACTGACCTAAACCAGGCACTCCTGGGGTTTCCCAGGCCTGTGTAACTGCAGGATAGGTGGGAGGACCCAGCCTCCGTTTCCCCCAGGGTCGCAGCCTGGCAGATCACGTAGGGCCTTGTGGGCCGTTCTAACCAAGGAGGGTTTTACTGAGAAAGCACAGGGAGCCCTTGGAGGCTGTGAGCGGAGAAGTGCTGTGCTCTGCTATGAAGTGCTGTGGTTAACCTGAAACTGGAGAGAGAGCAAGGACAGAGCATGCAGAGCTAGGAGAAGCCTCCTGGTGCTACAGCCTGCTCCTCCAACATCTCTCTCTGAACCACAGCAATGATCATCTAGTCCAGGCCACACATCCCTTCCAACTCTGGACAGTCTCCCGTGTGCCTCCAGCTGTCTCACACACAGGCCAAACTCTATCCATGTGCTTTGTATCATAAAACCCTAACTCTCTTCATTGTCGTAGAAGTCTGTTCCCCATCTGTGCTCTGGCCTCATTGCTCACCACTCTGTCCTTCAGCCCATACCTCTACCACACTGAATTCCTGAGTGTACCAGGCTTTCTCATGACTATGCTTCTTAATGTTTTCATTTGTCTCGAAGAAAAATAATCATGCACAGCCAGTGTTACTCAGTGGTTGAGTGTTCACCTGTGATCCAGAAGGTCACGTTTTGATTCCCGGTCAGGGCACACGCCCGGGTTGCCGGCTCAATCCCCAGTGTGGGTATGCAGAAGGCAAATGATCAATGATTCTTTCTCATCATTGATGTTTCTATCTCTCTCTCCCCCTCCCTTTCTCTCTGAAATCAATAAAAACATATTTTTTAAAAAGAAAGAAAATACATAAATGTGTGTATTTGATTGTGTCTGCATGAAGAAACACTAACAGGACACATGGAATTAATAATGATCGATGACTGAAGATTGATTAGACTTGTAGGAGAATGGGCAGAGATGGAAGTAAGAGCTACACTTCTCAATGTATATTTCAACACATTGTTTTAATTTGAAAATGTGTCTCTATTACCTATTCAAAAAAATAGGTAATTCAAATGTTTAAAAAAAGGCACATGAGATTATTGAGAATAAAGGGATTACATGTTATTTATCTTTGTGTCCTAATTATCTGGCATTATGATTTCTCTAAAATAAACACTTAAATATTGATTACGGGAATTTTATTCAATTCAATAGCTTTCCCATTATTAAGTACCTACCTAACTACATTCATAAAGGCTAGGCTAGTTAAAAAATAAGTGAAACATATAACTTGTAGCCTCTGACCTTATGGAAGTTATAGTCAGGTATGGAAGCAAACATAAAACAGTTAAAGAACAATCCAATTATTTGGGTGATGTACAGATTTCCAGAAAAAGGAAAGTGAGCTAAATTAAGCTGTGAGCCAATTTATCAGCTGCTTCTTTCACTGAACATGCAAATTTGTCCTCTGTTAATTTCCAAAGACATCTAACTTTCATTTAATTGGTTTACTATTTTAGTTAGTGCAATGAAGCATGGAACTGAAACAGTGACATCATAACACACTCTAAAAGAGAAGATGAAACAACTAAACCAACATGGATTCACTTAAAATAATTTAACATCATTCCATCTGGAATAATGTCATTAAGTACTGAGGGATTGCTGCCCCCAAGAGGTAAATCAATAAACTCCAATATAAAAAAGGATGACTCATTTAATTTCAAGAGCCAAGCAATTGAGAAGACAGGAGAGGCCTTGTTTTATGAGTGAAACCCACACTCACTAATTCTGGTGGGGGTGTGGGAAGGGGTGTAGGAAGATAAGGTTATCTGGAACTCCTGAGAGTGGAGAAGGACATCATAGGCAGCTTTGTAGTGAACATCATAGGCAACTTTTCCAGGGAATAATTATTACTTATAAGTTTTTACCTTTTTATTGCTTCTGTCCCATATTTCTCCGTAGATGCTAGTGGTTGCCAACCATTAAGCATATTAAAGGTCCCTGTGCCCTTAAGAAGGAAGACTCCTAGTAGAACCATCTCTCTACTGAATGAACCTCAAACCCATGTTGTGTCCAATGGACTCCAGTACATCTCACTTGAGAAAGTAGGAGAAAAAATAATGTAAGACTAATGCCTTTTCTTGATGACTCTGCTTTGTTCTTCCTTCTTCCAGTAAGGCCTACACCTTATGAAGTGGCATTGTGTAATTCATTCTAAGCCCTGTTGTATGATAGTGACAGCCAATGTAGGACACTAACCGGCCTAAGAATAAATAACACAAACTAGTCACTTGGCAACTAGTACAGTCCCCTTACTATAGATTTCAAAAAGAAAGCAGGTAGCTATTCTCCTGAATCTCTGAACTTAACTGGGGTACATAAAGCAAATACAAAGAGTAAGGGCTATGGCTTCTTTCTTTTTTTAATATATTTTATTGATTTTTTACAGAGAGGAAGGGAGAGAGATAGAGAGTTAGAAACACTGATGAGAGAGAAACATCGATCAGCTGCCTCCTGCACATCTCCTACTGGGGATGTGCCCGCACCCCAGGTACATGCCCTTGCCCGGAATCGAACCTGGGACCTTTCAGTCTGCAGGCCGACGCTCTATCCACTGAGCCAAACTGGTTTTGGCAGGGCTATGGCTTCTTACAGAAATAAAATTTTCATGACAGATGTGGAACATCAATTTCTATAATTTTCAACCACATAGTATTTGAAAATCTTAAAAATATATTTGCATGTCATGATTGATATGAAAACAAATCTTGTTCAATTTAGCAAAAATCTTTAACATCTAGTATGCACTATGACTTTGGTAAGAACAAGAAAAAAACAGAACTCAGAATTCAGTGAAAATAAAGTAAGGGTCACTCAGAAAGCAATAACAAAAAGGAATTGACTTCCTATCTCATGACTAGGTAGAATGGTCTTACTCCTAGTTCAAATCTATTTCTGGGAGCTGACAATGTCCATTCAACTGCTCTATGTCCTTGTGACCCCACCTATCTGACCACAGCTGAATCATACCAGGGTGGATTTGTGAGCTAAATTTGTCAAATGGGATTTCCTTGGGATTCTTGACTGCCTGACCCAGAAATCCAAATAAACCACCGCCCTCAGGCATTAGAATATGAAAGACTTGGAACTTGATACTTGAGAGAGCTAAAGGGCATTCTTTCTTTAGTGGCTGAAACCGTGAGATGTAAAACAGGAAGTCAGCAATTGTGTGTCCCATCAAGTGCAAGGAGTGTGTGAAATAAGAGTCACTGAAGCCAAATACTGAGTAAAGCAGAATCAAGAACTGAAGAAAGGAAAAGGCCTCTGGTGGTATTTGAGTCCCTGGTTCCAGTTGATCCTCAGGCTCCGCTGCATTGCTTCTCTTCCAGGGTCTTGTGTGGTTCACACTTCCTTGGACTCCTTCAGGGCCTGCAGCTCTCAAATAACTAATAGAAAGCCATCTTTAATCTAATAGATTCCTAAGGAACACAGAGTCCTGTTGTGACACCCCCAGGAGAGATGGGGAAAATCAGCAATTGTCAAAGGCACTGCTGCAAAGGTTGTTTGTACTCTGACGCATCCATATCAGACAAGTTAGCTTGCCTCTGCTGATTTCATGCCACAGACTCACTGCTTCTCCTCACCTCAGCACACTCTCCCTCCCCTACACATAGCATTCTGGTTCTTGCCCTGCACCCTTCCTTTACTGCTGTAAATGATCCCTTTACCTCAACTCATCTGGTAGTGAGGGAACATAGCTAGCCAATAGTGAAAAATCATAACTGTCCCAAATCTGGCACAAACCCCAAACATGAGTAAAATCACCTACCGCATTATGAAATGTAAGTCAGTCTGTCAGTATGTTCTCATGATAGCAAAAAATAGAGGACTATCGTTGCTATCTTAGAGATATCTTCCACTATCAAGACATCCATGATAGATAAAGAACATTATAAACTGTTAAACAAAAATAGATAGAGGCAAAGAAGCTCGAACAGACTGTCAAACTACAGCGGGAAGGTAGGGGAGGGTTGGGGGGGTAAGAGATCAACCAAAGGACTTGTATGCATGCATATAAGCTCAACCAACAGACTCAAGACACTGTGGGGAGGGGGTCGGTGAGGGCAAGTGCGGGGGGGGGGGGGGGCGGGGCGGGGGGGCTGGGGGGGAGATGCTGGGAGGAGGTCAATGGGGGGAAAAAAGGAGACATATGTATTACTATTTGTAATACCTTAAACAATAAAAAAAAGAGAGACATCCATATATCCATGATTCCAGCACTACGATTTTAGCCACCATTTACATCTATGTTGTCACCATTTACTAGGTAACATGCACTCATCTTGCCACACAGAACAGCTCTCATCTAGCACTAAACTCCAGCATTACTATTACAGATACAAATTAGGAGTAAATTCTCAGATATCCCTACAGTGAGCTGGTACTACTCCCTTATATCAGCAGTGTTACATGTGCAAAGTAAATAAGTGAATTAGTTACTTTATTAAGACATGAAGAACTTGAATCATTCTTCATTGCCTAGAAGTACATTTTCAGCTCATTGTCAAAGCCAGCTATGAAAACCCTCTTTTGGGGGTAAACTTTGTTAGATGGCACATTTTTGTCTTGGTATGGGACTAATATATCCCTGTATATTCATAATTTTTATCTCAGGAGCAAATTTTTTTCAAATGTTGAGTTAAGAAATCTCTCTTCTCTGTTCACTTTACATTACAATGAAAACAATTGCTACATTTAGCTAGCAAAACCATGTCCTCACCTTCACATTTAAGTTAACTTAAGCAATATGTAAATTTCTGGGTTCCTCCAGAAGTAGATTATAAATCTGAAACACTTTACTAAAGAAGAAATGTAAGAAACGTCTATTTTGGAGTGTACAGTTTTCCAATGAGCTGGTTCAATGCCAAAGTGAAGACATTTTTAGCATGCTTTCCCAACTGAGACCAAACAGATGCCTTCCATTTGAGGGGGTGTCACTGGGAATCGTCTGAGCAGTCGTCACATATGTACGCGCAACAGAATTCAGCATAAACAATTGGGAAATTGCAGTCTGGTAGGGAATGTATTATATTTGACTGTTTCCTTAGGTATATTCGTACTTAGAAATGCAGGGCTGGCTTGTTTTTGCAGAACTGCCATTTCTCCAGCCAAAATGGTGGGCTGCAAAGATGGCATCCATACTGCAAATCCTAGAAACCAGTAGTCATAAATATTTATGAAGTACCTATTGTACTCTAGGCATTTTGCTAAAAAAAAAAAAAAAAGACAAAAACAACACCTAAGAGTCTGTTACATCAAATACTTCTTTCAACACATGGGAGCTTTTCCTCAGTGCGTGGCTTTGCCTAACAGTGAGGAAGAGCCTTTACTGTGCCGGACATCTGCCAGGGAAGACATGCCTCCCAGTGTGGGCACCTTCCGCAATCTGCAAGTAAGGGAGCTGAATTCAGTAACATGGTCACATTTAAAGGACACGGAGGACCAGACAGAAGAACTGTGGATGACAGTCCACAAAAAAAGCATGTGCAAAAGTTAGACCTGCAAACCTCACTGCATGACTGTCCTGTGGTTCAAGGACTGCTCCCTCCCAGCTGTTCCTGATACTGCGTGCCTCCCCTCTACCCATCCTGCACTCTGCTGATGGCCCCACCTCTAGTGCACCCTCCACCCAGGCAACATCATACTGGTTAAATACTGAATTGAAAAAAATAGAGTCCCTCTCCATGCTGCTTCCGTTACTTCTCCACCTGAGTCCCTGTGTACCTGCTTTACAAGCGAAAGTCTTATTTTTTAAAAGGAAAAGAATATTCCTGCAAATAACACTTTGGCAGCCTATTTACTGCATCGGAAGAAAGTATCTTCCCCAATACTGCCCCCCACACAAACCCCATTGAGCCTTGGAGCTAATTTCTTCAGAAGTATTATCCATTCATTTCTCCCTGACAGTCTGCAAAAGAATCACTATACACTGACAGTATTTTTGGGGTTTTTTTTGTTTTTTTGTGTTTTTTTTTTAAGTTTTTTTTTTTTTATTGCTTAAAGTATTACAAAGGGTATTACATATGTATCCATTTTATCCCCCCGCCCTAGACAGTCCCCTAGCCTCCCCTATCACCCAGTGTCTTATGTCCATTGGTTATGCTTATATGCATGCATACAAGTCCTTTAGTTGATCTCTTACCCCCCTACCTCCTGCCCCCCAACCCTCCCCGGCCTTCCCGCTGCAGTTTGACAATCTGTTTGAGGCAGCTCTGCCTCTGTATCTATTATTGTTCAAAAGTTTATAATGGTCTCTATTGTCCATGAATGAGTGAGATCATGTGGTATTTTTCCTTTATTGACTGGCTTATTTCACTTAGCATAATGCTCTCCAGTTCCATCCATGACGTTGCAAATGGTAAGAGTTCCTTCCTTTTTACAGCAGCATAGTATTCCATCGTGTAGATGTACCACAGTTTTCTAATCCATTCATCTACTGATCGGCACTTAGGCTGTTTCCAGATCTTAGCTATGGTGAATTGTGCTGCTATGAACATAGGGGTGCATATATCCTTTCTGATTGGTGTTTCTGGTTTCTTGGGATATATTCCTAGAAGTGGGATCACAGGGTCAAATGGGAGTTCCATTTTCAGTTTTTTAAGGAAACTCCATACTGTCTTCCATAGTGGCTGCACCAGTCTGCATTCCCACCAGCAGTGCACAAGTGTTCCTTTTTCTCCACATCCTCTCCAGCACTTGTCGTTTGTTGATTTGTTGATGATAGCCAGTCTGACAGGTGTGAGATGGTACCTCATTGCTGTTTTGATTTGCATCTCTCGGATGATTAGTGACTTTGAGCATGTTTTCATATGTCTCTTGGCTTTCTGGATGTCCTCTTTTGAAAGGTGTCTATTTAGGTCCTTTGCCCATTTTTTGATTGGATTGTTTATCTTTCTTTTGTTAAGTTGTATGAGTTCCCTATAAATTTTGGAGATTAGGCCCTTATCAGATATGTCATTGGCAAATATGTTTTCCCACACAGTGGGTTTTCTCGTTGTTTTGTTGATGGTTTCTTTTGCTGTGCAGAAGCTTTTTATTTTGATGTAGTCCCATTTGTTCATTTTTTCTTTAGTTTCAAGTGCCCTAGGAGCTGTATCAGTGAAGAAATTGCTTCGGCATATGTCTGAGATTTTGTTGCCTTTGGATTCTTCTAGAATTTTTATGGTTTCCCGTCGTACATTTAAGTCCTTTATCCATTTTGAGTTTATTTTTGTGTATGGTGTAAGTTGGTGGTCTAGTTTCATTTTCTTGCATATATCTGTCCAATTTTCCCAGCACCATTTATTGAAGAGACTATCTTGGCTCCATTGTATGTTCTTGCCTCCTTTGTCAAATATTAATTGAGCATATTGGTTCGGGCCGATTTCTGGGCTCTCTATTCTATTCCATTGATCTATATGCCTATTCTTGTGCCAGTACCAGGCAGTTTTGAGAACAGTGGCTTTGTAATACAACTTGATATCTGGTATTGAGATCCCACCTACTTTGTTCTTTTTCAGGATTGCTGCAGCTATTCGGGGTCTTTTTTTATTCCAGATGAATTTTTGGAGAGTTCGTTCTAGATCTCTGAAGTATGCCGTTGGTATTTTAATGGGAAGTGCGTTGAATTTATAGATTGCTTTGGGTAGTATGGACATTTTAATGATGTTGATTCTACCAATCCATGAACACGGTATGTTCTTCCATCTGTTTATGTCTTCCTCTATATCTTTTTTCAACGTCCTGTAGTTTTCTGAGTAGAGGTCTTTTACCTCTTTAGTTAAGTTTATTCCTAGGTAGCTTAATTTTTTTGGTGCAATGGTAAACGGGATTGTTTTTATAATCTCTCTTTCTGAAAGTTCACTATTGGTGTATAGAAATGCCTCAGATTTCTTGGGGTTAATTTTGTATCCTGCTACATTGCCAAATTCATGTATTAAGTTTAGTAGCTTTTTGATGGAATCTCTAGGGTTTTGTATGTATAATATCATGTCGTCTGCAAATAAGGACAGTTTTACTTCCTCTTTTCCAATTTGGATGCCTTTTATTTCTTCTTCTTGCCGAATTGCAATGGCTAACACTTCCAGTACTATGTTGAACAGGAGTGGTGAGAGGGGGCATCCCTGTCTTGTTCCTGTTCTTAGGGGAAATGGTGTTAGTTTTTGACCATTGAGTATGATGTTGGCTGTGGGCCTACACTGACAGTATTTTTGTATTCAATCTAAAGATATCAAACAGTATTCAAAGTAAGGAACTCTTACTGTAGACTGCATGGATGCCGCAGTTCCATGAGATTCTACCACTGAGTCTCCAAAGATGGTGTATTGAAAGTCCTTGCTCGAGAGAACCAAGATGGCGGCATAGGTTAATGCCGGAGTTTGCTGCTTTGAACAACTACTTCAAAAGTGAAACCAAAAAACGGAAGGGACATCACCCAGAACCACAGGAACACTGGCTGAGTGGAAGTCCTACAACTAGGAGGAAAGAGAAACGCACACGGACACTCAGAGGAGGCGCGGTGCTGAGGTCAAGTTCTGAGGTGCGGAGTGCGCGGAGCGGGCTCGGTTGGCGTTTTCAATCGGGAGGGAGTTGCAGACTCTGAGCTCCAGATCTGGGCGAGTCTTTAGGGACCCAGACTCAAACGGGAGAAGCGGGACTGTCTGGCTTTGGTCAGAGCGAGTGCAGCTTTCTCTCCGAGCTTTGCAGCGGGTGCTGGGACTCAGAGAGGCAGAGCCCCTGGGGACAGGACTGAGAGCCGCCATAACTGCTCGCTCCCGCCCACCCTGTTGATCCTGTGCGACCCGCCCCGCCCAAGCCCTGCACAGAGGCCTTTGCCGGATAGCCTCAGGCAAAGGCTAGATTAGCACCTCCCTAGAGGACAGAAGTTCTCTCACTGCTGACACAGCTGATTCTCATAGCCACTTAGCCTGGAGGTCAAACCCTCCCTGGAATTAGCTACAACAATCAAGGTTTCACTATAAGACTGCGAACAAAGACCACTAGGGGGTGCACCAAGGAAGCATAACAAAATGCGGAGACAAAGAAACAGGACAAAATTGTCAATGGAAGATATAGAGTTCAGAACCACACTTTTAAGGTCTCTCAAGAACTGTTTAGAAGCTGCCGATAAACTTAATGAGCTCTACACGAAAACTAATAAGACCCTCGATCTTATATTGGGGAACCAACTAGAAATTAAGCATACACGGACTGAAATAACAAATATTATACAGACTCCCGACAGCAGACCAGAGGAGCGCAAGAATCAAGTCAATGATTTGAAATGCGAGGAAGCAAAAAACATCCAACCGGAAAAGCAAAATGAAAAAAGAATCCAAAAATGCGAGGATAGTGTAAGGAGCCTCTGGGACAGCTTCAAGCGTACCAACATCAGAATTATAGGGGTGCCAGAAGATTAGAGAGAGCAAGATATTGAAAACCTATTTGAAGAAATAATGACAGAAAACTTCCCCCACCTGGTGAAAGAAATGGACTTACAGGTCCAAGAAGCGCGGAGAACCCCAAACAAAAGGAATCCAAAGAGGACCACACCAAGACACATCATAATTAAAATGCCAAGAGCAAAAGATAAAGAGAGAATCTTAAAAACAGCAAGAGAAAGAAACTCAGTTACCTACAAGGGAATACCCATACGACTGTCAGCTGATTTCTCAACAGAAACTTTGCAGGCCAGAAGGGAGTGGCAAGAAATATTCAAAGTGATGAATACCAAGAACCTACAACCAAGATTACTTTATCCAGCAAAGCTATCATTCAGAATTGAAGGTCAGATAAAGAGCTTCACAGATAAGGAAAAGCTAAAGGAGTTCATCACCACCAAACCAGGATTATATGAAATGCTGAAAGGTACCCTTTAAGAAGAGGAAGAGGAAGAAAAAGGTAAAGATACAAATTATGAACAACAAATATGCATCTATCAACAAGTGAATCTAAGAATCAAGTGAATAAATAATCTGATGAACAGAATGAACTGTTGATTATAATAGAATCAGGGACATAGAAAGGGAATGGACTGACTATTCTTGGGGGGGAAAGGGGTGTGGGAGATGTGGGAAGAGACTGGACAAAAATCGTGCACCTATGGATGAGGACAGTGGGTGGGGAGTGAGGGCGGAGGGTGGGGTGGGAACTGGGAGGAGGGGAGTTATGGGGGGGAAAAAAAGAGGAACAAATGTAATAATCTGAACAATAAAGATTTAATTAAAAAAAAAAAAAAGTCCTTGCTAAAATTAAATTGCATTTTCAGGAGGCTTTGAGATGCCGGGTCTCTGGAGTGTCTGCCAATTGGCAGAATGAATGCAAATATAAGTAGTGACTTTTGAGAACATTTAAAGCAGGTTAATATAGAAAATAAATTCAGGCAAACTCCATGGCTGGCTGCAAAGAGGAATTTGAGTGCAGGTATAGATATCAAAATTGGTATTTCTCTGCTGCTGTCTTTGGCAGGAGACAGGATTGTGGAAAGTGGGGGAGAAGCAAGATGCCATTGCGACAGCCAGAGCCAGAGTTCAGAATCCAACAGCAGAGGTGGAGATGAAACCCAACCAACAGGGGCCACAATGCCTTGGGGGTCCTGCAAAAAACCACAGGTAGGGTGGTTCATTTTCCTGGTCAGAAAATTGTGGATTAAATGAATTGGCACCATTTGTTTGTAGGAAATAGTGAAGAAAATATTGGCAGAAGTAATATTTGAGGATAACAATGCCAGGTGGGGAAATCAGATTTGCAGTGACAGAAAGGAATCCAATTTAGTGATGTGGAACATTTGGAACAGGCCATAGTCGCATGCACACCCAGGACTAGCTTCACTTTTAAGATAAAGCGTATAGAGAGATTTTATTTCAAGCAGAAACGCACTTATTTAAGTATGCTCAAGTAGAGCATCTGGGAAGCTATAAATTGAGAGTAATAAAGATTGATCAACCTTAGCTAGAGAAAACTCCTACAGATCTTGAAATACTTTTGTGTAGGAGATGAATAATGCAGATGACTAATGATCCCACAAGTCCAAATATAGCAGGTGAAGGGGGGGGGGGGGCAGTCTATAGGTGCTTCCTTGTTTGGAACACTGCTCAGGTCCTTTGTTCTTTGAGGAAAATCTATCTTTGTGAGCAGCCAGGTCTGGTCTGTCAAATCTGCTTTCAATTTTGGTAATTGATTGATGTCCAGGTAACATTAACAGTTTTTGCAAGTGATTATATAAATAGATGTGCGTGTCCTAACCGGTTTGGCTCAGTGGATAGAGCATCGGCCTGCAGACTCAAGGGTCCCAGGTTCGATTCCGGTCAAGGGCATGTACCTTGGTTGCAGGCACATACAGTAGGAAGTGTGCAGGAGGCAGCTGATTGATGTTTCTATCTCATCGATGTTTCTAACTCTCTATCCCTCTCCCTTCCTCTCTGTAAAAAATCAATAAAATATATTTTTTAAAAATAGATGTGCATGGTTCAAGGGCTTTGCGTGCCATTGGATTTTGAGAAGGAATAAAAAGAAACAATCACATATGTACTACTATTTGTAATACTTTAAACAATAAAAAAATTTTAAAAAAAGAAGCTATCACATCAATCCTATCTAATAAAAGAGAAAAATGGTAATTGGCGTACGACGATACCCTTTTCATTGGCTAATCAGGGCTAGATGCAAATTAACTGCCAACTATGATTGGCAGTTAACTGCCAACAAGATGGCGGCTAATTTGCATATGTAGGCACAATGCAGGGAGGCGAAAGGGAAAGCAGGAAGAAGCCCCCTGCCACTGACAGTGATCGGAAACCCAGGGGGGAGCTAAGAGCTGGGGGGCAGGGCAAAGGCGGCCCTGGGGCCGCCTTTGCCCTGCCCCCCAGCCATGATCGGAGAATCAGGTGCCTTTTCCGCCCTGGCCAGCGATAGCAGGAAGTAGGGGTGGAGCCAGCGATGGGAGCTGGGCACGGTCGAAGCTGGCAGTCCCGGGAGCTAGGGGTCCCTTGCCTGGGCCTAAAGCGGAGCCCACGATCACGGGGCCGCTGCAGCTGCGGGTCCCCGCTGCCCGGGGCGGGACACCTAGGCCAGAGGCGTTAGGCCTGGGCAGAGGCGGAGCCTGCAACCACGGGGAGCTGGGGGTCCCCTGCCCAGGCCTGACACCTCTGCCGGAGGCCTCAGGCCTGGTCAAGGGGCCGATCCAGTGATTGGTGATCAGAGGGTGGTGAGGGTCAACTCCTCTGGCCGAGGCATCAGGCCTGGGTGGGGGGCGGAGCCGGGGATTGGGGGGATATGATGGGTCAGAGGCGTCAGGCTTGGGCGGGGGGTGGAGCAAGCGATCAGAGGGAGATGGGGGTCCCCTGCCCAGGCATGATTCCTGAGCCAGAGGCCTCAGGCCTGGGCGGGGGCCAGAGCCAGTGATCAGGGGGAGATGGGGGTCCCCTGTCCAAGCCTGACACCTCTGTCAGAGGCGTCAGGCCTGGGCAAGGGGCCGATCCTGCGATTGGAGGGTGATGGGGGTCAACGCCTGAGGGCTCCCAGTATGTGAGAGGGGGCAGGCTGGGCTGAGGGACACTCCCCTCCCCACACACACACCCAGTGCACGAATTTTGTGCACCGGGCCCCTAGTCCTATATAATAAAAGGCTAATATGCTAAGTGTCCAGTCATCTGGTCAGCCATTCAACCAATCAAAGCGTAATATGCTAATGATATGCTAAGGCTGCTCAACTGCTTGCTATGCCATGCACTGACCATGAGGGGGCAGATGCTTCAACCAGTAGGTTAGCTTGCTGCTGGGGTCCAGCCAATCAGAACTGAGCTAGATGGGCTGGACAAGCCCTGGAGCCCTCTGTGGTCCCTCTCTGGCCCTGATCGTGCATCTGTAAGGTTCCATGGCCTGGCCTGTGCCCTCTTGCAATCCAGGACTCCTCGGGGGATGTTGCAGAGCTGGTTTCAGCCCGATCCCTCAGGCCAGGCCGAGGGACCCCACTGGTGCACAAATTCTTGCACCGAGCCTCTAGTTTCTTAATATTCACATATATCAATTCATGACTAAATTTTGGTTTGTGTACCTCAAATGAGATCAAGAGGCCCTTAAGTCTGTTGAAAAGTTTGACAAGTTTACAAACCAAATAATAATAATACTGTTAGTGGCCTCAGCTTAGGGGGGTTTTACTTTATGTACATTTTGAAAGGTTGAATAAATGAGAATAGTGCACCTATAGTCATTGAATTTCGGGACGTTTAAATGGGGAATTCTCAATCCAAGAGTCTCAATTTAAGTTGCATTGATCACTTGTGGGATTTATTTCAAGTAAATTGTTGCTACTAAAAAAAGTACCGCTTTTTTTTGTTAGCTAGGAGCAACTGAAAGGTGGGGATTTTCTTATCCTTATCCTGGGACTGGATCCATGGAGCAGTGTAGGAGGAAGTCTTTGAGCTTTATACACTAATTCAAGGGTTTTCCTATAACAAAGAGACTCACTCATGTCTACAAGTTTCTCTGAGTGAGAAAGTGAACAAAGGAGACGGGGAACTGTGTATATCATGTTCTTTAGGAATCAGTAATTTTAACTGTTGAATCTGAATAGTTCTGTTGAATACAAATTACTATAATGCATTATTTTTACCAAAATAAAAGTAGGAGATTTTATTAAAATCTGGGTATGTTGAGGCAGTTGTCTCAAACTTTAACTTTCATACTTAAAAGATAAAAAGGTGAGGGGGCTGAGGTATAGCTTTATATTAACTAAATATTAATTTGGCAACATTCAAATGTTTATATGAAAGCTAAGCAAGCGTCTCTAGTGGCCAACAAGACTCATCTAGGTGGTTCCTGACTAATTTACACCCCAGCTTTTAAGAGCGAGAGAGAGTGTGTGTTGGACACAATAATTTAGTTTGTAACTCTTTTAGTTTACTTGTATCTTTCCAGAGGAAAACTGATCAGTCAGGAGCAAAGAAGCATTCTGAGTTTAGACACATTATTGGTTTGTTTATATGCTTGGTGCAACTTCTTAGTTCTCTTTTGTGTTTCCTGGATTCTGTACGCTTTTTGTTTTTTTAATCTCTAGCATCTGTCTGGCCATCATCTTTAGGGGCAGTCTGCTGGAATTGATTTACCATGGCTCACTAACAAAATATCCCACAAAATCGCAATTTACCTATCAGGGAGGTATGGGTTGGACATACTGGCTTGTAAAGGCAAGCTCAAACCAGAAGGTGGCACTGTTGCAAAACCAATGCTGAGATAAAAACCTAAAGTGCTTTTCATATATCCACATTTTCTAGGATTTACTCACGCACACACATAGATATTAAATCCAAGTTTATGTAGATAAAAGAATTTAGAAAGTTTTACTCCTGTTAAAGATATTTATAATGGGATTATAATTTTAAAACTGAACACATTTTAAGTTTGTGGCCACACTGTCATAGGCAGTTAGACATGAGCAAAGTGAGGATGATGGATGGGCCAGGTACAGAAACTCACCTGGGCAAAGAAAGCCCTAGGTGCCTAGCGAGGAGCAAGACCGGGAAAACAAGGACCTCACCCCCAGGGTAACCTTTCCGCCCTTAGCATATCGCTTGCTGGTCATGTGGTTTCAACCCCCTGACCTTTTCCTCTCTAACGATAACATCTAGGCCTCAGTTGTGCTTCAGCTCCAGGCCCAGAAAAGCAGCAAAACCAGACAAGTGACGCCATGGCTGCCTCAGGACTGGCTGTACTGACTAATGACCCCCTGCCCTGGCTCTGACTAATCAGTGGAGACCATGACCTGAAAGAGCACACCTGGAAAGCTGATGAATATTCTATTGAGACCCTCCCCTGAGATTTCCACCTGCAAGAGAGAGATAACTACCCTCAGGATGAAGGACCCAGTGAGCACTCTTCCCCAGGGGAGCACACCCTTGACTTTCCCTTCCCCTTCTTCCCTCTAAGGGTCCCCAGGAGACTTGCAACCAGGGAACAATGGGCAGCAGCAGCTCATCCTGGGCTGACCCCCTGAACGTTTCCACGGCCCCCTTTTCTCTGACTTCTCAGTGAGCCAATGCAGCCCCGCCTAGGCTCTCCTGTTAATTCTTCTATGCCCCTCCTTGTTTCACTGTCCTAAGTATATTTTTGCTGTAACCAATAAATTCTTACTTAGTTGGCTATACGTTGTCTCTTGATTGAAATCTTTCTTTCAAGAAGACCAGAACCGCTTGCCTGGCTCAGTGGTTGAGCATCGACCATGAAGGAGGAGGTCATGGTTCCATTCCCAGTCAGAGCACATGCCAGGTGGTAGGCTCGATCCCCAGCAGAGGGAGTGCAGGAGGCAGCCAACCCATGATTTTCTCTCATCATTGATGCTTGTCTCTCTCTCCCTCTCCCTTCCTCTCTGAAATCAACACAAGAACGGAGGTCTCGTCATCTTGCCGGTAACAACACCAGCATGCTTTTTCTTGCCACATTCACATTCACACTTTATTTCCCACTGTAACCATTGTAAATATTAGAACCATTTAAGCAAAACAGCAAACACTTTCCTGTCCCTCACCCTGTGTCAAGAATAGTTCTAAGCATTTTACAAAGTCAATTCATCCTTGGGACTGACCAAGGCTGAGAATACTTCTTTCAGAGCCCTTGAATGAAAACCCTCTCTGAAAAAAAAAAAAAAAAAAAAAAAAACACACACACAAAAAACCCTCTCTGGCTGTTTTCTACCAAGTGCTCCATTCTCTATCTGCTGAGCTATAATCTAGTATCTGAAAATGTCCTTGGTCCATCTGCCTTGAAATTCTCTCAAAAAGCTGGCCACCAAGGTTCTATAGAGAAAGTCTGTTTGCTCACGTATTTATTTCTTGTCAATTCATTTATTTTCCACAAGTTTAAGTTTTCAAAATTCAAATCTGAATTTTTTTATGCATTATGATTAAAAATATTAAAAATGTTCATGCACTTTGAAAAATTCCAAACTTCTGGGAATTTTTCCAAGGGAATAATCAGAGATGCAATCAAGATTTTGGTTTAGTAAGGATGTTTGCTACAGCATTACTTATCAAAGCAAAACCTTAGAAATAATTTAAATGCTCAAAGATTGGAAATGGTTCAAAATATTTGATGCATCCATTAATTTTTAAACACCGAAAATGTGAATGATGTTAAATGAAAAGTTTCTATATAGAATTGGTTATTGTTCTCTATTTCAGAGCAGTGGAACTAGGATGTTTTTAGTTGTAATCAAAATCACAATGATGTATCACCTCACACCTGTTAGGATGGCTATATTTTTTTTTAGGTGTTGGCAAGGATGTGGAAAATAGGAACCGTATACACTCTTGATGGGAATGTTAAATGATGTAGCTGCTATGGAAAACAGTACGGAGGGTCATTCAAAAATTAAAAATAGAACTGCATATACTCCAGCAATCCCACTTCTGGGTATATATCCAGGAGAATTGAAATCAGGATTTCCAAGAGCTATCTGCACTCCCATGTTCATTGCAGCATTACTCATAATAGCCAAGATATGGAAATAACCCAAATGTCCATCAACAGATCAATGAACAAGGAAATTTTACTATATACATAAAATGGAAAAATATTCAGCCTTTAAAAAATAAGGAAATTCTACATTTTTTACAACATGGATGGACCTGAAAGATACTATGCTAAGAGAAATAAGTCAGCCACAGAAAGACATATACTGCATGAGTTATTAGGCATCTAAAATACCAAAGGCAGAGATGTAAACAACAAAATGGTGGTTACCAGAGGACAGGAGGAGGAAACATGAGGAGTTGTTCAATGGGTATAAAGTTACAATTATACGAGATGAATAAGTTCTAGAGAACTACTGTGCAACACAGTGCCCATACTTAACAATAAGTTCTTGTGGACTTACAAATTTGTTAAGAGGGTAGATCTCACGTTAGTGTTCTTGATACCCGCCTACACACAAAGGACACAAGGCAATTTTTGGAGGTAATAGGTATGTTTATTACCTGGATTGTGGTGATGGTAACATAAGTGTATAAATATTTCTAAATCCATCCAAATTATATACATTAATTACTAGTATATGCAGTTTTTTGTACACCAATATTACACCTCCATACAGCTGGGAAAAATAGAATTTAAGGTATGAAATACTCAATATAACTCATAATCTGGTGTGGTACCAACCAAAGAGGAAATACAAAGATCTAGTCTGTCTTTTAATTGAGGTATAATTGACACAAACATTTTATTAGTTTCAGGTGTACAACATAATGACTCAATATTTGCATATGTTGCAAAATGATCACCACAGTACATCTAGTTAGTACGTCAGTATACATGGTTACAAAATATTTTCCTTCTGATGAGAATTTTTAAGCTCTACTCTCTTAGCAGGTTTCAAAATAAGCAGTACAGTATTATTAATCATAATCACCATACTGTACATTACATTCCTATGATTTAACTTATTTTATAATTGGAAGTTTATACCACAAAAGTCTACTCTTAATTATTTGCTTAAAAAATATTGTTATTCTATAACTTTTTTATTGTGAGAGTATCATTTTTATATCTAGTAAATTCTATTGCAATTGGAATAAAATGTATTTTATTGAGGAATAGAACAAGGAAAAGATATATTTTACAACTTTTTCACTTGGCCATCTATCCCCAAATAAGCAATTTTTGGAGGAATTTTTGTAGCTAATGCTTAGTTTTTGGTAGGGATACTGGACATTCTAAAATAGTTGTTGAAAGGTCTGACCCTGTGAACAGCTCTAAATGGGATGTTCAGGATGGCCCACAATGAAGTGATAATAGAGAAAACTAAGAATCTAGGTTTCAGTCCAACTTTGTTAGTGATACCTACCATTTTCTGAGTCCTTACTACATACCATGCCCTTACTTTATGTGCAGCACCTTAGTTAGGGGAAAGCATTTTCTGCAGGTGGAGGAATGCCCTGTTAGAGGAGGGTAACACTGGCCTGGCCATAGTGACACAGTCTCTTCTCTATGCGCTCTAAGCATCAAATAAGTATGACATCACTGCTCTGGCTTTGAAACCATTGCTATTACAAAAGTCATCCTTTTGCCATCCCGTCTATGGTATTTTGGTATTTTGTTACAGCGTGCTGAACAGACTGAGACAGAAGGTCACTGTGACGACACCATAGTTTAGCCTATCCTGACAGAAGAAGCTATGTAGAATCCACACAACACATCCTGTTGGCTTGGTGAACGAGTTAGCAGTGGAGTTTATGAGAAGTGATGGATTCTGGGTATATTTTGACGACAGAGCAAATAGGTTTTTCAAATGAGTTAGACTAATGATAAAAGAGTGAGGAAACAGGAGGATTCCAAGATTTTTGGCCTAAATAACTAGAAAGATGAAGTTTCCAGTAACTGAGAAGGGGATCACTGGAAGAAGAATAGGTTTGGGGAAGATCAGCAAGTGAGTTTTGAACCATGTAAATTTGATCTTCCTGTTAGGTAACTAAGTAGATATCAGATATTAGATATCAAACAGGCAGGTGGATTTTGGAAAGAGAGACAAGCTGGAGATTTCAAATTTTGAAATCTTTAGAATGCAGATGACCCTAAAGGCCATGTACCAAGATTTCATCATCGAGGGAGTTAAGTGTGGATAGAAAAGAGAAGCCCAAGAACTGAGTCATATGGCATGCTGCAGTTCACAGGTCAGGAGAAAAGGAGGAACCAGAAAAGGAAACAGAAGCAGGGAAACAGGAAGGCGGGGAGGAGAAGACCAAAGGTTTTTGTTTGAAATTCAAAGAAAGTCTATCAAGGAGGAAACAGCATTCAGCTGTGTCAAATATGACTGGTCAAGTGAAATATAATGGCCAAGTGAAAACATGAGAATAGCCTTCCGGTTTACCAGTGTGGAGGTGCTCGAACAAACAGCTTCAAAGGTGGAGAAGAAAGACTACTTCTAGTGGATTTTTAAGAAAATGGGAGGAGTTAAATTGGAGACACTATAGAAAACTGGCAAAGCTTAAGTGTGCCATCTTGGCAAGGAGGACATATTTATAAGGTCCAGCTCCAGTATCAAAGCAGGGCAGAGAAGGGAGCTTTTGAACCTGAGAAGCAATAAATTGGTAACTGGCACCCTATCCTATGGAATCTATAGTAATAAAAGCGTAATATGCTAATTAGACCGAAAGTCTTTCCGAGTGTCCTTCCAGACGACCTTCCAGATGAAGCCAGGGCTGCGAGGGAAGCCTGGGTCCCAGGTGCCAGAGGGAAGCCGGTGCTGGCAGCCTGGGAAGGAAGGCCTACTCTTGCATGAATTTCATGCATTGGGCCTCTAGTCTATATATATAAAAGCCTAAGCAACCATCCAACCTGTTGATATGATGTGCACTGACCACCAGGGGGCAGATGCTCAATGCAGGAGCTGCTGAGCTGCGGTCACTTGGCAGCTGTGGTTCTCGGGTGACACACCCAGAACCAAAGAGGAGGGAGCCTGATTCCGGGGTATCTGAGAACTGCCCTCTCGCAATCTGGGACCCTTTGGGGGATGTTTGAGAGCCAATTTTGACCCGAGGGACCAGGCCAGGCCGAGGGACCCCACTGGTGCATGTTTCCATGCACTGGCCTCTAGTAAAAAATATTAAAGAAACCTTTTCATTTTAATTCTCTGCTCTGCATCACTATTTAGAATGGGGTACAGCAAATCAGTCCTATTGAGCAGTTTTCCAAACTTCCTGATGAGAAGAATCACCTAGATCTTTATTTAAAATACAGATTCTCATAAACCTCCCCTAAAGATTCTAATTCATCAGGTCAGAAGGAGGGCCCCAGGTAATCTATTTTTAACAAGAGCAGGAGGTGATTCAGACCACTGGGCTATTTTTTTAAAAATATATTTTATTGATTTTTTACAGAGAAGAAGGGAGAGGGATAGAGAGTTAGAAACATTGATGAGAGAGAAACATCGATCAGCTGCCTCCTGCACACCCCCCACTGGGGATGTGCCCGCAACTGAGGTACATGCCCCTGACTGGAATCGAACCCAGGACCCTCCAGTCCGCAGGCCGATGCTCTATCCACTGAGCCAAACCTGTCAGGGCGGCTATTTTTAACAAGAGCACGAGGTGATTCAGACCACTGGTTGAAAAAATATTTCCCTCAGTATTCAAGTGATAACTGATTCTTGATTCTCAATGTGGTATACTTGTATGTGCATGCGCGTGCATGTGTGTATTATATATATACACACACATAATGTAATTTTTGTTAAAATGTTCATTTTAAATTGACAAATATGTATTTAAAAACTCAGACTTTATTAATAAAGACTTTATTTTATTGAAGTCTTTTCTCTTTCCTACCTGCTTTCTCCTTAATGCCTTTTACATTCCTGAACCCACCCCAGAACACCCCCCAAAAAAGCTTTCTGAATTTATGGAAATTGTCTTTTTCTAAGTAAATACTTAGTTTCAGATGACTTCAAAATTCTGTTTGCCGGAGACAGAAGATGGCGGCGATATAGGCAGATGCGTCCCAGGTCGTGTCCCAGAGCAAATGGAGTGAGCAGCTGAAACTAGTAACACCCACACCGAATTGGCGAAATTGCTCAGCTGGTGAGACCATTTGCAGCCGGGAAGAGCAGAACTCCCCTGGAAAGGTAAAAAAAAAAACCAGGGATTTGGGCAGTAAAGTTTGCCAGACCTCTGAGCCAAGAGAGTCGGAGGGAGACCGCGTGGCAGACAGCCGCGTCCCTTGGGACAGGCACAGCCCCTGACTGGGGGAAAGGAGAACCGCGGGATTCCTGGCGCCGCCTGGGGAGTTGAGAGCTGGGTTCTGTGATCACAGAGGATTGAGCCTAAAGGGGGCAGCCTGAAGAGCTGACCAGACCATGCAGTCCCGGTAAGAGAAGAAGCTTACAGAAACCAAGCCTTCCCTGTTTCCGCGGCCAGCGTTTGTTTGTTTGTTTTCACTGAATCCTGTTCATGGGACATTTTGGATACAGACACTCACCTGTGCTGAAGAGAGGGAGAGTGTGCTGAGGAGTGGAATCTGGTGAGAGACTGGGGAGAGAGGGGGAGCCGGGAGAGGTGGCAGCGAATTGAGTGCTGAGACACCCCTGAGCCCAGGACTGGGGCAGCCATTCTCTCCAGAGAGTGAGACTCCTCCCCCCAGCCCCCAGGCAAGGAGCACAGCCACACCCAGATTCCACCCTAAACAAGATCAAGGATTAAAATAATCTGATCAGCCCCTGGGAGTTAACAGGGTCTGGCCTATAGAAGGATTTTCAATGCAGTATAGCCTCAGAGGCCAACCCCAGAACACTGCCACCCAGAGGCTGAGCCACAAACTGACTCTTTGCTAAACACAAAATAAGGCAGTCTGAGAAACAAATAAGGCCTGCTTTGAAATAAGGACTGTGGTTTACAACACAGAGGAACAGTGTATCACAGGGAAACTCAACACTCTCCTGATTACCTGGCAGGACTAAAGGCGAGCCAGACTGAAGAATAGAAGAACCGAAGGACCTTCACTACTGCAATTTTTTTTTTCTTTTTTCACCTTTTAACTAAGAAACCAATTTTTTTTCTTTTTTCTTTTTTTTTCTCCTTTTTTTTCTTCTTCTTCTTTTTTTTCTTCTTTTTCCATCTTCTTTTTCCTGATTTTACCCTTTTAATTACTACCTTCTTATTTCTGAACCAGCATTATTACTGCTACCATTTTACCATCTTTTAAAGTGCCATTTTATTTTCTCTTTATTTTATTTTAGGATTAGTGTTCTCCATTCTATTTTCATCGTTATATTATTGGTTGTTTCTAGTTTGCATCCATCTACAGGGAGCTGTTGCTGGAATTTGCTGGGATTCGTGGCGGTTCTATAGGAGTATTCTCCTCATATAAAAAGTCTCTTCCCCTCTTCCACTTCATTCTCTTTTTTCGCTCTTTTTTTTCTTTTCTTTTCTCGCTTTTATTTTCCCCCATTCTTTTTCCCAATTTCATTTTTGCACTCCCCTTTTTGATCCCTACTTTTCTTTTCTTTTTTCTCTTTTATCTTTATCTCTTCCTTCTTCCTTATCCCCTAATTCTCTTAATTCGGGTGGTCACCTTTATTTGGGGTTATCAATATTGTGAATATATTTGTGTTTAGTGCCTGGTACGTGGTGCCTTGTTGTGTTGTATTTTGTGCCCTTAAATCAACGCAGCAGATCCGAGCAATAGCAGCCTACTGAGCACCACACCCTCTGCTAAGGAACAGCAGCTGTACGTGAAACCGCCCCCCACCAGCCAGAAGAGGCACCACAGCTGTGAACAGCACCCACCAGAGGAGCTGCTGCCAACTGAAGAGCAGCTGCTACCGCAACTGCCCGAAGAGCAACCACAGACCAAGGAATCACTGCCACCCAGGGAGCAGCCACTGAACGACTCAACGTCTAGATATGTCAGTGAGATCAAACATGGGTAGACAAAGAAACCCCCAAAGGAAAGAGAAGCAGGACTCTCCAGAAAAGCAGCTAAGTAATACAGAGGCATGCAACATGACAGAAAAAGAATTCAGAATAAGGGTCCTAGAGTGCATAAACCGGATGGAGGGAAAAATCGACAACCTCTTCAAGAAGCAAGAAGAAACAGATGAAAAAATCAACAACTTAAGTAAGACCCAAGAAGAAATGAAGAGTGATATAGCTGCAATAAAAAACACCATTGAAAGTATCAACAGTAGGCTAGGAGAAGCGGAGGACCGAATTAGTGAATTAGAAGACAAGGAAGCAAAACACACCCAAAATGTACTGCAATTGGAGAAAAAAATTAAAAGACAGGAGGAGAGCCTAAGGGAGCTTTGGGACAACATGAAACGAAACAACATACGAATAATAGGGGTACCAGAACAACAGAAAGATGAACAAGGATTAGAAAACCTATTCGAAGAAATAATATCAGAAAACTTCCCTGAGGTGGGGAAGAAAAAAGTCACACAAGCCCAGAGAGTCCCATACAAGGTGAACCCAAAAAGACCCACACCAAGACACACCATAATTACCATGGCAAATGTTCAGGACAAAGAGAAAATCTTACAGGCCGCAAGAGAGAGATGGAAAGTCACATATAAGGGATCTCCCATTAGATTATCAAATGATTTCTCAACAGAAACACATCAGGCCAGAAAAGAATGGACAGAAATTTACAAAGTGATGCAAAGCAAAGGACTGAATCCAAGAATACTCTATCCAGCAAGGCTATCATTCAAACTTGAAGGGGAAATAAGAAGCTTCACAGACAAAAAAAGGCTAAGGGAGTTTATCACCACCAAGCCAGCAATGCAAGGAATGCTAAAGGGACTGGTATAAAAAGAAGAAATAAAAAGCTCAGAAAGAAAACAGCCACACACACACAAAAAAAGAAATGGCTACAAACAAGTACCTTTCAATAATAACTTTAAACGTAAATGGACTAAATGCTCCAACCAAAAGACATCGAGTGGCTGAATGGATAAAAAAACATGACCCATACATCTGCTGTCTACAAGAAACCCACCTCATTAGAAGGGACTCACACAGACTGAAAGTGAAAGGATGGAAAAATATCTTTCAGACAAATGGAAAGGAAAAGAAAGCTGGGGTAGCAATACTTATATCGGACAAAATAGACCTCAAAGTGAAGGCCTTAACAAGAGATAAGGAAGGCCACTTCATAATACTAAAGGGATCAATACAACAAGAAGATATAACCCTGGTAAACATATATGCACCCAATGTAGGAGCACCCAAATTCATAAAAAAACTCCTGGAAGATATCAAAGGAGAGATCGACAACAATACAATCATAGTAGGGGACTTTAATACACCATTGACAGCACTGGATAAGTCCTATAGACAAACAATCAGCAAAGATACAGCAATCCTAAATGACTCACTAGATCAGATGGACTTAATAGACATCTTCAGAACACTTCACCCCAAAGCCAGAGAATATACGTTCTTCTCAGGTGCTCATGGGACATCTTCAAAAATAGACCACATATTGGGTCACAAGCAAAGTATCCCCAAATTCAAGAAGATTGAAATCATAAAAAGCATCTTCGCAGACCACGATGGCATAATACTAGAAATAAACTACAATAAAAACAACCCAAAATACTCAAACACCTGGAAGCTGAATAGCATGCTATTAAATATTGACTGGGTTACCAATAAGATCAAAGAAGAAATTAAAAACATTAAGACTTGCTTGAATTTTAAGTCTTAGACCAGAGAGTAGCTTTTATATATTACTGTTTAAAGTAGCAGTATCCACAAAAGAGGACAAAATAATATATTGTAATGGCAGTTAAAGCACTACTTAATAATCCCTATCTCAAGTCCTTTTTTGTAATGAGGCAGTATATAAATAAATGAAATCAGCGGACTCTAAAAAAAAAAAAAAAAAAATTCTGTTTGCCACTCCAAATGCTACTACCCCAGTATATGTACTGGTCTCTCTCTCTCTCTTTCTTTCTTTCTTTCTCTCTCTCTGTCTCTCTCTCTTTCTCTCTCTCTCTCTCACATGTGATTTTTATAACCTTTCCTCCACTTGTCATCCTTTCATTAAAGGAAAAAAGAATAGTTCTATGAGAATGGAGATGTATTTTGTTTCTAAAAATTAAGTTCTAAAAATAGTAAAAATTTATCTGTCCATATTATGTTTCACAAATTATGGAGTAAATTGTTTGACCGACTTACCTCAGGGAAACAGATTTATAAGGTATCATGACTATATACCTAAATTGATTTCATGCAAACTAAAAAAAAATATTTTTAAACGTTTTAATTAGTTTGCCTACTTTATCTAAGTCCTAACTTTAGGTAGCCCACTGCCTGAATGGTAGTGGTAGCCCACTACCTTATGCCAGGTGATATGACCAGCCTCAGTACATTGAAGTTCTAGTACCTACCAGACACATTATAGTAATACCAATTATGTATTACCGCTGTGGAAGGTACCTTTTATCATTTAACTCTGATAAAAGCTTCAGATTTGGAATTGAGGACACTGAGGTCTTGTTTAATGTCATGAAGCTAATTAGTGTCAGAACTAGTCCTAGAAGACAAGATCTCCTTAACTTGTAAGTGCTTTTATTAGCATGTTCTATGCTTCTTAGTTCAAGTCAAGGTATTCAGGATCATCATTAGAATTAGCCTCTAATTGGAATCCTAAGCCTAACATGTTTTTTTCTGGCAATCCAAGTTCAGGCAGATGGATGGGACTTATGAAATCCTAACCAGATGCTGGAGATAATAACAGTCTGGCTGATCCAGGCCTGCACTGGTCCAAAGACCCATGACTCTATTGCAATGAAGTAATAGCAAGCAGGAACTACTCCCTGAACAATTCCTGCATTGCACCATTTAACTCATGTATGTCGATGTAAACATGATTTACTCTCCTAGAATTCAGTGGGAGTATGTTTGGTTAACTAATGTATATCAGCAATTGGGGTGGAACAAAATAATTATGGTATATGTGCTACATTCTTCCTGCCCACTTAGCAGGAACTGAGGGCTAAATTCCTCTAAGGATGGAAGTGAGACTAATATAAGCTATATATGGAAAGCTGACTTTGTCAGAACTAAAGTAAATGAAGCGTTTTGTAGCCAGAAAGGTTTATATTTTGGAAACAACTACACTTGAAGGGAAGTACCCATTTCCAACTTCACAAAGAAGAGATTTTTAGTCCTGGCCAGTGTGGCTCAGTTGGTTGGAGCTTTGTCCTGTACAACAAAGTTCCCAGGTTCAATTCCTGATCAGGGCACATATGAGAGACAGCAGATTGGATCTTTCTTTCTCTCTCTCTCAAATCAATAAACATATTCCTCGGGTGAGGATTAACAAAAAAAAAAAAAGAAAAGAAAAAAAAAGAAGAGATTTTAAAACAAACTCACATGGCTAAGTAAATGATGATATGCCTAAATAAATAGTATGCAGGTACTAAAAAGAAAGAGGAATAATTCTATGCACTAATACACAGCATTTCTGGAAGGATGGACAATTCAAAGAAGACTAGAGAATTTCACACTCTTCAAGTTGAGATGTTTCTTGGGCATTCCTATTTATCTATGGTAGTAAATAAAACTATTCAAATATCCTGGTTATTGTTCCCTCTGGCACATGACAGAACTATTGTTTCTCTGCCCCCTTGAATGTGGGACTTGCTGAAGCCGATGAAGTGTGAGCAGAAGTGATGGAAGCTTTAAGAGCCAATACATGTTTCCCCATGTTCTCATTCCCCTGCCCTGGTGACCAGCAACATTCCAGTTAGTGCTTGCTCCTTCAACCTGGATCCAAGAGTAAGAACTTGGAGCAGGGCCAAGCATAAGAAAAAAATGTCTTTTATATCACTGAAATTTGGGCTTCCATGTTGTCACAGCACAGCCTGGTCTATACTGACTGAAAATCAGCTTCTAAGCAGTTCTTCACTGAAGATTCCAGTGGCTGTTTCTGGAGAAGGCTATAGAAATGGACACAGAATTAGGCCTTGTGCCCAGGACTGAACTCTCTCATCTGTTTGTGCTATGCATGGAGGGAAGTCTCACTGCCTAAGTGCTTCCCAAGTTTTTCCCCGGATATACCATCCCACTCTACACAAATAACCAAGCCCAATCCACCACATACTTCTCGTTTGTCTGTAAGTCTATAGGCCTCAATGTTCTCTGCAAGTCAATGCATTTACTGTTCTGGCCAGTTTTTACTGGTTCTGCAGAGGGAAGAGGTGGGCCTCTGGTCCCAATGACAGCTGGTCAGAGCTGTCAGAAAGGGTGAAAGGGCAGCTCTGGTCCCACAGGTGAGAGGAAAACTATGAGAGAATTTCACTGAGGTTTGTGGCTTGTTTACTTCCAAATTAAACACAGTTAACCACTCCAAATATTAATTTCCTTCCAATGCCACCTATATTTCCTATGTGAAAATTCCATACTTCCACTATTTATATAACATTCACTCTATTTTTTGTGTGAATTGACACCACTAGCCTTATTACACTAAGAGTACATGGCCTCTCTCTGCCTTAAGGGACATTTTTAAAACTTTCTTACATTAACTGTAACTGGCAATAAAGTGCATTGTTCTGATATTGATTCAAATTCCACCACCACGTTCCCCCCACCCCCACAGCTATAAAGAAAAGAGGCTCCATTTACTCTTTCCCCTGCAAATGAGGGAACTGAGAACCCAGAGAGATTCACTGTCTTTTGATCAAAAGCCAAGACAGAGCTGGGACAAAACCTCAGGTCTTTAGATTCCTAAAGCTAGTTCCCATCCACCTCCAAATGTCAACTTCTATACAGAGTTAGACATTGATGGCCACCGGACATTGCCTCACCCATTGGCCCATGCCCTTACCATTCTAATTTTTCAGGAATTTCTTCCTATTTCCCTTATAATTTTGTATAGCTGTCTGGCCACTCAGCTGGAAACTCTTTCATCACAAAGAAGACAGCAGTGATGTTATAGCTGAACTCATATATACTAGTTGACATATATTCTCATGCGCACGATGGGCTCAGATCCCAATGGGTAAAAAGTGAAAACTTCAGCTATGAAGAGATAATAGAGGGACCCCAGAAAGAATATTTATGATACTAATTTGATCAAAAAGTGATAGCTTTTAGATAAATTTTCTTAATGACAAAACTATATCTAATTTTTTTCCTGTCTAAAGTGATTATCATGTAGGGAGGGTATGATAAAACTAGTGACTCAGTGCACGGATTTGTGCACATTGAAAGGAAATTAATTAAAAGGTGGCTGGCAGGGCGGGACTCCGTGAGAAGGGCAGGACACGCCCTGGAGCCAACCTCCCCGGCCAGCCACACCTGGGCTGGCTCTATGGGTCAAAGGGCATCTGTAGAGTAAGCGGGGGTCCGTCCTGCAGGTGGAGTCCCTCGGCCTGGCCTGTGGAGATCAGGCCAAAACTGGCTCTCTGAAATCCCCTGAGGGGTCCCGGGGTGTGAGAGGGCACTCTGCAAAGTTGCTGTTGTACAGGGTGTGGAACACAAACGCAAGTGTGCAGTAACCAGATTCAGGGCCGACAGTGTCCCAGCAACAACATAACCCACGGCCGGAGGTGGAATTGCGGGGCCCCTCGAGGAATTGGGCTCCCTCCTCTCTGGTTTCGGGTTGTGTCACCCGAGAACTGCCACTGTCAAGTCACTGCAGCTCGGCAGCTCCTGTGTTGAATGACTGCCCTCTGGTGGTCAGTGTGCATCATAGTGGCCGGTTGGATGGAGGGAAGGACACTTAGCATATTAGCCTTTTATATATACTAGAGGCCCAGTGCACAAAAATTTGTGCACTCCGGGGGAAGAGGGGGTTCCCTCAGCCCGGCCTGTGCCCTCTTGCAGTCTGGGACCCCTCAGGAGATGACCACCTCCTGGCTTAGGCCCGCTCCCCGGGGGATTGGGCTTAAGATGGCAATCAGACATCCCACTGGCAGCCCAGTAGCCCTCTGGGGATGTCCACTTGCCAGCGGGGAGCAGGCCTAAACTGCAGTCAGACATCCTTAGAGCTGCTGAGGAGGCAGGAGAGGCTCCCATCACCACCACTGTACTGGCAGCCATCAGCCTGCCATGTGAGAGCTCCTCCCATGTGAGAGCGCCCTGACCACCAGAGAGCAGCTCCTGCCTTGAGTGTCTGACCCCTGGTGGTCAGTGTGTGTCATAGTGACCAGTCATTCCCAGTCCTTCTGCTGTTAGGGTCAGTTTGCATATTACCCTTTTACTATATAGGATAGAGGCCTGGTGCACGGGTGGGGGCCGGCTGGTTTGCCCTGAAGGGTGTCCCGGATCAGGGTGGGGTCCTGCTTGGGTGCCTGACCAGCCTGGATGAGGGAATGATGGCTGTTTGCAGCTGGTCACCCACCCTTCAGGGTGGGGGTCCCCACTGGGGTGCCTGGCCAGTCTGGGTGAGGGGCTGAGGGCCGTTTTCAGGCTGGCGGGTGACTGAAGCTCCCAACCTCTCCTTTTTTTCTTTTTTCTTTTTTTTATTCTGGGATTTATTTACCTTCTATGGCTGTCACTGGAACTGAGAGCCAGCTTTAGCTCTGAGGCTCGGCTCCAGCTCTGAGACCTGGGCTGCTAAAGCAGGTATCTGGGTTTGTTTGGCTTCTATAATTGAAACACTGTTGCAGCTCCAGCTCCAAGGCCGGCTGACTGAAAGCAGGTTTCTGGGGTTTGTTTAGCTTCTGTAATTGCAACATTGTTTCTTAGAGTGCAGCTCAGAGGCCGGCAGCGGCAGGCGGGGAACCTTGGCTTCCTCCATCACTGGAGCAAGCAAGCCTCCTGTTCACTTCAGCTGCCTGGCTGCCGGCCGCCATCTTGGTTGGCAGTTAATTTGCATATCACCCTGATTAGCCAATGGGAAGTGTGTCGGAGGTACGGTTAATTACATGTTTCTCTATTATTAGATAGGATAGATATGTACTCATGAAAAGATAGATGCAACCAGATCTAATATTTTCATCCCCTATTTCAGAGTTTTGCAACCTTTCAGACATCATTGCACTAACAGAAAAAGTATTTGTATGAAACACTGAAGAAAATGTGAGAGGCTGCTCACAGTCTACGGCAACCAACCCTGGGGGCTCAATAGCCAAATCCTACCTGTCCTGCTCTGAGGCCTCAGAGGATAAATATGATTGGGAAGCTTTATTCTGTGGTGGCTAGTGATTTCTTAAATATAATTTCATATACACTGAGTGGCCAGATTATTATGACTACCTGACGTTTGTAGGCAAATTAGCTGTACACTGCATCGTATGGGATATGGAAGCCGAAGGCCTGTTCGAACACCTTTGCTGTCTGCAGTTACCAAGATAAAATGTCTCCAATACGCACAGAACACAAGGATTGGACAGTCAAGCATTGGAAAAAAGTCATGTGGTCCGATGAATCACATTTCCAGTTGCATCATGCAGATGGCAGAGTGAGAATTTGGTGGAAACAGCATGAAAGCATGTACCCCACATGCATGAGTACAACCCTTCAAGTTGGTGGGGCCAGTGTTATGATTTGGGCCCTTTAATTCGTGTGGAACAACGTCTGAATAGCACAACATACCTAAGTATCGTTGCTGATCATGTTCATCCTATCATGTTGATGGTGTATCCCAATGGAGATGGCTTCTTCCAACAAGACAATGCGCCATGCCATGGTGCTCGTATTGTGCAGGAGTGGTTTCAAGAACATGAGGGAGACTTTACCTTGCTTAGGTGGCCCCCACAATCACCAGATCTCAATCCAATTGAGCATTTGTGGGACGAAGTTAAAAGAGCCCTCAGGCAGCTGTTTCCACAACCATCAAATCTCACAGAACTGGACAGTGCTATTCATCAGGCATGGTGTCAGATTCCTCGCATCACCTTTCCACATCTTGTGGAGTCAATGCCAAGAAGAATCGCCATAGTATTGAGGCAAAAGGTGGCCCAACGAAGTACTGATGGGGTGGTCATAATAATCTGGCCAACCACGTTCAAATATATCCCACATTCAAAGGCTGTTAAATTGCGTTGTTTACCCATATCTTCAGAAAAAAAATCACTTCTATTGTGGTAAACAACCTGCTTCCCTATTTATAATGGTCTGGCCCTCTAGCAACTTCAGCGCGAAATTATAGCTAATTTGCCTACAAACATCAGGTGGTCATAATAATCTGGCCACTCAGTGTGTGTGTATATATATATATATATATATATATATATATATATATATATATATATACACACACACACACACACATATATGTACATGTACACAGATACACAATTATCTTAAATATCATGTATATTATCATATCATATATATACCTAAGTAAAGATATATAAGTGTGTATATAAACATTCGTAAGGGTCCACAAAAGGCTGGGAAAGCCATCAGGCCGCTCACTATGCAAGTCTGACCCTGAGTAAAGAAGACAGAAGCAAATGTTAGGTGAAAACGTTCTAGACTAACATGTGGAGTCTAGTAAAGGCTTTTAGCAAAGCAGGTGGAGAATCCTTCAACCTAAATCAGCTGTCAAAGAAGTTCCCCATCTCCCAGGAATTGATCAGCCCTAGTGTTCCTACTTCACTCAATGACTGCCTGGGAGCCGCCCGTGGGAGGAGTGGCCTCGCAGCAAATGCTGCGCAGGATTTCACAGTCTCTGCAGTGGACTATTTTCTATACACACAACTCAAAGGCTATCATGGGCCAAATAAACAAGGCATGCGGCCTGTGGGCCACGAGTTTGACATGCTTGCCACGGTTTCAGAGCTTGATTAAAAAATATTCTCGCCCTGGCCGATGTGGCTCAGTGGTCAGAGCGTCAGACCTTACACTGAAAGGTCCGGTCCTGAGTTCCTTCCCTGCCCAGGCCTGGACACCTGCAACCAATCCACATGTCTCACATCTCTCTCCCTCCCCCTCCACCTCCGCCTGCCCCCGGACTCTGTCTAAAAATCAATGGAAAAAATATCCTCGGGTGAGGATAACACCAATTTCTCTAAATGATATGGTGCAGCAATAGTTACAAAGAAGGTGACTCATGGGATGCTTTGGCCTCTCCCTAACACTGCATTGGCTTGCAGCCTCAGCTGGCAGGTGATGGCAAAGGGAGGTGGGCATCAAGAACACCTGGCCCCGCATTTCCTGCTTTGCACAATGCAAGGTGGGAGGTTCTTGAGTGTCTTGCCTATTACTGTAGCCCAGATAGGGTGACTGACCTGTTGTGTCCTGTCCTCCCCTTCCTCCTCCTCCCATTCCTAAGCCCTTGTTTTATTTATCTTTATCTTATTTGTTTACTCCAAATATCCTCTACTTGTTCCCTTCCAATAGCCAATGAACTGTCAGGCTGTTTGTCAATTTGCACAGGTAAAAGCACTGAAAGACTTCCCTTAGCTGAGCATGCCATTACATCAAAGAAGAGGTGTAAACTCATAATGTGGAGAATACTGGGCTTTGAAGACAAGAACAGAGGACTGAATATATAGTTTAAGTGATTTCAGGGGTTATATAAAATGTGTGTGTCATGTGCCCTTGAGGCAGCTCAACTCCTGGCGACCCCAAGAATGACTGATATCTACAGTGTACAGTCCCTAATAACCCTGCTCAGCACCTGTAGACTCATATCTAGCGCTTCTTTTATGGAGTCAATCCAGAACTTTTCTAAAACAGTTTTATGGATCCATAAAAAAATTTTTTTTTTGAACGACACTGTTACAGGAGTCTAATGATTTACTAATGAACAGTTCCTCATCCGCACAACTGGTGTGGTAGAAAATATTGGGGGTAAAATCGTGAGAACAGAAATGCAGATCTTTCAATAACCCATTTTGTAACCTATGGCAGTCAGTTAACCTGTCTAGCTTTGCCTTCTCATCCGTAAAATGAAGTGATTGGACTATGGTTAATTTGAAATTGGGAGCTACTCTATTCTGTCAGTGTAAGTTCTCTTTGAATGTCTCCTAAGAGTTTGTCTTTCTCTTTTCTCGCCTGTTAGTTTGAAGTTCTTTTCTAGAGGTAACACACACTGTTGGGAATAGAAAGGAAAACATTAACTACTGCATTTTCCTTTTCCTCTTAACTAAAGAGAACATGATTCTCTGAGACTTATAAAATGAATAAATTGTCAAGTAATCAATTAAAACTATTGCTCAGCCATATCAGTAATTTTTGAGACTTCATGGAGGATCTCCTAAATCCCATGGGTTGGAAAAAGGCGTACACAGGCCTTCCCTTTACACCTAGGATCCATGATAGAATCCAAGGGGTTCAAAAACTTGTGTAGCAAAAAATATGTATTTATTTTACTAACCTCTTAATTACTTTCCTTCAACTAGGAATATAGGCAGTAGCCAGAGTAGTACTAGCAGTTACTGTTTGTTACTCTGTCACCAATAAAAATCAGTGTCTTATAGCACGACTGTTACAGATGTTTCAAAATGTAATTTATGCTCTTCACTATTTTTAAGTTGTGGAAGCTTATTAGATTTGGTTCTAGCCACTGGTATTTGAAGCACACATACAACTATATACACATATATAAAACAATCGCTATTTAACAAAGGCGGTTTTAATATATTTGATGACTATATTTCAACATAATTTCTTTGTAATCATCTATTTCATTTTATGTGTTTAAAAACATTGCTCTGAAAAGGAATCCGTAAACCTCGCGGGGTTGCCAAAGAAGTCTTGGAGACGCACGCGCGCGCGCGCACACACACACACACACACACACACACACACACACACACACACACATTATCCTGGCATAAATACAGACATAAAGATCATTAAAGGGCTACTAATGCATCATGGAACAATTGGTAGCCGCCACCATAAATCTGAAAAACTGCCAATTATGACTCTCTAATTGAGTGGATGGAGAACATTAAGGTGCAACCAAGAACTGCAATTTAAAGAGAAGAAAAAAAAATGTTTTTCAGAAGCAATGAGGATAGGAAGGATCCACTTCAGTTTCACCTTTTGCTACCGGCCAGGAGGACTGAAGGCACAGCTCACTTCCTGTTGACTGCTGTTGGGACCTCACCCCCATGCCTCCCGGCCCGGGCACAGGGGCACACGCCAGGCAGGCGGGGGAACCCACGCCACGGAATCAAAGAACTCTCTCTAGCATGCCCGGAGTTTTGCCGATGCCCAGCGACTTCTAGTGGGTTAACGTGCGTGAGTTGACTCCCTTTTCTGTCAACTGGTGTAGAAGCGCAAACTGACCGGAGAAAAGTTTCGTTCACAACCTCAAGTTCGGAAACCATCGCTCGCCAGCGCGGGAGCCTGGGGGTGGGTGGGTCGGGGGGACGTCCCCATACTCCAGAATGTTGGCCCATTTCCCACCCCGTCCCTACAGGAGTGGTTCCGCCCGAGACACACGGACCCTTGGGTTGGAGGCCAGCCCGCTCCAGCCAGTTCCGCGTGCCAGTCCCTTTAAGGCCGCAGGTTCCAGCCCGAATCCCCCAGCCAGTCCCCAGACTCCGCCTCCTCCTCTGCGGCGCGGGCCGCACTCCGCAGCGTTCCTGAGTGCGCGCCGTTAGCTGACGTTCCGCTCCTGATTGGCCGCCGCACCCTGGCGAGCCGGGATTGGCGGGCGGCTGGTCCCGCCCCTCGCCCTCGCCAAGGCCCGTGGCCGCCCGGGTGTCCTCGCGCCTGTCTTCCGCGCGCAGCCTGGCAGTTTGCCTTTTCCTCGTCTTCCAGCCTGCGTCCATGGCCGCCGCCGCCGCCGAGGAGCCCTTCCCCTTCCACGGCCTGCTGCCCAAGAAAGAGACCGGGGCCGCCTCCTTCCTCTGTCGCTACCCGGAGTATGACGGGCGGGGGGTGCTCATCGCCGTCCTGGACACGGGGGTTGACCCCGGGGCCCCGGGCATGCAGGTGCGGGAGCCGCCGAGGCCGGGCGTGGGGGCGCGGGGCGCGGTCGGCCGGGGGCCGGGGACGCGGAGGGGCGCAGCCTTGGCGCCCGGAGGCCGAGCGGGAGCCGGGCACTGGAGGGAAGCCGAGGACACCGAGTGCGCGGTGTCCGGGCGGGGGGCCAGGGGCCCGGCGGCCCGATGACCCCGGCTGCTCGGGGATCCCGGCCCAGACAAAAGCGGCGCGGCCGGTCGGGTGCCGGGGGCCGCCTTGGCCCCGGGAAGCCCCTTCCTGCCCAGGTGCTGCCGGGCCCTGGCCCTCGGGCTCCCGCCCATCACTCTCCCTCCCTCCGCTGGTCCCTCGTGCCCCCGCCAGTGTCTCTTTTCAAATGAGGATTTTTACAATTCTTGTTATTTGTTGGGGGTGGGAGGGCGCGGAGAAAGGGGGCAAGTGACCTACCAGAACTCATTTTTATTGCTGAGTTTGGGAGGTTGGTTTTGGTAAGAATTATCTTGAAACACGAAAGCCGGGTTTCACGGAGATAATGCGGTCAACTTCCGGAATTGTTTCCTCTGGTACTTTTCTGTATTCTATTTTAACCCATCTTCTGCAACCCACTGGTTTAGGGTCACGGAGACGCGTGGCTTACTTAGTCTTTATTTGACATAAGAACAACTTTAATTTAGTTTGGCTTTGGAGAACTTCAGACTTGATTAAATTATACTTAGGTGTATTTTTAGCCTCCAAATATAAGACAACATACTTTCATAAAAACTTAACCATGACTTAGTTTTGCCTTAGGCAGCTTTATAATCATGAGACCAGGGTGCCATACTGAAGGGTAATTTTAAAGGATGTGTCTCTGGAGTAAACGTATTCTGCTTAAAGTTTCCAAAGTTTGACTTATGTAAGTTTATTTAGTCTTAGCCTGTTACTGAAATCTAGTAATAAACAATTTCACTGATCTTGCTCAAGATCCATCTCCCTAAAAGTCTGGATAATCCTAGTGTGTGCTGATCTCTCCCTTATTTCAGTTCTTCATCTCTGTATCTTAACCCTCTGTTCTACACTAAACGCTGAAATTAAATAAATCTCTTCTTCCTCCCATGCCTCGCCCTCCTCTGGCCTGTGCTTTCTAATAATTGAGGTAGCGTTTTGGAGGCTAGGATGTAATACAGGAGGAAAAGGGAACCTCTGGTTCCTCCTGTTAATTCTTCAGCAGCGCTCTGGACAATAACACAAACCGGGCAGCTTGATGACTCAGAAGAGCAGGTACTGAGCCCCCTCCTGGTAGCCCTAGTGGTACAATTAGTTGTAGTAGTATAACTCTGAAGACTTAAGACAATGACAGCTCTAACCTCATTGAGGCTTTATTACCGAGCAGTAATGGTTTCCATTCTGTTGTGGTATAGTGTGTTCACTTTTTTTCTTTATTGTTTTTTAGAGGAAGGGAGGGAGGGAAGGAGAGAGAGAGAGAGAGAGAGAGAGAGAGAGAGAGAGAGAGAGAGAGAGAGAGAGAGAGAGAGAGAACATCAGCGTGAGAAAACATTGATTGATTGCCTCCCCCATGCACCTGCTGGGGCATCCAACTGGAAACCTGGGTGTGTGCCCTGACCTGGAATGGAACTGGCCACCTTTTTGGTGTAGGAGAGGACTCTTCCAACCAACTGAGCCGCACCCGTCAGGGCAATATGTATACTTTTTATAGGGGTAAGTGGGAAGGGTACAGCTGGGGTAAATGGTTCACTGGTTCTTTGTCAGGATAACAACAGGATCAGATGAGTTTAGATGAGTACCATCTCAGTAAAATTACCTCAATAGAATTTCCCATGTCTGCTTACCAAATTATTCCATTACTCTCTGTACAATAACAGTAATTCTCACCCCCAGTGTCACTATGAAGTTGATTGAGGTTAATTACATGTAACTTTTTAAAGTGCTCAAGTGTTAAACACTACTTTTTTTAAGCCAGGATATTTAGTTAAAGGAGTTTATACTGGGTCTTAAATCACCCAACTATCTGGAAGATAAATATGCATTAGATATTTCCATGTAATGGCCCAGCTGGTGTGGCTCAGTTGGTTGAGTGTAGTCCCGTGTTGCCAGTTGGATCCTGGTCAGGGCACATGTGTGCAGCGACATGCAGGAGGTAGCTGATCAGTGTTTCACTCTCACATCAATGTTTTTCCCTCTCCCTCTCTTTTCCTCTCTCTATAAAAATCAAATCATAGCAATTTGTTCATATATCCATATGGCACTGAGGATGTTTCATTACAGTATTTATTCTGTTTACATACCTTTTTCCTGGTTATGTTAAAATTCCCCGAAAGCATATGTCTAATTTTATTCAGAATCACATGTGTGGCATTGACTATTTTTGCTGAATGGATAAAATGTATCATGGAGATAAATAATTTTATCATGGAGATAAAATGGGGAAAGAGGCCCTAACCGGTTTGGCTCAGTGCATAGAGCATTGGCCTGCGGACTGAAGGGTCCCAGGTTCGATTCTGGTCAAGGGCATGTACTTGGGTTGCGGGCACATCCCCAGTGGGGAGTGTGCAGGAGGCAGCTGATCGATGTTTCTCTCTCATCGATGTTTCTAACTCTCTATCCCTCTCCCTTCCTCTCTGTAAAAAACCAATAAAATATTTTAAAAAAAAATGGGGAAAGAGGTTGCATGTAGTCCTAAAAAAGTCTATTTTTATTTACTAAAATATAATAAAAATATCATTATATATAATTGGTTACTAATGGGTGCTATATAATTCATTTTGATTTTTATTCTTCTTCAGTTAACCTTTCCTTATTCCCCCAAACTGGGTTTTGTGTTCTTAAATGCTTTTATAGATTCTGTCTTTACCTTTGTTATTCATTGTCCTACATAGCAGCTATCTCTTTAATCATCTGTTTTTTTAACTGGATTGTAAGCTTTTCGAAAGCAAAGCCTGATTTGTTCATTACATTTTCAGAATGATAGTCATTTAATAGTATTTATTTATAAGCTATCTTTCCTTGCTTAAGACAATATTGTCAGTATCTTCCATGAAATTTCAAGTAAATATTTATACATTCATGTTGTTTTGTTTGTGATAATTTGTGAGCCCTCCCCGCCTTTTGTTTTGGTCTTCTACAAATGTTTAATGGATGCTTCCCAAGCCTTACCAACTCCTCTACCATAACTATTTCAGTGGAGATAAAAAGGAACTTAGATTCTTGACTTTTGGGGAAAACCTTTGGACATTTTATGTTTTGTGCAGCGAGCTTGATGGGCCATTAAGCATTTCTCAGTCTCCCACCCAAAGTACACAGGGTTGATTACTTTGGCTCTACTCAAAATAACTGTCACTGTCTTCTTCAGTCCCTCCTTCTCCTGTGACAGTTCCCTCTCCTGAAAGATGAGGGATATAGTTCTAATGTCAGCAGTTCAATTTCCTTCTCCCAGAACTCCATTGCAAAATTCTCAGCGGGTTTGCTGTTTTAAAACTTCTCATTCCTAATTCTAAATTCCCTTTTTTGACTTATTATCTCCAGTGCAGTGGTTGCTTTCGTCTAATGGTGAAATAAGAAGTACATGGATAGAAAATAGCATATATAAGACATTTTTGAATGAGAGAGACATCCTAGGAGGTAAAGCCCTGTCAATAGTAGGTGTTGCCCTAGCTGGTTTGGCTCAGTGTCAGCCTGCGGACTGAAGGGCCCCAGGTTTGATTCTGGTCAAGGGCACATGCCTCGGTTGTGGGCTTGATCCCCAGTAGGGGACGTGCAGGAGACAGCCAATCAATGATTCTCTCTCATCATTGATGTTTCTGTCTCTCTTTCCCTCTGGCTTCCTCTCTGAAATAAAGTATTTTTAAAAAATAGTAGGTGTTAAGCCAATAAATCGCATTAGGCTTTCTTCCTTTGCTCACATGCTGATAACGAGGTTTCTAATGAGAGGGATCTGTGTCTGACTGTTAGTGATCTCCTGTGATTACTTGATCTCAAGGTGTTTACTCATTAAATGAGAAAGGTGATTTGTATTCTTAGTACTACAGTGGGGCCTTGACTTAAGAGCGTCCCGACTAACGAGTTTTTCAAGATACGAGCCGTCTCTCGGCCGATTTTTTGCTTTGAGTTGCGAGCTAAAATTCAGGTTATGAGCCAGCTTCAGATACCCCACCAGATACTGAACGTCACAGTGAACGCCACAACATCAGCCCAGCATCACGTGTCTTGTTCACTTTAAGATTTGACATACGAGTAATTTGATTTACGAGCTCCGTCATGGAACGAATTAAACTCGTAAGTCAAGGCCCCACTGTATTAAAATACTTGTATAGACAGCTCCAAGGAATAAACATCTAGATTGAGAACTACCATACATAAAAATCACAGCTGTGTTGCCGAAACCGGTTTGGCTCAGTGGATAGAGTGTCGGCCTGGTGGATAGAGCGTCGGCCTGCGGACTCAAGGGTCCCGGGTTCGATTCTGGTCAAGGGCATGTACCTTGGTTGAGGGCACATCCCCAGTGGGAGGTGTGCAGGAGGCGGCTGATTGATGTTTCTCTCTCATCGATGTTTCTGGCTCTCTATCCCTCTCCCTTCCTCTCTGTAGAAAATCAATAAAATATATTTAGAAAAAAAAAATCACAGCTGTGCAGCCCCTAACAAAGCTATCAGCCCCTGGTTTTCCATGGCAACATGATTGGAGTGAAATTTGGAGTTCACCAGCCACTCCCTTGCTTTGCCTTATAAGGAAAAAATGTGTGCCTAGTGACTTTTCCTCTCCTTTCAGGTATACCTTAACTATAGAACATTTAAAATTAAAATTTTTTTTATTTTTTTTATTTTATGGTTGATAGCATTGCAGAGTATTACATATGTTCCCTATTAGCCTGGCCTTTGCCCCCATCCAACCAGCTCCTGCCCTCCCCAGGTCTTTACCACACTATTTATTGTCTGTGTCCATTGTCTATGCATATCTGTTCTTTGGTTAATCTCTTCCCTTTCTTCCCACCACCATCCTTTTGGAGCCTGTCAGTCTGTTCCATGCATCCATGCCTCTGGACCTATTTTGTTCGTCAGTTTATTTTGTTCATTAGATTCCACAAATAAGTGAGATCATGTGCTATTTGTCTTTGTCTTATTTCACTTAGCATAATAATCTCCAAGTCCATCCAGGCTGTCAAAAAGGGTAAGAAATCCTTCTTTTCTTTTCAGTACCCTGTATTCCATTGTGTAAATGTACCACAGTTTTTTTATCCACTCATCTACTGGTGGGCACTTGGGCTGTTTCCACTTCTTAATTATTCTATATAATAAAAGCCTAATATGTGAATCGACCTAATGGCGGAACTACCAGCAGAACAACTAGTTGCTATGACCTGCACTGACCACCAGGATTCAGACGCTCAATGCAGGAGCTACCCCCTGGTGGTCAGTGTACTCAGCCAGAAGCAGGGCTCATGGCTGGTGAGCGCAGCTGCAGTGGCGGGAGCTTCTCCCATTTCCGCGGCAGCGCTAAGGAGCAGCGAGCCAAGTAGTAAGGAGCAAGGGGTCCTGGACTGTGAGAGGGCACAGGGCCCCCCCCCCCTGTGCAAATATTGTGCACTGGGCCTCTAGTTATAAATAACACTGCTGTGATCAGGGGCGTGCATACATTCTTTCTGATTGGTGTTTCAGGATTCTTAAGATATATTCCCAGAAGTAGGATTGCTGGTCAAACTGCAGTTCCATTTTTAATTATTTGAGGAAACTCCATACTGTTTCCACAGTGGCTGCATCAGTCTGCATTCCCACTAGCAGTGTACTAGGGTTTCCTTTTCTCCACATCGTGGCCAGCATTTTTGTTTGTTGGTTTTTTGATAGTAACCATTCTATCAGGTGTGCGGCGATACCTCATTGTAGTTTTAATTTGCATATCTCTGATAATTAGTAACTTTGAGCATTTTTTCATATGTCTCTTGGCCATCTGTCCTCTTTGGAGAAGTGTCTAGGTCCCTTGCCCATCTTTTAGTTAGATTTTTTTTGTTTTCCTTTTGTTAAGTTGTATAAGTTCTTTACATATTTTGGAAATTAACCCCTTATTAGATGTATCATTGGCAAATAATGTTCTTCCATAAAGTGGGTTCCCTATTCATTTTGTTGATGGTTTCTTTTGCTTTGTAGAAGCATTTTAGTGTGATGTATTCCCATTTGTTTATTTGTTTCTCTTGCCCTAGGAGATGTTTCAGTGAAAATACTGCTATGTGAGACATCTGAAATTTTGCCACCTATCTTCTAGGATTTTTTGCTTTTGTGACTTAATTCAAATATTTTATCCATTTTGAGTTTATTCTCGTGTGTGATGCAAATTGATAGTCTAGTTTCATTTTTGCATGTACCTGTCCAATTTTCTCAACCTTATTTATTAAAGAGAATATCATATCCTTACTCCATTGTATGCTCTTGCCTCTTTTGTCAAATATTAATTGGGCATAATGACTTGGGCTGATTCCTGGGTTCTCTGTTCTGTTTCGTTGGTCTATATGCCTGTTCTTGTGCCAGTACCAGGCTGTTTTGATTACAATGGCATTGTAGTATAGTTTGACTTATATTGTGATCCCGCCCATTTTGTTCTTCCTCAAGATTGCTGAGGCTATTCAGAGCCTTCTCTGGTTCCATATACATTTTTGGAATATTTGTTCTAGACCTGTGAAATATGCCATTTGTATTTTAATTGGGATTGCATTAAATCTATAGATTGTTTTAGGTAATATGGACATTTTAATGATGTTAATTCTTCCAATCTATGAATATGGTATATGTTTCTACTTGTTGTATCTTTCTCTATTTTTTTCCTATGACTTATAATTTTTTGAGTACAAATTTTTGTATCTCTGAGGTTAAGTTTACCAGTATTCTTAGGTTTTTGTTGCAATGGTAAATAAGATTGTTTTTTTTTTTTTTAGTTTCTCTTTTTGAGTGGTATATAAAAAATGCCATCCATTTCTGGATGTTAATTTTATATCCTGCTACTTTGTGGAATTCATTTATTACATTTAGCAGGGTTGCCCTTGCTGATTTGGCTCAGTGTATAGAGCGTCGGCCTGCGGACTGAAAGGTCCTGGGCTCGATTCCGGTCAAGGGCACATGCTCAGGTTGCGGGTTTGTTGTTCCCTAGTAGGGGGTATGCAGGAGGCTGTGGTCGATGATTCTCTCTCATCATTGATGTTTCTATATATCTCTCTCCTTCTCCCTTCCTCTATGAAATCGAATAAAAATATATTTTTAAAAATTTGGGGGGGGTGTTTTGGTGGAGTCTTTAGGGTTTTCTATGTGCAATAAGATGTCATCTGCGATAATGACAGTTTTACTTCCTCCTTTCCAGTTTGGTTGCCTCTTTTATTTTTTCTTGTCTGATTGCTGTGGCTAGGACTTTCAGTACTATGATGAATAAGAGTGGTGAAAGAAGACAGCCCTGTCTTGTTCCTGTTCTTTTGGGAAACACATTTAGTTTTTTTCCATTGAATATAATGTTGGCTGTAAGTTTGTTATACATAGTATTAGTTATGTTAAGGTATGATCCCTCTGTTCCCACTTTCCTGAAAGTCTTTATAATAAATGGATGATCGATTTTGTTGAATGCTTTTCTGTTTCTATTGATAATCATGTGTTTTTATCCTTCATTTTGTTTATGTGATTAATCACCTTTATTGATTTGCATATATTGTAACAGTCTTGCTTCCCTGGAATAAATCCCACTTGGTCATGGTGTCTGAGCTTTTTAATGTATTGCTGGATCTGATTTGTAATAACTTGTTGAGGATTTTAGCATCTATGTTTGACAGGGTTATTGGCCTGTAATTTTCTTTGTGATATCTTTATCTGGTTTTGGAATTAGGATAATGCTGGTCTCATAAAGAGAGCTTGGATCTCTTTACTCCTCTAGAATTTTTGGAATAGTTTGAGGCGACTAGATGTTACCTCTTATTTGAATGTTTGGAAAACTCACCTGTGAAGCCATACAGACTTAAGGACTTTTGTTTGCTGGGAGTTTTTTGATTACTGCTTCATTTGTTCTTATAATAGGTCTATTTATGTTTTCTGAGTCTTCTTGATTGAGTTTTGGAAGATTTTATATTTTTAGGAATTTGTCCATTTTACCCAGGTTGTTCAAATTATTGGCATCTAGTTGTTTGTAGTATTTTCTTACAATCCTTTGTATTTTTGTGATGTCAGTTGTTACTTCAGCTCTTTCATTTCTCATTTTATTTGGGTTCTCTCTCTTTGTTTCTTGATGGGCCTGGCTAGCAGTTCATCAATCTTGTTTATCTTTTCAAATAACGAACTCTTTAATTTTTTGATATTTTATTGTGTGTTTTTTTAGCCTCTATGTCATTTTTTTCTGCTCAGATATTTAATATTTCCTTCCTTCAACTTACTCTGGGCTTTTGTTGTTCTTTTTCTAATTCTTATAGTTGACCTTTTTCCTCTGGGAGATCTACCCAGTGTCTGTGAGTGGGGTGTTAAAGTCCCCTACTATACCTGTATTGCTGTCAGTCTCTCCCTTAAAGTTTTCTAAGAGGTGTTGTTGTTTTAAATTATTATTATTAAATATATTTACGTGTACCTATATTGGGTGCATATATGTTTACAAAGGTTATATTTTCTTGTTGGATCGATATCTTTAAATATTATGTAATGACCTTCTTTGGCTTTTAGTTTGAAGTTTATTTTGTCAAATAGGAGTATTGTTACCCCAGCTTTTTTCATTTCCATTTGCATGCAATATATTTTTCTACCCATTCACTTTTAGTCTGTGTGAATCTTTTGCTTTGAGATGGGATCTCTTGTAGGGTCACATATGGCAAAGGCTTTTTATATTGATCACACAGTGAATCCATAGCAGGGTGTTCAGTGGAGGACTGGCATAATACAGTTTGTTTGGCTATTAACTTCTGTGGGGGCCAAGAATGGACACTGGGAGACACTGGCATTTTAGTATGAAGGCAAGAGAGCATGGTTAGTGGAGGGTACTGATAGTGAAAATCCAGAGAAGAGGGTGGATTTGAATTATATTTTAGAAGTAGAATTAAGAGGACTTCCTGACAGATTTGATGTGGGGGATAAACTAAAGAGCCAGAGAAGGACTTTGAAGTTTCTGGCTTGTGTGTTGATTTCCTGAGATGGCAAAGCGTGGTGAGGAACAAGTTTTAGTGTTAAGTTTGAATTTGGATATTTATGAAGTTTGAGTGCTTATTATGGCATCCAATAATGACATGTTATTAAACATTTTCCCCCTAAAGTTTTGGGCTTGTGTAGCTCCAAGCTCGCCTTCAGATCTTTTTTCAAGTGTTACCTCTTCAGTGATACCTTTTTTGACCATCTTGATTAAAATAAAAACTCCCATACTTTTTGTGCCCTTTTCCTGTTTAACTTGTCTCCATAGTAGTTATCACCAACTGATGTGTTATATTTCTTACTTGTTTAGTGACTGTTTAAGATATGTGAGGTCAGGGATTTTTGTGTATTGATCATTATTATATTCCCAACCCTAAAACAGAGCGTGGTCTATAGTAAATGCTCAGTATATATTTATTAACCAAGTATGTGAAACCACTTGAAGGATTCTGTGGTGTTTTCTAGGAGTAAATTTTCTTTTTAGTATTATCAGACTTTTGGCTTAAAACAATTCAGTTATTTTTATAACAAATGCAGATTTTTATAGGATGTTTTATATATGTGTACCTATGCGCACGTGCGCACACACACACACGAGGATTGACGTTGTTTTTTTAAGGAAAAAAAGTTAAAACTATAACTCATATTTTAATTCTTTTTAATTTTTAGGTTACATCTGATGGAAAACCAAAGCTTGTTGATATCATTGACACAACAGGAAGTGGTGATGTGAATACTGCTACAGTAGTAGAACCAAAAGATGGTGAAATTATTGGCCTCTCAGGAAGAGTGCTTCAGGTTGGAGCTTTTATCTTTGTTTGGATTTTTTTCTTTTCATTTTTTGTATTGTCATCTCAAACTAGTAGTTTTAGCTTATATTTGATGGTATGGTGAGTATTAGATAGCTATTACTGTATAACAAATTACTCTAAAACTTCATGATTATAACAATAAATATTTGTTATCTCAGTGTCTGTGAGTCAGGAATCTGGATGTGACTTAGCTGGGTGCCTCTCATTCGAGATCTCTTCTGAGCTTGTTGTTGGTCAGGGCTGCAGTTTCATCTGAAGGCTCCACTTGTTGGGGAAGGGATTCAGTTTCCAAGCTTGCTCAAGTGGTTATTGGCAGACTTATTCTTTGCTACTTAGACCTCTCCATGAGTCTCCTTCACAACAAGTAGCTCTCTTCCCCCTGGGAAGGACTCCCAAGAAAGAATCCCCAAGATGGAGGCCATGGTCTTTTTATAAATTAATCTTAGAAGTGACATCCTATTATTTCTCTCATGTTCTTAATCTTGGAAGTGACACTTGACCATGTTCTTTTCATTAGAAGTGAGTCATTAATTCCAGCACACACTTAAGGGGAGGGGATTTTACAATGGCATGAATACGAGGAGGGTGGGGGTTGATAGGGACCATCTTTGAGGAAGTCATTGTTTTGTTGTTTGATAGCAGGCTTAGAATGGGTGTGTGTGTGTGTGTGTGTGTGTGTGTGTATGTGTGTGTTTCCTAATGTGATTGCCAGATTCTTAAACTTTCAAGTTTTGAATAGAAAAATGGGAAAAGTGACCAGATGACAGTTTTGCCTTCATCTTTTCCTAGCCCTTCTGGGAACTTGAACATGAAATATTTAGGCTTTAATAATTATAGACTTAAGTGATTAGCTTTGTCTTATCTAACCATATAATAAAACCCTAATATGCAAACTGATGGAATGGTGGAACAACTGGTCTCTATGATGTGCACTGACCACCAAGGGGCAGATGCTCAATGCATGAGCTGCCTCCTGGTGGTCAGAGCACTCCCACAGCAGGAGCACCACTCAGCCAGAACCTGGGCTCATGGCTGGCGAGTGCAGTGATGGTGGTGGGAGCCTCTCCCACCTCTGCTGCAGGCAGGTGGTAAGGAGCAAGGGGTCCCAGACTGAGAGCCCTGGACTGCAAGAGGGATGTCTGACTGCTCCCCCAGGGATCGGGCCTAAGTTGACAGACATCCCCCGTGGGGTCCCAGACTGTGAGAGGGCACAGGCTGGACCAAGGGGACCCCCCACCCCCACCCCCGTGCACGAATTTTGTGCACCAGGCCTTTAGTTCCTTATAATTGGTAGAAAGGCTGGAATAAGCAAAAAATATGAAATATTATTAGAAAACAAACATAGACCAGTTCATGAAGCATTAGCTAATGAGTTTGTTAGGTGGCAAGAATTTGATTTTTATTCAGTACTCATCTTTTAAACCAATAAGCAGAATTAGTTTGGGAAATAAGTTTGTGGTTATTTATGTGTGTAAAGAGCTATATTTAACTTTTTCCATTCTTTACCATCTGTCTGAATTATGTTTGAGCATTATCTACTGAAAAAGTTTGTTGTGGCAATGGGTTAGTTTTCTGTGCTGCATAACAAAGTAACAAAAAATTAGCAGCTTAAAATCATATACATTCCTACATTTATCTTACTGTTTCCATGGGTCAGATGTCCAGGCATGGCTCTTTGCTCATGGTCTCAGAAGACTACAGTCAAGTGTTGGTGGGGACAGTGGCCTCATCTGAGACTCCTTTTCTAAGTTCACATGGTTGTTGACACAATATATTTTGTTCTGATAGCTTGCTTATTGAAGGCCAACAGAAGAATCTCTCTGACCTCAGGAATGGCCTCAGTCTCTCTTTTAAAGAGCTCACCATTAGGTCACACCCACAAAGCTAATCTCCCTTTTGATTAACACAGTCACTTGATTAGGGACCACAATTGTACCTGCAATATCCTTCATCTTTTCCGTATTACTTACCATAACATAATCACAGGAGTGATATTCATAGATCCTGCCTTCACCAAGTGGAGAATACTATACAAGGGCATGGGTCATCTTAGAATCTGCCTATCACAGGCAGACAACAGGCAATAATATTTTGCTTCCTTTTTCATGTGTTACAGACTGAATGTTTGTGTGCCCCCAAAATTCATATGTTGAAGTCCTAACACCCAAAGTGATGATGTTTGGAGGCAAAAAAGACCTCTTTAACACATTGTATGCGGGAAACGTGTTTACACGTTTTACATATTTATACGTTCTACCAGTGTAGTAGATCGCGGGACACGTATTAATACGTTTTTTATAGACTAGCGGTAGAATGCGGGTAACGTATAAATACGTAAACTAAAGTTATCGTAATTTTACTGAACGTTGCCATTTGTGCAAAAAATTAGCAAAAATGGCCCGCGCCACCTGTTAGCGCGCAATAAAAACTATCTGCAAACAATGTGTTAATAGGATTTCACTGCATGGAACATTAACACTAAGGATGACACTTGACTCTTAAGAAAATATTCATTTTGTTAGGCATCTTTAAAAGACCCAGGGAAAAGAGATGTAAAGACTAATTTAAGAGATTCTGTTTCTTGTGTGACAATCAGTCTTATTATGTTACTAGGGGCCCGGTGCACGAAATTCGTGCACTGGGTGTGTGTGGGGAGGGGAGTGTCCCTCAGCCCAGCCTGCCCCCTCTCACATACTGGGAGCCCTCAGGCGTTGACCCCCATCACCCTCCAATCGCAGGATCGGTCCCTTGCCCAGGCCTGACGCCTCTGACAGAGGCGTCAGGCCTGGGCAGGGGACCCCCATCTCCCCCTGATCACTGGCTCTGCCCCCAGCCCAGGCCTGATGCCTCGGCCAGAGGCGTAGACCCCCATCACCCTCCGATCGCCTGATCGGCCCCTTGCCCAGGCCTGACGCCTCCGCCAGAGGTGTCAGGCTTGGACAGGGGACCCCCATCTCCCCCTGATCACTGGCTCTGGCCCCCGCCCAGGCCTGAGGCCTCTGGCCCAGGAATCATGCCTGGGCAGGGGACCCCCATCTCCCTCTGATCGCTTGCTCCACCCCCCGCCCAAGCCTGACGCCTCTGACCCAGGCTTCAGGCCTGGGCAAGGGGACCATCATATCCCCCCAATCCCAGGCCTGATGCCTCGGCCAGAGGAGTTGACCCTCACCACCCTCCGATCACCAAACACCGGATCGGCCCCTTGACCAGGCCTGAGGCCTCTGGCAGAGGTGTCAGGCCTGGGCAGGGGACCCCTAGCTCCCCGTGGTTGCAGGCTCCGCCCCTGCCCAGGCCTAACGCCTCTGGCCTAGGCGTCCGGCCCGGGCAGCGGGGACCCGCAGCTGCAGCGGCCCCACGATCGTGGGCTTCGCTTTAGGCCCAGGCAAGGGACCCCTAGCTCCCGGGACTGCCAGCTTCGACCATGCCCAGCTCCCATCGCTGGCTCCACACCTACTTCCTGCTATCACTGGCCAGGGCGGCAAAGGCGCCTGATTCTCCGATCATGGCTCGGGGGCAGGGCAAAGGCGGCCCCAGGGCCACCTTTGCCCTGCCCCCCAGCTCTTAGCTCCCCCCTGGGTTTCGGATCACTGTCAGTGGCAGGGGGCTTCTTCCTGCTTTCCCTTTCACCTCCCTGCATTGTGCCTACATATGCAAATTAACCGCCATCTTGTTGGCAGTTAATTTGCATACAGCCCTGATTAGCCAATGAAAAGGGTATCGTCGTACGCCAATTACCATTTTTCTCTTTTATTAGATAGGATAATGATCATGTATTTAAAACCATTTTAAAGATACCAACTTAAAATGGTCAAAATATAAAGTTTTGATTTTTAAAGAGACTGAAAATGTCTTCATTTGTAAAGAATACTCAAATAGGTAAAATGACGTTTTCCATAATTGCCTCATAAAGAATGGTTAGCTTTATTCTAACTTGGTTAAGGTTAGATATCAGAACCATAATTTCTGATTTTTTTTTTTTTTAGTTTAATTTTTGTGGCAAAGTATTCTATGAGGAAAGGCCCTGGCTGGTTTGCCTCACTGGATAGAGCGTCAGCCTGCGGACTCAAGGGTCCCAGGTTCGATTCCGGTCAAGGTCATGTACCTTGGTTGCAGGCACATCCCCAGTAGGGGTTGTGCAGGAGGCAGCTGATCCATGCTTCTTTCTCATCGATGTTTCTAACTCTCTATCCCTCTCCCTTCCTCTCTGTAAAAAATCAATAAAATATATTTTTTTTAAAAAAGAAAGAAAAATATCTGGTTGCTGTCTTGGCTGGGTGATTCATTTGGTTGTAGCTTCATCTTCATCCCATACACCAAAAGGTTGTGTGTTTGATTCCTGGTCAGGGCACATACAAGAGGCAACCAATGTTTCTCTCTCGCACCAATGTTTGTTTTTCTTTCTCTCTCTCCCCCCCATCCTCTCTCTAAAGTCAGTAAACATATCTTCCAGTGATGTTTAAAAAAAATAAAATAAAAAAGAAAGCTTTTAATAACAAAAGTATCTGGTTGCAGGGAACATGCAGATTTTGTTTTTTTTAAATAAATATGTTATGTCTATCAGATTATTTTTATTGTATTACATATACTTTATTTTTAAAAATTAAATATAATTTTTTAATGCTCACTAGAGGATATATTTTACTGATTTTAGAGAGAGGAGAAGGGTGTGTGTGTGTGTGTGTGTGTGTGTGTGTGAGAGAGAGAGAGAGAGAGAGAGAGAGAGAGAGAGAGAGAGAGAGAAAGAGAAAGAGAGAAAGATATGAGAGAAACATTGATTGGTTGCCTCCCATATGCGCCTTCACTGTGGATCAAACCTAGGTAGAGAGAGAGAGAGAGAGAGAAGAGAAACATCGATTGATTGCCTCCCATATGAGAGGGGGGGGGGGGAGGGAGGGAGAGAGGGAGAGATATGAGAGAAACATCGATTGGTTGCCTACTATATGCGCCTTCACTGTGGATCAAACCTAGGTATGTGCCCTGATGGGGAATCAAACCCACAACCTTTCAGTGCACAGGATGTTGCTCCAACCACCTGAACCACACTGGCCAGGGCTGTATTACATATATTTTAAGTAATTGTAATTAAATAAACAGCTGTTCATTTCACAGTTCTTGTAATTACTTATTCTAATATCAGGGGTGGGGAACATCTGGCCTGAGGTCCATATAAGCCCCAAGAAATCATTTGGTCTGGCCCTGACAAGGCATTAAGGCAGTGATTCTCAACCTTCCTAATGCTGCAACCTTTTAATACAGTTCCTCATGTTGTGGTAACCCCCAACCATAAAATAATTTTCGTTGCTACTTCATAACTGAAATTTTGCTACTGTTATGAATCGTAATGTAAATATCTGATATGCAGGGTGTATTTTCATTGTTACAAATTAAACATAATTAAAGCATAGTGATTAATCACAAAAACAATATGTAATATGTGTTTTCCGATGGTCTTAGGCCACCCCTGTAAAAGGGTCGTTCAACCCCCAAAGGGGTCACGACCCATAGGTTGAGAACTGCTGCATTAAGGGGTGATTTAATTAAATGTTTGACCAAATATAGCTGGTTAATTTTTTTTAAATATGATTTTATTGATTTTTAGAGAGAGAGAGAGAGAGAGAGAGAGAGAGAGAGAGAAACATTGATGAGAGAGACACATCGACCAGCTACCTCCTGTATGCTCCCTAATGAGGACAGAGCCTGCAATCCTGGCATGTACCCTGACCTGGAATCGAACTGGTGACCTTTTGGTTCATAGGTTGACATTCAACTACTGAGCCACATCACCCTGGCTATCAGGCTAATTTTTAGGTTGATAATTTTGTGTGGTCCAAGAATGATGTTATTAAATTACCAAATAGCCCATGGCAGGAAAAAGGTTCCCACCCATGCATTAAATCCTTTGATAGTTCAGGGCTTTTTGTAATCTCTTAGTAAAAGAAGTTGCCACTAACCTAGGTTACAAAGTCCATTGTGTAGTAACACTCCTGTGATTAAATATTCTTTGAATTTGCCAATTAGTGACTACTTAACGTTTTGTTGGTGCAACACTTTATTATTATTGTTACATCATCGTCTATTGCAAGAACATTAGAGCTTAGAATTCCTATTGTCTAAAGAAGGTTCAGTTTTGAATGAAAAGTGCTAGTTTATATGCCAACATAGTTGAAATGTCTCATAATCCAGACAGTCCAATTCATTCAGAAATGATTACTGATATGCAGGCTTTTAAAAGGTCAGTATATCTTTTAATTTTTGTGAGTGATTTTTTTTTCTTATTTAGTTGTGAGAAAATTTCATCCCCCAATTTCTTATCTGGGGAACAATTTGATGAGAGATGTGGGGATGAGTTGGCTAAGGATATTGCATAAATGAGAATTGATGAGTGAACCAACTCTGAGTGGTTGAGAATTTGACCTCATAATTTATACACATTTAAAAGCTGTTTTTAGTGATTATAGGTCCTATGATTACAAAGAGTCTGAATCCTCCGCATTTTCCTTATTGACATTTCAACTTGGTTGATGTTCAGTGCATTTTGTTATTCATGAGAATCATAAGGTAGGGATTATTTTCTTCCTTTAAACATGAGGAGCTAGAAGCCTGTGGTTCCCACCTAGTTAAGAGGTTGGATTCATAGCCAGGTTTATATGACTGTAAATTGCATACTCTGAATTTTATGCTGAATATTTTGGTTTTCATAATAGAACCACATTCCAGTTTCTTTCCTACTTTTCTGTTTGGGCAAGCAGTTTAATTTCTTTTTGCTTCTTTGCTTTCTCCATTTGTAAAACTGGCCATACTGCTTACATCATTCTGTTAGTTAAAAGCTTTAATGTTATTTTTAAATACTTTGAGATAATTGAAAAGACTATCATAAAATCTATACTAATAAAAGGGTAATATGCTAATTAGACCGGACATCCTCCGGACAAAGCCGCAGCAGCTGCGAGGGCCAAGGCCCAGTGGCGCAAGAGAGGCAACAGTGTCGAGGGCCCAGGCCAGTCCCACACACGCCGGGTGGCCCCTCCATCTACAGATGCAGCACTGGGAGAGGCGGGCTGGTTCCACCCGCTGCCACATGGCCCCTCCATCTGCAGAGACGGGGCGGCCTGCGGTCCTGGAGTCTCCGCAGAGGCTGGACGGGGTGCGACCAAGGTGCCTCAACCTCCCACACACAGCCCCTCCCCCAGCCAGCCTGGCCACAGTTGCTCCCCCCACACACACAAGTGGGCAGGAGGCGGGGCCGGCCCTAAGAAGCCAGGGCCAAGGGTCAGTAGCCCCCGTGACGGCAGCCGGCTTTGGCAGCAGCAGTGGAATGATGGGGGCAGCACCTTCTCCTGATCTTCCTGGTCATTTCTAGCGGAGTGAGGCCAGACTGTGGCTTAGGACATCCCCGAGGGATCCCAAGGGGCAGGCCAGGCTGAGGGAACTGCCCTCCAGTGCACGAATTTTCATGCACCAGGCCTCTAGTGTTATATATAATTAAAAATGACCTGATAGAACTTTTTTCTTACTAACGCAAAGAGCTCTTACTTAGTTTCTAGACATTATCTCTGTTATATCTTAGAGCCCAATGAAGCTCTTGTTATTAATGAGAAATCGAAGATTAAGAGGTTCTGTAAATTGCTTCCCCTCCCAGCTATTTGGTGGGCAATAGAATGATGAAGGGAGAGGTGAGGTGTCATTGATACTTAAGAACTAAAGATTTTAGTGGTTTAATAAGGTTGCACATGTTGAAAGCACTTTATTATCTATGAAGCATTGTGTAAATGAAGGCTATTCTAGTTGAACCATCTTATTTATGGCTGAGATAAAAGGAGCCAGAGAGAGACTGAAGTGGCACTTTAGAATATTAAAAATAGTGCTCTAGTATGTGAGCCTAATCATCCAAGATGAGCCATTAGGATAGAAGTGAAATACATTTTTCTCCAGTAAGTTGTTGGAATTGGGAAGCATTTAGTGCATCAATAATTTACTTTTTTTTTTCTATAGATTCCTGCAAGCTGGACAAATCCCTCAGGCAGATATCATATTGGCATAAAAAATGGCTACGATTTCTATCCAAAGGCTCTCAAGGAAAGGATACAGGTGATGTTCAATCTAGTATCACTTTATATCTTCTTTCTCAAATTTTATTCCTACTGAAGAAAAAAATTATTAATTCTCACTAACTTTTAATTATTTTGGATGATGGGAGACTTTCAAACAATGACTTCTTAAAGAAAGATTCTGTTCAATGGAATTTTACCTATTAAAGTCACTGTTCTTAATATTGAACACATGCATAAGCTTAGGGAAACTGGATACACTGAAATTATATTAAATGTTTGTGCATTTGTGTTTTTCTGGGAAATGGCATATAGCTTTCATTGGATTTTTGAAAGACTTTTTTTTTTAACCTCAAAACGATTAAAGACAGTTGATTTAAAATCCATACTTTTTAGCTTTTATGACCATTTGTCCTATTTTTCCATAGATTAGCCTTGATTCCAGTTAGTTATCATTCAGTATTAAGGAAAGTGTTACTCAAACCTAAAGCAGCTGCAGTATAGGAAGCACAAATGTGTCATTAGAGAAGTAGAGCTGTGACTAGAGGGATAAGGAGCCTGCTTTAAAGCAGCACTATTCAGTAGACCTTTCAGTGATGATGGAAATGTTCAAAATGTTCAATATCTGTCCATTATGGTAGTCACTAGCCACAGGTAGCTATTGTGAACTTGAAATGTGACTAGTATGACTAAGGAATTGAAATTTTAATTGATGTAATATTTTAGAATTTCAGTTTAAAAAACACTATGTGGCTAGTGGCTCCTGTATTTGACAGTGCCACTGTAGAAGATGGCTATGATACTAGTTGCTGATGTAGACAGGGTTCAGGGCTTCAACTGTAAAATGAGATGTAAACCTTGAAAATGAGTCTGAAGGGTAAGACCTCTGGGTCCTTTTATCTAATCATAATATCATTATCTGCTTCTCCAGGGGTCTATGGACCATAAGAAGATATATTACATTTATAATAATCAATACTTGTTAGATTCCAGTCATTATTACAAAAATAATGCACCTAACTTTTATTTGGTACTATTTTATTTTAAAATTTCAGGCTGAAGTACACATATGCAGCACAATGTTTTTATGCACTGTATTAAATTTAATCAACTGTGTTGATTAGGTATAAATTAACATACAAAAATAGAGTGATAAAGTTAAAGCTGAACCCTGCACTCCTTAGCTCAGTCAAGTTGCTTATTTTACTGGAAAGGACTTTTCCTTTGGTAGGCACCATGGGTTAAAGACAATGGAAATTAAGGTAAGACCAATTTCAGTAAAAAATAAACCTATCAAGTCAAAGAGGATCAGAAATTAATATGCCAGAGAGGGGGGAAATTAAGGAAGCCTGCATGTCCATGAAATTCAGCTGCAATCTGAATCCTATGCTTCTAGTTATCTTGAGACATTTCTCAGTTCTGTAAGGTCCCAAAATACAGGTTTGTTTGTTTTTTTACTTTCGTTGACTGGGAATTCAGTTACCTGACATTGTGTTATTTACTCTTTGAAGGATTTAAATTGTGGCATACAATGCATAAAAATACATTTAGGTGTGTCTTGATAAGCTTCTCTTAAAACCTGGATTAGTGAATGAAATTATTTTTTAATAATCCATTCATTGCTTTATCAACTTGATTATAAATGATTTTTTTATCCTCCTTATGAGAATCATGTAGCATCACAGCTGATAACTAGGTCCACATATGAATGAATGCCTAGGTTTACCTGAATATCTGTCAACCTCATTGGGAGGTAATTTTTCTGTATTTACAGAAAGAACGGAAGGAAAAAATCTGGGACCCTGTTCACAGAATGGCCCTGGCAGAAGCTTGTAGAAAACAAGAAGAATTTGATGTTGCCAACAATTGCCCTTCTCAAGTTGGTGCTCATCATTTTTATTTAAACATTACTATATGACCCTGTACCATAGAGTTCTTAGAGAATTATTAATAGACTGTTTTTTCCCACAAGTTTTAAGTTGTTTAGTTTTACTCATTTTTTCTTTAGTGTTTATCTGAAATCAGTTCACATATGTACTAATTTTTAAAAACTTATTGAGCATATAAGAACATGTAAAGTGCTTAAATCTAAGTGTGTAGTCGTGAATTATCACAAAATGAACATCGCATGTTAGCAGCAGCATCTCATGCGTCTTCCTAGTTATTGCTTTCTTGTCCCTTCTTAAAGGCAACCACCATCCTAACTTCTTTTTTTTTTTTTAATATATTTTTGTTGATTTCAGAGAGGAGGGAAGAGAGAGAGAGAGAGAGAGAGAGAGAGAGAGAGAGAGAGAGAGAAACATCCGTGATGAGAGAGAATCATGGTGGATCGGCTGCCTCCTGCAAGTCCCCCACTGGGGATCGAGCCCACAACCCAGGCATCTGCCCTTGACTGGAATCGAACCCGGGACCCCTCAGTTCGCAGGCCGACACTGAGCCAAACCGGCCAGGGCTTAACTTCTAAAACTATTGAATGATTTTGCCTATTTTGAAGTTTGTAAACTGGAATCATGCAGTGTGCATTCTTTCATGTGTAGCTGATCTCATGCAGTATATTTGTGAGATTCATCCATATTTGGGGTGTTGAAATAGTTTGTTCACTTCCCTTGATATTTGTTGGATACAGCACAAATGTATATAGCCATTCTACATATTGTTATTTTCTTTTCAGTTTTGGGCTATTATGAAAAATACTATTTTGAATATTCTTTGTGTGTGTGTGTTTAGATTCTATATATAAGTGAAACCTTTGGTATTTGTCTTTCTCTGTCTGACTTAGTTCACTGAGCATAATACCTTCCCATTCATGCTATCACAAATGGCAGGATTTCATTCTTTTTTATTGCTGAGTAATAGTTCATTGTATATATCTACCACATCTTTTTTTATCCAGTTACCGATTGATGGATGCCTAATTTGCTTTCATATCTTGGCTGTTGTAAATAATGCTGCAATGAACATAGGGGCGTAGATATCTTAAAATTTTGGAATTTATAAAAATTAAATTTTTATTCACTAGAACCATTCAGGTGAATGTACAGCAGTCTAATGTAGTATGTAGTTAAAACATACTTAGGTTGAAGCATATGAAATTCTCATTATTGTAGATCAAAATGGTTAAATAGCTTATATGTACATGATAATGTATATAGTATATACTTAACGTAGTATAATCTAAAAGAGAGAAGATAGTTTATGGTTCCTATTATTGGGTTCTTAAGAAACAGATTTTAAATGGAAACAGTCCCAGTATAAAAATGTAAAAGTTGATAACCTATTTATAGCAATTTTATAATTACTTTTGAAAATGAGTAATGTAGATAAAGGATATGTAATGAAAACATGTTTTGGCCAAATGTTATCACCAACATAAAACATAGTGTCCTTCTCAAAGTGGGTGGAGTGAGTGAATGAATGAAAGATTGAGTAAAGGAAGTATTATTTTTTAAATGTTTGATATATTTATTGATGCCTGCATCATTAAATTGAATGATAAGTTGCATAGATATAAAAAGAAAAATTTCTTAAAATTTTCCAGGGCAAAATAACTACTGTTAGGTCATACTGTCTTTGGTTATATGTTAATACAACTTTTCAAGAGTACAAAATATACTAATATTAATGTATTTTCCCATTAATTAGGTAAATAAACTAATCAAAGAGGAGCTTCAAAGTCAAGTGGAATTGCTAAATTCTTTTGAGAAAAAATATAGTGATCCTGGCCCTGTATATGACTGCTTGGTATGGCACGATGGTGAAGTCTGGAGGTAAACTTCATGTATTTTACTAGAGGCCCGGTGCACTGATTCATGCACTGGTGGGGTCCCTTGGCATGGCCTGTGGGGATTGGGCCAAAACCAGCAGTGCAGTGTTGCCTGTCGCTCTTGCCTGCCACTCCAGCTCATCCCAGCCACGCTGTGCCTGCATGAACCCTGCATCTGGCGCCCGTCGGTCAGCTGAGCAGCGCTCCCACTATGGGAGCACACTGACCACTAGGGGATAGTTCCTGCGTTGAGCGTCTGGTGGTCAGTGTGCGTCATAGCGACCAGTCATTCTCATCGCTTGGGTTGCTCCAGGCGCTTAGGCATTTATATATTAGTATACAATAGATAGCTCTTCATGTCAAAATATTTTTTGTCTACCCTGAAGGACATTAAACCCTCAAAACTGCCAGAGATTTGGTTTATTATTACATTAATATCACTAAGCAAAACTATTTGAAAGCCAAATTGGCTTTTGGGTAGTTTTGGATAAGCCTTTTGAACTTCTTAGTACTTTAAACACTAAACCTGACTCTTTTTCGTTTAAAGTTTATTTCACTAACCAGATAGTTATCAGTAACCAGAATTTATCAGTTTAATAATTGATATATATAAAAGTGTTCCTGATTGAAGTTGGGCAATTTGGAGAGTAACTTCAAGAGAATATTGCAAAGCGTCTACTTTGGGCAAGCAAGGAAAGTTGAATGAAGATATCTAAATTGAGACAAGGTAGCTAAGTTGAAGTGAGGCATTATAATACAGGTGGTATGATGCAGATTTCTAAGATGGAATCCTAGCTGTTTGACCTTGAATATCTCTAATCCTGTTTTCTCATCTGTTGATTGAGATAATAATACTACTTTCCTAGGGGATTTTGTAAAAATTAATTTTGTTTCTAGACACAGTATGCACTCAATAAATGTAAGCTTTTGCTGCTGTTACTAATAATAGTAATATTGATGATTTATACTGAGTTACCTATCCTACACATTTTCAGTTTTTTTCTTAGTAGAATTGTACACTACAGATACATTTCTTGGAGTTGGTAGTATGACTTCTTGAAAACTATCTGCATGGAAATAGGAATGTGTTCTTAATACAGATATATAGGCATATATGTGTTTTAGGGTACCAGCAGTAAACCAGAGGCTTTCCTTATAACTCCTTTTTTTGTTTCTTTTGCTTTGGATAGAATTATATTTTAATTTTTTTAAACCCCTAAAACTTGAAATCAAATATAGTTTTGTAGTTTGAGTCCCTGTTCATATGCAGAGAATCATTTCCCAAGATACAGGACAAGATATGATGACTTGATTACTTTGATCAGATTGTTTACTTTACAATGTACCCTTCTTAAAGGAGGTATTTCCTCCTATGGATATCAGTAAGTACTGTCTCATCTCTGACAATGGGTATAAATTTTTAATTGAATGAGAAATTCCTGCTCCATTTGCATTTTTCATTCATATGATATTAAATATTAACGTAGTTTTTGCATGTATTCAGTTGAGTTGTATGGGTGTGTGAATTCATGTAAGTGTACAAACATTTGTGAACATTTTTTTTTTCCTACAAAGCTATGCAGAAAGCTTTGATCATAGTGATTGTAACATAAAAGTGTTCAAAGGTATGGTTTAGCAAAATTTGGTATATCGTCTACATAGTGTAACATGAGACAGTCATTCCTAGTGATAAGGCTTAGGTGAATTTTATTGTGGGAGAGGAGTCAAGGTTAAATGTGAGGAAAATACTAGATACAAAACTGAGTATATGTGGGGAAAATGTACTACAAAAGGACTGAAAGAAATACTATAAAATTAGTAGGGATTGCATAGTGGGGCAATAGATGGTTTCAATTACAGTATTTTGCATGACTGAGAACTGCAGGCTACTTTGTTCTCAGGGAAGGGAATTTAGAATCACGAGGTCCAGGGTGCCAGTGTATGTTTCCAGAAGGTTTACTTGGTCGTTAAGGCAGTTGACAGAGTAAGTGATAAATTATAACAGGTTGTCAACAGTATTCTAAGACACCTTTAGAATTTTTCTGTTGGAAATGATGTTTAATCAAACATTAAATGAAATGCAATCTGAAATCACTAGAGTAACATTTTAGAAAATATTATGAGTGAGAAATGTAGCAGAATTATGCTACAAGTACTACTGGGAATACCTTTTTTTAAAGCATCATAATATATCACTTAGGGCTTTAATCTCCCCACCTCATTTCAGAGTTAGATCCAGAATTTTTTTCCGGAGAATCTTAAAAACTCCACATCACCTAAGGCCAACTTAGGCACAGCCATTTCTGAGGGAGAGTAAAGTGACCTTAAGTATCATGTGTTTGTTTTGTTTTTGTTTCACAAAGAATGCCAAGTCTATCCTCCCCCTGCCACATTTCCAGTAATTGTTAAACCCACATCTCTGCACTTAGTAGATAACCTAATATAACTGTACTCTTAAGCAGGGGTCCTCAAACTTTTTAAACAGGGGGCCAGTTCACTGTCCCTCAGACCGTTGGAGGGCCGGACTATAGTTTTAAAAAAAAAACTATGAACAAATTCCTATGCACACTGCACATATCTTATTTTGAAGTAAAAAAACAAAACAGGAACAAATACAATATTTGTATTTGCATGTGGCCCATGGGCCGTAGTTTGAGGACCCCTGCTCAGGAGGTATGGTGTCAAACTCACTATATCCTTATGGAGCAAAAAACTGGTTGAGAGAAATAGTATGTATTTATAGAGGATTACATAAAGGAAAGACCATTGATTTGTTTCTTTTCAATAGTTTTTTATTTTGCTATCTCAGGTTTTTTGTTTTGTTTTGGGATTTTTTTTTAGATTTGATGAAAGCTGTGGATTTTTGCCATAGAAAATTAAATAAATGTATTTGAAATGTTTAGGAATTTATAAACCCTAAATCCCTAATTTTTTCCATGAACCTCATTTTCATATTCCCTTTCTCTGTATTCTGACAACTGTTCCTTGAATTAAGCCAACCAGATCTTCAGAAAGCTATAACCTTGCACCACATTCATGGAGTTATTATTGAAGTTACTAATATTTATGTTTATTTTGATAGCATGTTTGAATTGTTGAGTCACTTTATATTGATGGTGGTTATAAGAAACTGATCTGTGAAATGCATCACTGTATTTGCTGTGATAATTTTTAAAATCATTTTTTATTTTCCAATTACAGTTGTAATATTATATTAGTTTCAGGTGTACAACTGAATCAAAATTGGGCATTATATAACTTACTAAGTGATCATCCTGATAAATCTTGTACCCATCTGACACCACACATATTATTAGAATATTGTTGACTGCATTTCCTGTGCTGTATTTTACATCCCTGTGAATATTCTCTAACTACCAATTTGTACTTCCCAACCCCTTCACCTTTTTCACCCATCCCCATTAACAACCATCAAAATGTTCTCTGTATCTGTGAGTCTGTTTCTGTTCTGTTTATTTTGTTTTTTTAGATTCAATTTTTATCTTTTCTTTTTCTTCTTAAAGAAGACCCTTTAACATTTCACGTATTACTGGTTTGGTGGTGATGAACTCCTTAGCTTTTTTTCTTATCTGGGAATCTTTTATCTGTCCTTCCATTCTAAAAGATAGCTTTGCTGGGTAGAGTAATCTTGGTTGTAGATCCTGGCTTTTTGTCACTGAATATTTCTTGCCAATCCCTTCTGGTCTACAAAATTTCTATTGAGAAATCAGCTTACAGTCTTATGGGTGCTCCCTTGTAGGTAACTAATTACTTTTCTCTTGCTGCTTTTTGTATTCTCTCTTTGTCTTTATCTTTGGCATTTTAATTATGATGTGTCTTGATGTGGGTCACTTTGGGTTCATCTTATTGGGACTCTCTGCACTTCCTGGATTTGTATGCCTTTTCCTTTACCATGTTAGGGAAGTTTTCTGTCATTATTTTTCAAATAGGTTTTCAGTTTCTTGCATTATCTCTCTTTCTTTTTCTTCTGGCACCCCCATGATTCAAATGTTGGTACACTTGAAGTCAACCTAGACTAGAGGCTCCTTACAATATCCTACATTTGTTTAATACATTTTTCTTTTGCTGTTGTGCCTGGGTATTTTTTTACTTTCTTATCCAAATCACTGATTTGATTCTCAGCTTCATCTACTCTACTGTTGATTCCCTGTAAATTCTTTGTTTCAGTTAATGTATCATTCATTTCTGACTTTCTTTTTTATGGTTTCTTTGTCCTTATTTTAAGCTGTTGACGCTCTCACTAAGTTCAGCTACTCTTTGCTGGAGTTCATTGAGCATCCTTATAATTAGTGTTTTGAACTCTGCATCTAATAGATTGCTTGTCTCCATCTGGTTAGCTCTTTTTCTGGAGTTTTATTCCACTATTGGTCTGGTGCACAGATTCGTGTACATTGAAAGGAAATTAATTAGAAGAAATATTAGCAAACAGTGCCCCAACAAGATAACCCACGGCCGAAGATGGAATAACATGGACCCGTGAGGAATCGGACTCCCTTCTCTCTGGTTCCGGGGTGTGTCACTCAAGAGCCGCTGCTGCCAAGTCACCGCAGCTTGGCACTAAACCAGATTTGGAGCCGACAGTGCCCCAGCAACAATGTATCCCACGGCCGGAGGTGGAATTGCACAGCCCTGTGAGGAATTGGGCTCCCTCCTCTCTGGTTCTGGGGTGCGTCACCCAAGAACCGCTGCTGCCAAGTCACGGGAGTTTGGCACCTCCTGCATTGAGCGTCTGCCCCCTGGTGGTCAGTGCGTGTCATATGTACTGGCCAGTCGGACAGTTGGTTGGTCACTTATATATATATAGGTCTTTTTCATTTGGGACATGTTTCTTTGTCTCCTCATTTTGGCAGTCTCTCTGTTTTTGTTTCTATGTATTAGATAGAGCTGCTGTATCTCCCGGGCTTGGTAGGGTTGCCTAATGTAATGTCCTGTAGGGTTCAGTGCCACAGCCTCCCCGTTCATCTGATCTGGGCACTCCAGGTGCACTCCCACCTCCAATCCCCTGTTTGGGCTGTGTACACCTTTTATAGTTGAACCTTAATTGCTGTGGGCACCTCATTGGGAGGGGTTTATTCTCAAGCCAATCAGCTGCAAGAACTGGTTGCAACCAGCATGGTGGATCAACTGTGTATGGGGCCCACCCCACAGAGTAGGACTTAACTTCAGCAGGGCTCTGATGTCCACTGAGTCTGGCCCTTGAGTGTGTGCTTGTGGAGGTGGTTGGATGCTGCTTCTGTATGGCCTGAAGCTATCCACCCGGTGCACTGGCTCTGGGGCCTCCTGGGAGGTGCAGGCCAAGTCAGCCACATGGCATGAGCTATAAAACAATCTGCAGGTGGCTGCTATTTGTGCTGGGCTTGGAGGTGCAGGCCACGTTGTGAACCAAAGCCAGCTGCCACTAGTGCCAGGCCTGGGGCCATTTATTGAGCAGCATGTGGCACACCCATGAGATTCTGCTTGTTTGAAAGATTTTAGGAAAATCTGAAGCATGATCCAAGACAGGTCATTCTTATGGAAAATGCATTGGAAACAGCTGGGTGGGCCTGCTATTTGGGTGGAATGGAGTCTCAGGGAATAACCAGGGTGGGGTGAATGGTGTTAGCTATGTTGATGGAGACTCAGACATGGTGCCTACCTGCCAGTTCAGGAGGGGGAGGGGCTTCAGGGGGCTCATCAAAGGAACAATGGCCTTTGCCAGCACTTTTGCCTGTGAGAAAACCATCACCCCTGCTCTTGCCCTGATGCCAGACAATTTAGTTCCTTCCCATATGTCCTTGGTGCCTTTTGAGTTGCTTCTCCAGCGCTGAAGCTCAGAATGAGTGAGTCTGAGTACGTTTGTGTGCTGGCTCTTTAAAGGAACACCTAGGACTCTAGCCTCCCTCCATTTCACTTAGCAACAATCCCTGCTGAGCTTTATGGCCAGAAATTATGGGGAGTTCTCTTCCTGGCACTGGAACTCTGGCTGGGGGGCTGGTGGAGGGCTGGGACACCTCTCACCTCCCCACCCCCACTCCTCAGGGTGTTCTCTGTAGCTGAGGTAGCCCTCCTGATTTTTATCCACCATACATGGGTGTGGGACCAGCTCGTTCTCCTCTCCTCCCCTCCAACCAGTCTCCATGTGGCTTCTTTATATCCTTAGTTGTAGGACTGTGTTCAGCTAGATTTCAGGCAGTTCTGAATGATAGTTCTATAGTTGAGTTGTAATTTTGCTGTGGTTGTGGGAGGATGCCAGTACCCCATTTACCTACACTACCATCTTGACTGCCCTTGCTGTGAGAATGTTGTTAAAAGTGTTGATTCATCCGTTATTTCATCATTTGGCAAATATTTGAGTAGCTTCATTGAGTAGGTGGACTCTCTAGAACAGGGGTGGGCAAACTTTTTGACTCGAGGGCCACAATGGGTTCTTAAACTGGACCGGAGGGCCGGAACAAAAGCATGGATGGAGTGTTTGTGTGAACTAATATAAATTCAAAGTAAACATCATTACATAAAAGGGTACGGTCTTTTTTTTTTTTTAGTTTTATTCCTTTCAAACGGGCCAGATCCGGCCCGCGGGCCGTAGTTTGCCCACGGCTGCTCTAGAAGCTACTCCATGGAGCCTAGACCCTGTGGAATCAAGTATTGGGGTCATCTGAACCCATCTAGGAATCATCAAGAAAGGTTTCATTGAAGGATTAGCAGAAGTTAGCTAAGCAAAGAGGGTAGAAAAGGGGGGGTGAAGGTTAGAGGGGGAAGATCCAGAGGACAACAAGGAGCTGGTAGAAATTTACAGTGTATTATAGGCTGCACAACAGAAAGGGAGGGCTTAGAAGTGACTTCCAGGAGGGATCCTAACCATCTATTTTGGAACCAAAAGTGCTGCTCTGTCTTGCAAATACGGAGGATTTGATGGAATACATTTTACCTTTTAACCTCAGTCCTACCTCCATTTGATATGCTACTTGTTTTCTCTTTTCCTAATTTTTCTCATAAGTGTTCAATCTTATATATGTTGCTATATTGTATGTTGTTTTTGTAATGTTGTAAATCATTTTGGCTACACATTGATTGAAGTCTATACATAAACACAAACTGACAGTTTTAGAGATCCTTCTTTTCAAATTGTTGTAGTTTGTTCATAGAATATACATGCCTTAGTGTTTATAATAAGCTAGTGGCCCAGTGTACAAATTCATGTACATTGAAAGGAAATTAATTAGAAATAATATTTTAATATTGCTATTTGCCCTTTCTCTATAATAGAAGTGTCAAACAAATTCACAATCGACAATGACAGATCGAAACACATGGGTGCAATGGGTGCCAGCGAGAGCTTTATATGTATAGCGCATGTGTGAGTCAACTTAGCCTTTTAGATATATAGAATAAACTTGCTTAATTAGACCTGCTTTCTGATTTAGATAAACTTTTTCCATCCCAGTGAAGCACCCCAACTTCTCTTTCAGGTAATTGTCAGCAACACAGCAGTAAATATCAACATGAATCAGATTATTATTGTAGATGACACAGGGAGAACAAAGGGTAAAATATTTAACTGCAGCAGTGTTTGTATTCTGCACAGTGAGAAAACCTGAAGTCATTTTCAAACACCACCATTTCTTACTTTTTAGTCGAGTCAAGTTTCTGAACTTTCTAAATCTTTGTTTTCTCGCTAATGAAAAGAAAATAGGATTCCACCGAGTCTCCTATCTACCTACTCCAGGATTTCTGTGAGGATCAAATGAGATGAGGCATGGGAAAACACTTTACAGACATTTATTTAAAGTGTGAAATGCCCTGACGGGTTTGGCTCAGTGGATAGAGCGTCAGCCTGCAGACTAGAGGGTCTGGGGTTCGATTCCAGTCAAGGGCATGTACCTTGGTTGTGGGCACATCCCCAGTAGCGGGTATGCAGGAGGCAGCTGATCAATGTTTCTCTCTATTCCTCTCCCTTCTTCTCTAAAAAATCAATACAATATATTTAAAAAATAAGTTAAAAAAATAATAAAGTGTGAAATGTTTGCACCTGGCTATAAAGCAAGTTGGGTTCCTGGGTTGAAGAAACTGCAAGGAGGCTAGGTGTTGCTAGGGAGAGGAAGCCGGGCGTTTCCGGTTGGGCTGAACTGTGGGCCGCATTTTTGGCCATGGGGTCTCGGCAGTGTTGGCTGCGATTTGGTGGGACATTGCTCCAGGTTGGTGGTGGGGCCTGTGTCCCTCTTGGGGGAAGCCAAGTGTTGGTTTGTCGACACCAGATCCGTGGTGCTGGCCAGTGCACATCATGGCAGCTCCTGCGTTGAGTGTCTGGCACCTGCTGATGGCACCAAGCGATCGGGACTGCCACCAGGCACCGGCAGCAGGTACAAGAGGTGGCTCTGGCGCTGGCTGCAGGTGCGAGCAGGGCTGTTGCCAGCAGTGGGTGTGAGAGGTGGCTGCCAGCCCTAGTTGCCCCTCAGGAGCAGGGGGAGGTGGAGAAGTCCTGAGGAGTGATCGGGGCTGGTTCCAGGTGATGACAGCAAGTGTGAGTGGGACTGGCGCCAGCAGCAGGTGCAAGCGCTGGGTGGGACACGGCACATGGGAGCAAAGAATTTTTAGTAACCACCAAAGGTTCGCCCCGATGATAGTGACTGGAGCCCTGCATTGGTCTGGTGCCCATGCTCACCTGCTCCACCATCCCACCATGGCTATCGCCTGCCTTGTTCTGTGCTCTGCTGCCTGCTGCTGACACCTGCCATGTTCCACGTGTACCCCCTGGTGGTCATCACACATCATAGCAACCGGTTGTTCGGTTGTTCTACTGTTTTGTCTTTTTGCATATTAGGGTTTTATATATATAGATTAGAGACCTGGTGCACAAAAACTTGTGCAATGGGGCAGTGTCCCTCAGCCTGGCCTGCCTCGTCTCACAGTTTGGGAGCCCTCAGGATGTCCTACTAACAGCTTAGGCCCACTTCCCGGGGAGTGGGCCTAAGCCGAAGTCTGGCCTTTCTCTGTGGGAGGCGACCGGGCTGATCATGGGAAGGTGCCTCCCCCATGACCCCACTGCTACTGCCACTGCCGGCCGCCGGCCTTCCTTGGCCCTTGTAGCCGCTGCGGCTTTGTCTGGAGGGACATCCGGAAGACATCTGGTCTATCTGGTCTAATTAGCATATTACCCTTTTATTAGTATAGATAGATGGCTTCTATACAATTAAAAAGTTAAACTGGGAAAGAGCAGATAGGACAACCATAAACTATGTAGAAAATGCTTTTTGTTAAATATGTTTGCCTAAGGCTGTTATAACTGTGGGATGGTGGCTCAATGCTAGTACTTGCTTTAAGGAGCTTGCATACACAGTGGGTCCAGCAGCCAGTTCTAGAAGAAGCAGGAAGTAAGGCCTAGGCTATATGTGAAAATCATCCTAAAAATATTCTAAAGCTCTAGGCTAAGCTTTGTTCTAATTTCTTAAGTGGGCTGTAAGGCTTCTTGCCTGGAATTTTGTGACACTACCTTACCTAATCTTTGCTGATGACTGTGAAACAGAGAAATTTAAACCAGGCAGTTACTGTGTTTGCTGTGGTTGAAACAGATAGGGTAGTAAGAATATACCTGAGAAGCAACATTATGTAGTTTTCTGGAAGATAAGACAATAGATTTCATGATCTATTCTATATTCTGAATTTACAGAGCCTGCATTGATTCGAATGAAGACGGGGACTTGAGTAAATCTACTGTATTGAGAAACTACAAAGAAGCCCAAGAATATAGTTCTTTTGGCACAGCTGAGATGTTGAATTACTCCGTTAATATATATGATGATGGAAACTTGCTCTCTATTGTGACCAGTGGAGGTATTCTGTTTCAGATATGCTAATTAGAGTTAAGTTTACAAAGTGCAAGATGATAAATTTCTGTAGCCAAAAGCAGCCTCATAGAGAATTTAGAGATTCCAACTGAAGAACTAGGTCTGGAATAATAGATGTAATTTGGTTCCTTGGCAAAGTGTTGTTCCTTAAAATCATAGTCATGTAGGATCCCTTCCAAGAATATAAACATGGTCCAACCACAAAAAAAATCCATCAGCATAATTCATCTAAAGAGCAGTAATTTCACTTCCAAATATTAATTTGAGAGAAACTCAAACTTTTTTTGAAATGACACCGAATGCTATAGTAAAGATCTTTTTACCTGATTGTACTGTCAGGTGAAACAATCTAAATACCCATCAACAAAAGAATAGTTTTTTAAAAAAAATTGTGTTATTCATACTGTGGAATATTATACAGCAATCAAAACAAATTTTTATATACCTATATCTCAAATATATAAATTTTAAATATATTAATGATAAAACGTGTGTAAAACATGCCATATACTACACAGTGTTTATGGATATGTGTGTGTATATGGTAACAATATAGATGTAAGAAAATGCACACCAGCTTCTGGATAGTGGTTATTCCTGGTGAAGGAGCAAAGGGAATGAGGTCAGAAGACTTTAATTATTTTTTTTAATTTAAATTTCATTTATTAGCTACAGTTTACATTTATTATTTTGCATTAGTTTCAGGTACACAGTATAGGTTAGACAATCATGTACTTTCCAAAGTGTGAAAGACAACTCTTTATCACCCCCTTCCCCAACTTAAGACATAGCTGAATAGCTAAAGCACAATATATACTGTGTGTGTGCGCACACACAATTTGATAAGTTTTGAAAGATGCATACTCCCAGGAAACCATCACCATAGTCAAGATAATGAACATTTCCATCACACCCACAGTTTGCTTGTCTTCTTGTATAATCTAGCCTTGTCTCCACCCACAACCCCAGCTAGCCACAGAACTGCTTTCTGTCACTCTAGGTTAGTTTATATTTTCTAGAATTTTATGTAAGTGGAATAAGAATATGTTTTTTTGTGTGTGTGTGGTGTTTTTTTTTTGGCCAGCCTTATTTCAGGGTAATGGTTTGAAATTTACTTACGTTATGATTATTAATAGCTTATTCCTTATTTAGGAGTAGTATTTCATGATGTGAGTACATCATGGTTTGTTTATCCATTCACCTTCTGGTGGACATTTGCATTGTTTCAACATTTGTGTACAAGTCTCTGTGTGGAAATGTGTTTTTGTTTAACTTGGAATGATATCTAGGAGAACTGGTTAGTTACTGTAGGCATATATTTAACTTAAGAAACTCCCAGGCTGTTTTTCTGCAGTGGCTGTACACTCTGCATTCCACCAGCAGAGCATGAGTGCTCCAGAAGCTCCACATTCTTGTCCCCACACAGTGTGGCCAGTAAACTTATTTTAGCCATTCTAACTGATAGGTGGTGGTGGCGGCAAAGTTTTTTGGGGGGTTGGTTGGGGAGATTACATTAAAATCCAACTTTCCTATTTTTTATTTTGGTTTTGTTAATCCTCACCTGATGATAATTTTTTCCATTGATTGATTTTTTGAGAGAGAGTGGAATGGAGGGAGAAAGAAAAAAACATTAATATAAGAGAGATACATCTATTGGTTGCCTCTGTCGTGCACTCCAACAGGGGCTGGGCATCGGACCTGCAACCCAGGTACATGCCGTTGACAGGGAATTAAACCCACGATCCTTCTGTGCACAGGTGGAGTGGACACTAACCATTGAGAACACTGACCAGGGCTCCAGCTTTTTTGTTTTTATTGAAAAAAAATAAGACAGGAAGAATTGGTAATGTTGGATCCATATTCATACAGAACAACAGTTGTCTAGAGTAGAGGAGTCTCAGCATAGCAACAGACCCAGTTGGAAGAGTCTTACTCTCTCATTTCTCCTGGAGCTCCAAATATTCCAGTGTCACTCAAACATTAAGGCCCAGTGCCAGTTGTAATTTATCATTATGTTTGTTTTACTGTTTATCTGACAGTAGTGTGACATTTCTCTCTACCCATGTCTTTTAAAAAACTTTTCAATTAAAAAAAGGCCCAATTTTTTTGTTTTTATTTACTTCATTGGTATATGACATTTATAGAGAAAAGTATACAAATCACAAATTGTATATGCATTGAATTATCACAGGTGAATACGCTGTCTAACTACCACCCAAGTCAAGAAATAAAAACATTGGCAATGGGAATTATGTCTCTTCCTAACTACTAACACACCCTCCCTCCCAAAGTTAACTATTGTCCTTATTTCTATTAGCACATTAGATTGAACCATCTGGTATTGCTGTTTATGGATCAGAAATGATTAAATAGTGGTAATTGCACATGGTTCAATGTTATTATGGTGATATTTCCATTTATATAAGTGGATTATTCATTATATACCCTTTTGTGTGTGACTTAAATAAGCCTTATTTTTGTGTCCCTCATCCTATAGTGTATAGAAGTTCATATTTATTGCTGTATAATATTTAATTCTGTAAGTACAACATGTATTCATTTAAGTTTTTTAATTTTATAAGCAATGCTGCCATGAACAATTTTGCATTTGTTTTTTACTGTGAACACATTTCTGTTGGGTACATAGCTAGAGGTGGAATTGCTAAGTCATAGGGTATGCCTGTGTGCAGCTTTCCAAAATGCTAGTCTACTCTTCCACTAGCATTGTGTGAGTGCACATCCCCATCCATGGTTGCTGTTGTCAGTCAGCCTTACAGTTGTAGCCATTCTGAAAGGTATGTGGCTTTGATTTGTATTTCTCAGACAGACTAATGAAGTTGAACATATTTTCATATATTTATGAGTCATTTGAATTCCTCTTTTGTGAAATGCTTTTTAAGTGTTTCACCCATTTTTCTTTCACATTCCTTCTTTTCCTTTGGATTTGAAGGTTACATTCTGGATATAAGTTTTTTGTCAATTATATATATTGCAAACACTTCCTCATCCTTGTGAATTGCATTTTTGCTCTCAATGAACAGGGTAGTAAAATAGTGTATGGAATTCAAAGAGTTTTCATTTTTTGTGAATTATTGATAAGAATATATTATTGATAAGGGAATATATTATTAAATATTAAGGTGAGGGTATATTCTTATTAAATTATTTTTATCATGATTAATATAAAAATTGAATGGTTAGAACTTTGAATCTGCGAGAGTATTTTGTCACGTTTCCCTCTTTTTGCCTCTAGGAGCTCATGGAACTCATGTAGCTAGTATAGCTGCTGGGCATTTTCCAGAAGAACCTGAACGGAATGGTGTGGCTCCTGGTGCCCAAATTCTTTCAATCAAGATTGGTGATACAAGACTGAGCACAATGGAAACAGGCACAGGCCTTATAAGAGCTGTGAGTTTTTGTGAGGTGTTGATTGAGAAGATGAATAATTGATGATCTGCGATATTTTTAGGTTTATAAAGTGCTTTGGGCTTACCAAGAGTATTTTTCAGTTGTTTTGTTAAAATTATTAGGATAAAGTTTCTTGGAAAATATACAAATATTATTCATATTATACTTCTCATTTCTACTAAATCTCCTAACAAGCTATTTTGAGGTACTTTAAAACAGCCAAAAAGGCCTCTTTACCATCTTACTCCATTAGCCTAAGAAGAATTTAACTAATACTCTACATTTTATTTTAATATGAATCATATTTTAATTTAATTTTGGTAAGAACCATTCCATTTTCTCTTCCTCTCCCCTATTCCGATCTGCAAATGCTAGTTTTGTTTGGTGTGTGGGTTTTTGTTTGTTTGTTTTTGTAATTTTTAAAAATCCCTACCTAGGGACATGCTTTTATTGATTTGAGGGAGACAGAGGGAGAGAGGAAGTGGGAGAGAGAGAGAAAACCATTGATGTAAGAGAGAAACATTGATTGGTTGCTTCCTTACAGATCCCGATTGGATATCAAACCCAAAACCTAGTATGTGCCCTGACCAGGAATTGAACCCACAAACTTTTGGTGTATGCGACTATGTACCAATTGAGCCTCACTGGCCAGGTCTCTAGTTTTGGTTTTTATAGATATTTACTATACGCTGTCTCCCCCTACCTTTTTAAAAGTTTATTAACCATTTGCTTAGAAGTAACATATATTTGGATTTAAGTTAGAATATGATTGATTAAGAAACTGTAGGATTCTATGCCTTTATTTTACTGGCATGTCTGTTTCTGTACATTGCTTCCTAAATTAGATTATTCATCTTTTTAATAGATGATAGAAGTTATAAACCATAAGTGTGATCTTGTCAACTACAGCTATGGAGAAGCAACTCACTGGCCAAATTCTGGGTGAGTGTTCTTTGTCTCCTGTTACCTGTAGATACTTAGCAGAATAAGAGTATGAAATGCTTTTCATATCTGGGTTGAAAATTATAATTGAAAAAAGCAGTCACTATGTTTCCTAGATCTGGCCCTCCTTCCATGGTTGTATTCTTGATATCCTATTTCCCCTACCCAGGGATATCCCACATCCCATCTGTCACTAGAATTCCTTATCCATAATCAGCCTCAACTCTTCCAGGTGTAATTACCTGACCAAACCCCATATTGTGGAAACCCTGGCATTCCCTTCAGTGATCCCATACCTGCACTGCCAGGCTTTTCAGGAGAAACACACTGACAACCCCCTTCAGGTTTAAGACCAAAGATATGAGATTGTTCATACAGCATTGTCTGATCACATTGCATTTACCCTTTCCCTCCTGTATGACCATTTTACACCTCTTAAAGACCTTCAGTGACCTTCCCTCTCTTTCCTGAGTAAAGTTCTCCCCTCTTCTTTTCCCAGAGAGAACAAAAGCACTAAGCAGGGGACTTTGTGCCCTTCCTGTGACCTCCTCTAACCCCACCTTCTCTGCCTTCCCTGTTGTGGAATGAAAGACGTGCCAGGATCATGTCACTCAAACCTCTGAGATCTGTATCTCATTTCCTCTCTCCTTTAATGCATTATTATACAGATATGCTCTAGAGTCGCTAGCCTTAAAACAGACACAAAACCTCTTCATTTCATACTGCTTTCATTCACTTTTCCAGGAAAACTTAGTGTGTATGTTCACATTTTAAGTCTTTTCCCGACCCTTCCTCCCTGTGTCATCAGTATCTTCCTGCTGCCAAATCTAGTGGTTTAGTCTTGACCTCATGCTACCTTACCTTTTTTCTTCATAGTAGTAACTTTGACATTACCTTACTTAGAGTATTATCATACTGATCATTTTCTCCCTCCCACCAGCAGGCCATTCATATATACCTATCATATAGTGTCTGAGGTTCTTTAATAAAATACTGCCAAAGTCCAAATTTTACCAAGCCCAGACCTTGTAGTTTGCTGTTTTCAAATAACTTACTGTTTCCAGAAAACTAGTACTACTAAGTTTCTATGACACATCCTTTTCTTGTCCTTTTAACAAGCACCCTGTCATCCTCAGACATTTTATTTGTGAATGCAATCTTGTCCCTTCTTTTTGCTTCAGTATCTTATTTACCTACATGTATTTCTTTCTCTCCTTTGATAGTCATCCATTTAAAGTCATTTCCCCTCATACCCTTCTTTTGTACTTTGGAGTGTCCTTAGCCCTATACCTTTGTTATATTACTCCATTTTCTTCATGGTCTAACTTCAACTCTTTTAATTAATACCAGTACATTTTTCTTGTTTGCTATCAAGCTCTAACCAGATTTCTTATATTTTAAATCATTCTCTTAAGTTCTCCCTAGTGCTTTATTTCCCCTTCACTTTTGTCACTAATTACAAATATATCTAGGAATTCCCCAGGAGTTGTTTCTGAATATGTTACTTTAAGTGGAACGGGACTGAAAGCACCAGTTGCCCCACTACTCAGTCACAGCTAATCATTCAGTATCCTTTTGTAGTTTTCCCCATATGTATTCAATTTTGTATCTAGCATTTCTCCACATTTAACCTGGCCTCATAACTGCTTCCCAACTCTAAAATCTAACTAGGGTGCATCACCTGGATTGGCTGTATCATGTTCCACCAATGGTGGCACCAAAAGTTGCTTAACCACTCATTTGAACAATATTTTGCTATTATATATACTTTTGGAATAGAGACTAAGCATTTATTGTTTAAGAATGTCCCGATCTCCATTTCACCTAAGAACAGGAACAAGACAGATGCCCTCTTTCACCACTCCTGTTTAACATAGTACTGGAAGTGCTAGCCATAGTGATTAGACAAGAAGAAGAAATAAAAGGCATCCAAATTGGAAAAGAAGTAAAACTTAATATTTGCAAATGACATGATATTATACATAGAAAACCCTCAAGACTCCATCAAAAATTATTATACTTAATAACTGAATTTGGCAATGTAGCAGGATACAAAATTAATACCCAGAAATCTATGGCATTTTTATACAACACTAGTGAACTTACAGAAAGAAAGATTTAAAAAACAATCCCATTTACCATTGCACCAAGAAAATTAAGATATCTAGGAATAAATTAAGTAAGGAGGTAAAAGACCTCTACTCGGAAAACTAGACGACATTGAAAAAAGACATAGTGGAAGACATAAACAAATGGAATAATATACCGTGTTCATGGATTGGTAGAATCAACATCATTAAAATGTCCATACTACCCAAAGTAATCTATAGATTCAGTGCATTCCCCATTAAAATACCAATGGCATATTTCACAGGTAAACTCTCCTAAAATTCTTATGGAATAAAAAAACAGACCCCGAATAGCCACAGCAATCCTGAGAAAGAAGAACAAAGTAGGAGGGATATCAATACCAGATACCAAGCAATATTACAAAGCCACTGTCCTCAGAACTGCCTGGTACTGGCACAAGAACAGACATATAGACGAATGGAACAGAACATAGAACCCAGAAATAGACCCAAGCCATTACGCTCAATTAATACTTGACAAAGGAGGCGAGAGCATACAATGGAATCAAGACAGTCTCTTCAGTAAATGGTGTTGGGAAAATGGGACAGATACATGCAAAATAATGAAATTAGACCACTAACACCATACACAAAACTAAACTCAAAATGAATAAAGGACTTAAATGTAAGATGGGAAACCATAAAATTATAGTGGAATCCACAGGCAGCAAAATATCAGACATATGTCATAGCAGTATCCTTACTGATACTGTTCCTAGAGCAATGGAAACTAAGGGAAAAATAAATAAATGGACTACATCAAAATAAAAAGCTTCAGCATAGCAAAAGAAACCATCAACAAAACAATAAAGCCTACTGCATGGGAGAACATATTTGCAGTGTTATTTACAGTAAGGGTTTAATCTCCAAAATTTATAGGGAACTCATACAACTTAACAAAAGGAAGATAAACAGTCCAATAAAAAAATGAGCAATGGACCTAAATTGACACTTTTCGAAAGAGGATGTACAGAAGGCCAAGAGACATAAAAAAACATGCTCAAAGTAATCATCCGAGAAATGCAAATCAAAACGACAATGCGGTACCACCTCACACCTGTCAGAATGGCTATCATTAACAAAGCAACAAACGACAAGTGCTGGCGAGGATGTGGAGGAAAAGGAGCCCTCGTGCACTGCTGGTGGGAATGCAGACTGGTGCTGCCACTGTGGAGAACACTGGAGTTTCCTCAAAAAATTAAAAATGGAACCCCCATTTGACCCAGTAATCCCACTTCTAGGAATATATCCCAAGAAATCAGAAATACAGTCAGAAAAGATATATGTACCTCTATTCTCATAGTAGCACAGTTTATAATAGCTAAGATTTGGAAACAGCCTAAGTGCCCATCAGCAGATGAGTGGATTAAAAAACAGTGGTATATCTACACAGTGAAATACTATGTTGCTGTAAAAAAGAAGGAACTTCTACCACTTGCAACAGCATGGATGGAACTGGAGAGCATTATGCTGAGTGAAATAAGCCAGTCGGAGAAAGATAAATATCACATGAACTCACTCATTTGTGGAAAATAATGAACTACATAAACTGATGAACAAAAATCGATCCAGAGATAGGGAAGCATCAAGGGGTGGGGAGGGTAGAGATCAACAAAAGGACTTTTATGCATGCATATAAGCATAACCATTGGACACAGACAGTAGGGGGGGTGAGGGAATGTGTTGAGAGGCATGGGGGGGGGAGTGGCTGGGGTGAGGCCAATGGGGGAAAAAGGAGACATGTAATACTTTAATAATCAATAAAGAAAAAAATAATGTCCCAATCTGAGTGATTCTAATGCACATTTCCTTATATATAGCCATTGTTTTAGTTCTGTTACTTGAATCCATATTTTAGTCTTTTTTTAAATATATAAACCATATTTGCAGATATTTTCATGTAATATAGATTTTGAAAAGTGGGACAAATTTTTTACGTTTAAAGGAATTCTGTCTCTCTTTCAGGAGAATTTGTGAAGTCATTAATGAAGCAGTGTGGAAGCATAATATAATTTATATTTCCAGTGCTGGAAACAATGGTCCATGCCTTTCTACAGTTGGTTGTCCTGGTGGAACTACATCAAGTGTAATAGGTGAGTTTCCTGTTTTAGAAATGGACTTGTTTAAAAAATCAGCAAACAAAAAACACCTCAGTTAATCCAATGTTAATTGGATCTCTTCTATGCAAGACACCATAAACCTTAAATACAACCTCGGGAAACTGAAATCTAGTTAGAGGTCTGCTGATCTGGAATTGACTCTGAAGTAGACTGGAGTAAGTGGTTGAATGAAGGTACAGATAAAGTGCTGTGGGATTACAAAAGTGGCTACTTCTGATTTGAGAATTTAGGTAAGAATGGGGGATTAAGGATTTCCATCAGTAGAAATGATCAAGGAAAGGGCTTTCCAAACTATGTGAAAAATGTAAAGACACTTTCTTTACTTTTTTTTTTCCCCCAATATATTTTTATTGATTTCAGAGAGGACATGAGATGGGGAGAGAAACATCAATAATGAGAGAAAATCATTGATTGTTTGCCTCGTACACTCCCCACACTGGGGGTCGAGCCCATAGCCCAGGCATATGACCTGACCGGGAATCGAACCATGACCTCCTGGTTCATAGGTTGACAATCAACTACTAAGCCACACTGGCAGAGTCACTTCCTTTACTTTTTATTTATAGTGTATGACTACTTAGTTCATAGTATAGTTTTCTCCTTTCCTTTCTCTTAGAACATGCAGAAAGAACCAGATGTTGAAGAAGAAAGCTCTATTAATGAGAAGCACAGTTGCAACACATTTGTTCCATGAATGTGGCTTTTTTTCCATTCTTTGATCTTTACATATGCTGCAGTGTTGTCTTTTTCATTGTACTCTAATGGGAAAAAAAAGCCTATCTACAAGAGATATGGGAAATCAAAGTTAGTTACAGTCATAGTATGAAAATAAGACAGCTTGCATTATAGTACTAGCTGCTAACTTATGCAGAAAAACCCACACCCTGTTCTTTTTAAATATGTAGCGTGAATAAGAAAGATGAATTGAAAGAAATGATGTCTAAAATTTATTTGTTTATTTTTATTTGATATCAAAATAAGGCTTCTGCTTTTTGACATTTGTGATTGTATACATGACTATAAAAACTATTGGGTCCCAAATACTTTTTCTGAAGTATATATCAATAATTGCATAGATACATGCATATTATAGGTGTTACTAGTATGTAGATTCTAAAGATGTATATATAATATTTGGGTATCAAAGCTTCAAAATTGCTCCTTTTAAAAAGATTTTTATCTTAAAATAAGTGATCTTAAATTTAAATTTAAATATAAATATAAATATAAATATAAAAAGACTTACTTTTATTTATAGCTTCTACAGTTTAAGGTATATTTGACTTTATGTAATTTAAAACCTCTTGTTTAAGTATTTTGTTAAATCATGTGTTAAGACAACAGGGCCTGCCAGTGATACATACATTGTGTATTTCAATTATATAGATACTAGAGGCCCGGTGCATGAAATTCATGCACTGGGAGGGCGGGGGGGGGGGGAGATCCTTCAGCCCAGCCTGCACCCTCTCGCAGTACAGGACCTCTCGGGGGATGTGAGTTGGGCCTAAACCGGCAGTCGGACATCCCTCTCGCCATCCAGGATCCTACACTCCTTACTGCCAGCCTGCTTGCTCCTTACCACTTGGTTCACTACTCCTTAGCAGCAGGCTCCTTACCACTTGGCTTGCTGCTCCTTAGCACTGCCGCGGAGGCGGGAGAGGCTCCCACCACCGCTGCTGCACTCACCAGCCGTGAGCCTGGCTTCGGGCTGAGTGGTGCTCCCTCTGTGGGAGCGCCCTGGCTACCTGGGGGCAGCTCCTGCGTTGAGCGTCTGCCTCCTGGTGGTCAGTGCACATCATAGTGACCGGTCGTTCTGGTCATTGTGCCATAATAGTCACTTAAGCTTTTATTATATAGAATAGAGGCTCAGTGCATGATATTCATGCGTGGATACGGTCCCTAGGCCTGGCCTGTGATCAGGGTTATTTTCCCTGGCTGCCTGCAGCCAGCCCCACCACCACACCCCCCCCAGTTTCCCGTTGGCCATTGGGCAATCAGAGCCTGCCAGCCGGGGAAAGAAACCAAGAGGTGGTCAGTGCACCTCATAGTGACTGGTCAAGTGATCATTCTGGTTGTTCCGCTGTTAGGGTCAATTTGCATATTACCCTTTTATTATATAAAAAAAAGATAGAGGCTGAGGGGTGGGGCCGGCTGGGGCGAAGGGCGGCGGTTGTTTTGGTCTCTGGTCGTTCCACTGTTTCCATTGCTGGGCTTTTATTATATAGGAGGATTATAAGCATCTAATCTAATAAAAGAGAAATGTGCAAATTGACCTCACCTCCGCTATGCCCCAAGCCATGCCCACCAGCCAGTTAGAGCGACTATATGTAAATTAACCCAACCAAGATGGCAGCCGGCAGCCACGGAGCTGGAGCAAGTAGGAGGCTTGGTTCCCCGGTGATGGAGGAAGCCAAGCTTCCCGCCTGCCAGCTGTGGCCTCCACTCAAGGCAACAAAGTTTCAATTATAGAAGATAAATAAATCCCAGATACCTGCTTCCAGCCAGCCTCTACTGAGAGCTTGGGTGCCTGGGGGCTGTGGCCAGCCTGCAGCCATCAGCCCCTCACCCAGGCTGGCCACACCCTCATGGGGTGAGGGTCCCCGCTGGGGGGCTTGGCCAGCCTGCAAACAGCCATCAGCCCCTTACCCAGGCTGGCAAGGCACCGCAGCAGGACCCCCCTCCCTGAAGGGGGTGTGGCCAGCCTGAAAACGGCCCTCAGCTCCTCACCCAGGCTGGCCAGGCACCCCAGCAGGACCCCCACCCTGATCCAGGACACCCTTCAGAGCAAACCAGTCAGCCCCCACCTGTGCACCAGGCCTCTGTCCTATTTAATAAAAGGGTAATATGCAAATTGACCCTAACAGCAGAAAGACTGGGAATAACTGGTCACTATGACACACACTGACCACCAGGGGCAAATGCTCAATGCAGGAGCTGCCCCCTGGTGGCCAATGTGCTCCCACAGGGGGAGCTCTGCTCAGCCACAAGCCAGGCTGACGGCTGCCAGAACAGCGGTGGTGGTGGGAGCCTCTCCCGCCTCAGCAGCGCTAAGGATGTCCGACTGCAGCTTAGACCTGCTTCCCATTGGCAAGGGGACATCCCCCGAGGGCTCCCAGGCTGCCAGAGGGATGTCTGCCAGCTTAGGCCCATTCCCCTGGGGAGTGGGCCTAAGCCAGCAGGCGGACATCCCCCGAAGGGTCCCAGACTGCGAGAGGGCACAGGCCAGGCTGAGGGACCCCCCGAGTGCACAAATTTTTGTGTACCGGGCCTCTAGTATGAAAATGAAACCAAAAATAGATCTGAAAGAGGTACCTAAAGATCAAGTTTATTGCTCTGCTCTAATACTCAGTGTTTTTTTGTTTTCTTATCTCCATATTCACTGAAAATTTTAAATTTTATAAAATAATTGCAGTTTTTGTGGTAGCATTGTTAACCTAAATCCTCTTAACTCACACATGTTTTATCTAGTCTTCTACTCTGAATGTTATATGTTGTAAAGAGGAATTATGAGTAGATGCTGGTATACCTAGATTGTAAATCTTTTCTCTGCCAGTCATTAATGTGTATTTTGTATATTTTTTTCAATTTCTGTAGGTCATGTTTCCCTAATTTCTGAAATGAAAGAACCAAGTTTGATCTCTATATTGTGTTTCAGAGTATAACAAGGCTTCATTTTCATATGTATCTACAAGACTGGCATGTTCTGCCTTTGTTGTTTTGCTCATTATTATAGCCACTTTTGAGCAGAGGGATACTGCCAATATTATCCGTGGCATTTTCAATAGAATGGTCATTCATTCAAAAATGCCAGTCAACTAACTCCTTTATTCCTCTAACGTTATATTTTATAGTTTAAAACACATTTCTTTTTCTTTTACATCTAAATACACTTTCAGATACATTATTTGTAATCCACATAATAATCTTAATGGCTATTTTTATACTCAATAACAAGTCACATAGTATAATGTTTGGTACACAGTAAATTTTCCTTGGTTAAGTTTTTTTATCTTTTCATTTTATGACAGAGCTGTGGCATAGGGACATCAAACAATTTACCCAAGGTCATGTAGCCCAGTGAATAGTGGATTAGAGTTAACATGCATATTTTGTGTCCTTTTGTTAATTATGAAATCTAATCCCACAGGTGTTGGTGCTTATGTTTCACCTGATATGATGGTTGCTGAATATTCTCTGAGAGAGAAATTACCTGCCAATCAATATACGTGGTCTTCTAGAGGGCCCAGGTAGGTGGAGGGTAGGACAGGTAGACTATTATAAATATTTGGCTAAATTTTACATGGTAGGTGAGGCAGAGTTTTGGTAATTTTACTGATTCTTTCTAATAGTTTTTACTTTTCAGCATTTTCACTTTGATTGAGAATTTATCTCAAGGAAACTGATAATTAAAGAAGTAAAATGCAGCCATTTCATTGTTAGTTGTATTCTGAGTGTAAATTCTTAGGCCTGTTCCCCAAATCCTTCATTTATGAGGATCTGAACGCAAAGTAAGGGCTAGATTATGTTTAGAAAGTAGTGAAGGCCTTTTTTGCAGTACTTTTGATGTTTAACTTAGGTGAAACAAAGGACCAAGCTTTTGTTTGGTCAGTTATAGGCCTGCAGTCCCTGTGTTTATGTGTTTGAAGTTATAATGTATTGAGCAATTTTGGGTTCAACCCATAGTAGGCAAGTTCTGTTTGATAAATGAATTCATCTATTTTGGTTTCTTGAAGCCCCTCTGTGAAGTATATTTCTCTGATTCCAGGAACTGATTATCTTTCTCAAGAGGTATAGTAAGCCCACATTTATATAATCCCTCATTATGACATCAGGTACAAGTACCTTCTGGAAAATAAAGCCTATTTTAATTCATCTCTTTACCTCTTTGGAATTATTTTTTTAAAAAGAGAATCAACTTTGAATTTAATTCAGCAAATACCTTACTGCCTTCAGTAATAAATGAATAGGTTGTCATCTGAGTTCACAATTTCATTTTAGGACATTATATAGGTGGGAGTATCACTTCCTTTTGAGTGGAACCCTTCAAAGAGATGATGCTATTAGAGTGGGCCTTAAAAGATGGATAGGACCCTCGCTGGTTTGGCTCAGTGGATAGAGTGTCAGCCTTCGGACTGAGGGGTCCTGGGTTCGATTCTGGTCAAGCGCATATGCCAGAGTTTCGGGCTTGATCCCCAGTGAGGGCTGTGCAGGAGGCAGTTGATCAATGATTCTTTCTCATCATTGATGTTTCTGTCTCTCCCTCTCTCTGCCTCTCTGAAATTAATAAAACACATTTTTTTAAAAAAAAGATGGATAGGATTTTGAGATAGAAGTAAGGAATTTTATATGGCAAGAATAGCATGAACCCAAAGATGAGCAGGTTTTAGTGCAAAGATTTTGGGGAAATAAGTAGTAATTGGGTTTGTTAAATGTATAAAGCATATCAAAGGGACTATTGGAAGGTAAGATTAGAAAAATTGGTTGGGATCAGATCAAATATGATAATGCTAAATTTAATCCTCTGAGTTACAGGTATCTTCCTAACTTTCTCTAGGTAATTTCTTTTTTAAAAAATAAAATTTATTTTAGTAGTTTTTTATAACTGTCATTGAAAGCAATCAGGCTGTGGGTCTGCATGTGGTTGAAGAAGCTTTGCCTATATTTTCACCTATGTCATAGACTGCCCTCATTAGCCCAACTAACTGGCCTAAAACTACACATCATTGAGTAAGAGTGGCTAGAAATAGGATAAGAGTCAAAGTCAGCAAATGTTTATATCTTTTATGTTTAGTTAATAAATGCATTAATTATTAAACTTGTTCTTTTCTAAAATTGATTTTTAAATATTGTTTTATCTTATAGTCAGGATAAACAGCAAGCATTAGAGAATGTTTAAACTAGCTTTTGTCAGTCTTATTTTTATATAGAACTTTTAAATAATTATTTTAAGAAAATGAGTTTATGAACTGTGGGGGAAGCTCTGATTAAGCAGATAGTGGTTCACAAACCAGTTTTCCTAAGAATTGAGAGAATTAGTTTCATGTTTACAGTACTATAAACTTGAATATTATTGAAAAGACTTGGTTTTTAATTATTAGACAGGGTGTGAATATAAAACATTGACTAATGATCACTGAATGAATATATTCTGTAGGCCTATTTTAAAAATCCTCTTCATCAGGAAAGACTGCCAAACAAAGAAGTTACTTGTATTCTTGATGTTTGCAAGTATGGCATATATCTTAAAGGCAGATTACCAAGTTATAGCTACAGAAACATGTTTTGAATTTTATTACATGTTGTATTTTAGAAGAAAATAAAAGTTTTTTATTTTAAGGAAATTTTAATATAATGTTTGCATAAGGTTTTTATAAGAAATATGTAAGGTTTATATTAGAAATTTTTAATTTTTATTTTAATACAATTTTTATTTACATTTTATAGAACCCATTTTTAGAACACAGATTAAGTGCTTTCCTATTAGCCACTTTAACAGATTAGTGGAAAATTAATACAGGAAGTAAGTCTTTTAGAATTGATGACTCTTCCAAATTATTTTCTTTAATAATAAGATACCAAATACTCATTGTGAACATTGGTAAACAATATAGTTGATGCCAAGAAGTAAGCAAAAATTACCCTAAATCTCATCTGTAGTATATTTGGGTAACAACCTTTTAGTCATTCTGTGCATAAATGGAAGATTACACTATGCAGGCACTTTTGTCACTTGATAATACTACAGGTCAACAGATATTTACTTCACAATATTTGTTTTAAGATAATTATTAAAAGGGATGCCACTAACCCATTTCATGAGGAAGATATGATTCGCATGCTTTCAGATCTCTGTGTAAAAATATGAAACCAAATTGCACTAGTATCCCTTCCAAGAATAAAAATAGTCAGCTGGGGAAGAATAGTACAAAGGAGAGGACAGCATTGTCTGTGGGGAATTTATGGCCACTCTTCCAGGTGGAAAGAAGTGTAGTGTGCCTTTATTCTTCCTTCACTTGGGGCAGAGGGCAGAGCTTGTGTTTGGGGACAATGCGATAATGAACTCTACGGACTTTAACTCATTAATTTAGAGCCAAAGCCCTAAACCAGGCAGCACTGTTGATTTTAGTTATCCAGTATGTCAGCCACTAATCCCATGAAGTTAGTCTGAATTAAGATGTGCTGTAAGTGCTAACTTTACAAATACTTTCCAGTACAAAAAAATATAAATTAACTCACATTTTTCTATCAGTTACATATTGAAATTATATTTTGGATATGTTGAATTAAAAAGTACATCATTAAAATTAACTTCAAATTCTTGTCACGTTTTTTAAATGAAGCTCTTAGAAAATTTATAATGACATGTGTCCCACATATTTCTATTGGACAGTGCTATATTAATTCAGACAAAGGCAAAGCTTATACTCATGGACAAGAGAAGTATATTCATCAAGGAGTCTGAGCAATGGCAAAATTTATTTTAAAGAATTTATTTAATTTTTTTTCATAAACATACCCGATAACCTTTTACACCTAAGTCTGTTACACACACACACACACACACACACACACACACACACAGATTTTGATCATTTACAAAGGAAAAAACTACTCAATGGGGAAACAGTTGTGCTGAGTATTTTTTCCATTGATTCCAATGATTTCAAGTAGTCCACGGGATTATACTGTAAATTACTTGAACACCCATATTTATCCAGTTATTATCATTGTAAGCAAACTAATGGCCTTTTATTCAGTGCTGATGGGGCCCTTGGAGTGAGTATCAGTGCACCAGGAGGAGCCATTGCTTCTGTTCCTAACTGGACATTGAGAGGAACTCAACTAATGAATGGGACATCTATGTCTTCTCCCAATGCATGTGGAGGTATCGCCCTGATACTTTCAGGTGAGGACATTTCTTACTGCTCTACGTGGTACTATTTCCAATAAAGCGATGGTGAGTTTTTAGCTATTGCACATATATTTTAAACAGTTTAATTTCCTCCCTCCGTCCCTCCCTTCCTCCCCCTCCCTCCCTTCCTTCCTTCCTTTCTTCCTTTCTTCCTTCCTTCCTTCCTTCCTTCCTTCCTTCCAGGGATATTTTTCCCCTTGATTTTTAGAGAGTGAAAGGAGGGGAGGGAGGAAGAGAAAGAGACATCAATGTGAGAGAGACACATCATTTGGTTGCCTCTTTCATGCAGTTATAAGATTAGGTCAGTAGGTATTAAGTATCTACACAATTTTATGTTTATAGCATAATATTTAGGTAATAGACATAAAAAACTAGAGGCCTGATGCACAAAATTCCTGCAAGTGGCTCAGCCCTCGTGCCCCCCGCTGCCTCTCCAGCTGCCTCTCCGCCCTGCCCCTCACCCACTGGTCCTTCCGGAAGGTCATTTCGCTGTCCAGTCTAATTAGCATATTAGCTCTTTATTAGAGGATTATTGAATAAGTTTATCTTATTGCAGACAGTTGTTTTCATTTTCTGAAATTCTTATGGTGAGAAAATGTGATAGAATTGATAATGTTCTGGGGCTCAAAGTAAAGTTTAAGGTGAGAATAATTTATGTGATGATAATGATTTGACTGTGTATTCATTATCCATTCAACAAATAGATTTATTTATTGGCTATTAATGACTATCAAGCACTGTTTTAGCTCAGGGGGGCTAAATTAGTAAACAAAACATCAAAAATGTCTGTCCATGTGGAGTTTATATTATGGTTGGAGGAGACAACCTATGAAAAAAAATACTAAATAGTTACCGCCCAGGCTGGTGTGGCTCGGTTGGTAGGAGCCTCGTCCCTTACACCAAGAGGTGGCATGTTTGATTCCCAATTAGGGCACATACCCAGGTTGCAAGTTCAGGAAGACATGCAGGAGGCAACCAGTCAATGTTTCTTTCCACCACCACCCCCCCTCCACTGCCCCACTTCCTCTGTCTCGAATCTATTTTTTAAAAATTATTTTTAAAAAAAGTAATAGTCTGTATTCATTATTGGAAGGTAATGAATATTTCTGTGGAACAAAGTGAAGTGGAAAGGGACGTAGGAATTTCTAGTGTGCTGTGCAGGAGGCTTATATCATGAAATTGGGTGGCATTGACATTGACTAGCACTCAAAGGTAGGGTACCCAGACTGTGGTGACAGTTCCACCTCAGAAGTGTCCCTCTGATATAATTTCCAGGACTCCCCTTATGACTAGTCCTGTTCAACCTCTCCAAATATTTCAAGTTTGCGCATGCTTCCTGCCTTTGGTCATACTGCTCTCTGCCTAGAATTCCTTTCTCCCATTTTTTAGACTTGCAAACTCCTGTGCATGTATTTGTCCCTCTGATAGAGCTTCACCTTATTTGCTCATACAGCAACATGATGTTTCCATGTTTGTTTTGCTCATTTCTTACAATATCATAAGAATTTACACATTTATTGAGCTCTGGAGAGGGCAGGAATACTATATTACTTATCTTTGATCCTTAACAGCAGGCATTAATGCAGGGTTTACAGATTGGTGACCTCCATATCCTTCCTGTAGAACAGTCATTCCCAGCCTGGGTGCTCCCTAGCATTACCCTGGAAGTTTTTAATTCATATTTGTGCCTGGGATCTAGTCTCAAAGATGCTACTTTAATTGGTCTGTGGTGAGGCCTCAGCATCTTTTCTGCTTGTTTAAGTTCTCCTGGTGTTTTTATTACATGCAGTCAGGTTGAAAACTACTGCCAGCAACTATACAGTAGGAGCAAAAGTAGGTTTACAGTTGTTCATATGGAAGATAATAGAATGATTAGTAAATACTAATATAAGAATAAACTGTTTTGTATATTCACAACGGTAAGCCTACTTTTGCTCAACCCTGTATTGTTTGACCAACAGTGTTTTAAAGCAAATGTCATTGGAATGCCTTTAGGTATATGCTTCTTACATTTACATTATCTCTGCATAGCCTGTTTTCATGCCCTTGCATAATGGAAACACAGTCATTTTTCTTAGGTAAGTCTTTGTGTGATGCCAGCAGTTTTGGTTAGATTGTTTAGTGGGTTTTTTGTTTTTGTTTTTTTAAGATTTAAAAGTGAGTGTTGAAGCACAAGACATGAAAACCAGGGAATGCACATGTTATCTGTACTGGTGAAGGGGGAAAGGTTTCAAAGTAGTGAGTTCTCTAACACTTTTTTCTTTTTAAATTTTAGGTCTGAAAGCTAATAATGTTAACTACACAGTTCATTCAGTTAGAAGAGCTCTAGAAAACACTGCAGTGAAGGCTGACAATATAGAAGTGTTTGCCCAAGGACATGGTATTATTCAGGTATTGTTGTTTGTATGGAAACTGTTGTAAGTCATTGAGAAAATATTTTAGCTTTGTTAGATAGTATTTCCTGTTATAAGGATGATTGAGTATATCTAATTCTAGATTTTATCATCATAGTGGTCTCTGAACTGTAATTAAAGAGGATATTAAAACAATTTTTTTAGTTAAGACAAAATTTGTTGCAGTAAGATAGAGAAATATAATACATGTAGAACATATAGAAGGTAGAAATTCAAAGCAAACAGGTAAAGGGCAAAAACTGGTAAATTATACTGGCATATGGGAGAGTTCCTCACTTTGGTCAGTTGGGAATAATAATGAGAATGAAGAAAGTAGGGTAGGTGAGTCCAGTAGTTAGACTGTAATTTGTCTATGAAGGTATCCTTGTTCTCCTAATTTTAGAGAGCTGAATATATATAGAAATTAACTTTTTGCTTGTACTTTACCACAAGTGAAATCAAATTGGTAACTTGCAACAAAATATTTTCTTGACCTAACCATTTATATCTTACTCTTTGTGTTCTTATAATTAGGTTGATAAAGCCTATGACTACCTCGTTCAGAATACATCATTTGCTAATAAATTAGGTTTCACTGTTACCGTTGGAAATAACCGTGGTATCTACCTCAGAGATCCTGTTCAGGTGATGGCACCTTCAGATCATGGTGTTGGCATTGAACCTGTATTTCCAGAAAAAACTGGTAAGTACTAAATGTATGGTAAGCTAAAGTGCTCACATTTATTATTTAAGTGAATAGTATCATAATAGAGAAATGCTGTTTGGGCTAATGTTCTAAAGAGAAAACATACATTGACAATATTGTCATTATTACTCTTATTTTATTATTATTACTAGAGGCCCGGTGCACAAAAATTTGTGCACTCGGGGGGAGGGGGGAGGGGGGGTCCCTCAGCCCGGCCTGTGCCCTCTAGCAGTCTGGGACCCCTCGGGAGATAATGCCCTGCTGGCTTAGGCCTGCTCCCGGGTGGCAGAGGGCAGGCCCAATCCCTAGGTGCAGCCCCTGGTCGGGCTGATTGGGGAGTTGGGGCGCCGCCCCCTGTCACACTCAAGGCAGGGTCGATGGGGAGGTTGTGGAGCAACCCCCTGTCACGCACAGAGCAGGGCCCATCAGGGGGGTTGGGGCTCTGTACCCTGTCACGCACAGAGCAGGGCCCATCAGGGGTTTGGGGTGCTGCCCTCTATCACCCACAGAGCAGGGCGGATCAGGGGGTTGGGGCACCCCCACTCTCACACTCAGGGCAGGGCTGATGGGGAGGTTATGGCTCTACCCCGTCACACACAGAGCAGGGCCCGTGGGGGGGGGAGCTCCCCCCTATCAGGCACAGAGCAGGGTGGATAGGGAGGTTGGGGCCCCGCCCCCTGTCACACACAGAGCCGCAGGGCGATCAGGGGGTTTGGGTGCCCCCTGTCATGCTGATTCCAGTGCCGGGAGGCCTCACGGCTCCGCTGATCCCGGTGCCGGGAGGCATATTACCCTTTTACTATATAGGGTAGAGGCCTGGTGCACGGGTGGGTGCTGGCTGGTTTGCCCTGAAGGGTGTCCTGGATCAGGGTGGGGGTCCCCACTGGGGTGCCTGGCCAGTCTGGGTGAGGGGCTGAGGGCTGTTTTCAGGCTGGGGGTGACTGAACTCCCAAACGCTCCTTTTTTCCTTTTTTTTTTTTTTTTTTTTATTCTGGGCCAGCTTTAGCTTGAGGCTTGGCTCCAGCTCTTAGGCCTCCGGCTGAAAGTAGGTTTCTGGCCTTTGCTTACAATGTTGCGAATCTGCTGGCTGAAGTTGGGCGTATTTGTTACAGAGTTTCTTAAACTGCCAGCTCAGAGGCAGCGGCAGGCGGGGAACGTTGGTTTCCTCCGTCACTGAGGCAAGCAAGCCTCATGTTAGTTTCAAGCTGCCTGGCTGCCGGCAGCCATCTTGGCTGACAGTTAATTTGCATATCTCGCTGATTAGCCAATGAAAAGGGTATCGGTCGTACGCCAATTACCATGTTTCTCTTTTATTAGATAGGATTATTATTATTATTATTATTATTATTATTTTGTTAAATCCTCACCCGAGGATATGTTTTCATTGATTTTGAGAGAGAGAGAAAGAGAAACATCAGGGTGAGAGAGAAACATCAAACAGTTGCCTCCTGTACATGCCAGATTAGCAATCAAACCTGTAACCTAACAATGTGCCCTGATCAGGGATCAAACCCGCAACCTTTTGGTGTATGGGACGACTGACGCTCCAACCAGTTGAGCCACACAGACAGGGGCAGTGTATTATTTTAAATATTATAGATTTTAGAGAAAAAATGATGGCACTTAGGGATTCCAATACTATGGCAATTCAGTTAGCATTCTGACTACCCAGGAAAATACGCAAAATGGGTCTTCAGTGACCTATGTTTTTATTAAATTGTGGATAAATGATCAAATACCTTTTCTTTTCCACTTTTACTACTTGGGTATAAGGCAGAGTAGGAAGTAGAAGCAGCCAAGAGTGCCTCTGCTCAATGAGGTAAACAAAAGAGTCCTCACTGTCTATTTGACAGTCTTCATGTTGATCAAATATCATTTCCACATGCAGTAATGAAAAATATCCACCCAAACTCCTTATATTAATTTAAGGCTGTAGCAGTGTTGAGTGAAAGTGTGAATGCATTATAAGTGAACTAAAGCTTGAGGAAGATTCTGTGATTTTTACTTAAGCTGTGTTTTGCCTAGTGCCTTTTACAAATTTGCTAAATTTTTTTGAGAAGATTGAACTTTTTTAAATGAAAGAGAAAGTACTAATCTTTAATTTTTGTTTTTCTTTAATCCAGAAAACTCTGAAAAAATATCCCTTCAGCTTCATTTAGCTTTAACTTCAAACTCATCTTGGGTTCAGTGTCCCAGCCATTTGGAACTCATGAATCAATGTAGACATATAAACATACGTGTGGATCCCCGGGGCTTAAGAGAAGGATTACATTATACAGAGGTATTGGTGTAACTTCATTTATTTTAAACTTTCTTTACTTTTAAAATGTTTAAAAGTACTTTATATGGCAGTCCTTTTCCCCATTAGTGTGAATTAGACAAGGGTTGTCCTGCATGTATTTATTTAGGCTTTTTGCCATTAATCATGTGACCTGACAGCAGAAAATTAATCAACTTGTGCTTAAGACCTTTAAATTTTCATATTAGATTAATTTATTCTATGAATAGATTACACTTTTTCCTTTTTTCTTTGTTTAATTTAATTTATGGATATCGAAACGGTAACATGCTGTTTTTTAGGTATGTGGCTATGATATAGCATCCCCTAATGCAGGTCCTCTGTTCAGAGTTCCAGTCACTGCAGTTATAGCATCAAAGTAAGTAACACGTTACCCGTACAGTAACAACTGACCCTTGAACAACACAGGTTTTAACTGTGTGCGTTCACTTACTTGTGAATTTTTTCAATAAATGCCTGTACTTACACTGTTTTTGATTCGTAGTTTGGAGTCCACAGGTGTGGAAGGCTGACTCTGCTCTAATCTACACCATTTTATACAGCGGCTTAAGCATCTGCAGATTTTGGTACCCATGGGTTGTCCTGGAACCAATCCCCTGTGGCTACTGAGGGACAACTAAGTTTTGGGGGAATCAAAAATTATACATGGATTTTTGGCTGCTTACAGGGTCAACGCCCTTAATCCCCATGTTGTTCAAGGGTCAACAAATTTTTTTTAATGGTTACTTATGACAACAATGTGAACTTCTAAAGAGTTAATAGGCAAGAACTAGATAACCAGGCTTTAGTTCTGCTCCTTGCTCAAAGTTCAAGTGGCACATAGTCAACCATGTTATTCCTTGTTCACTGTGAGAATAAGTGATGACATCTGTTCTGTGTCCCTGCATTGAAACTGCCTTCCACCAGGATCCCAATTCAGAGGACCTCTTATCTTCATCTTGCCCAGTCCCTCTGCAATATTAGTATATGACTTCATCCTCTTCTGGCCCCACTCCATTTTAATCCCCTTGTCTCTGGGATTACTGTTTTCTCCTGGTTCTTCCACTTTTCCAGTCACCTGCTGTTTCCAGAATCTTCGCTTTTCATCTTGTCTTCCACCTGAAGCCAAGGAATTCAAGGCTGATCATATTGCTTCCCATTTAAATGTATCAGTGGCATGTTCAAGGACCAAGTTGTGCTCCTTAAAATAGCAAACAAGGATCCTTTATAAACCAGTGTTTCCTGTCATTTTTACATTCACCATATTCCATGAGGTCACAGATGCTGACACTCCGGGCTTCCTCAGGTCTGGTTGATTTCTGTGCTTCGGTTTCCTGTCTCAACCACCAAGCGAGTTCCTGGTCATCTCCAGGGGAAGGGAGGCCCTTCTTGCTGCTTCCTAATGCTTTTTACATGCCTGTAACACAGACTTCAGCGAATATATTGTCATTTTTTATTTAATTTACCCACTTACCCATTTGACTGTGAGCCCACTGAAAAAAACACAGGAACTGTATCTTACATGTTCAATATGGAGCCCATTTTACAGTATTTATATAAAACAAATTATTGAGTAGAATAAGGACAGGATTGAGATTATGTGAGTATTGGAAACAGTAGAGAGTTCTAAGTTAACAGTTTTTATATAGTATTAGTTACCTGGTAAATATTAAATGTGTAATAGTCTCAGCATATAGGAAACATAGCATGGAATTGAGGAGGTAAAAAGTGACGTACACATGAAAAATTCCAGGACAGCTAAGTTCTCAACCTAATGTTTTCTGGAAGTCCAGCAGGAGCCTCAATAAAGTAATGTATAAGATTCAGGCATCAGCTGAGACATTATCTCCTTCAGGAAGCTTTCCCAGGTCCCTTTGCATGGACCAAATCTCTTCTAACACTTCCTGTCTACCAAGAACGTTTTGCATTAAATGTCTCAGGTGGTTTTTCTGTCCCCTCTAGATTGTTTGTGGCAAAGGACTCCTAATAACAGTGCCTTATATATAGTAGGCTCTCATTAAATTTTTGTCACACTGACTAGAATTTGTCCTTAGTGTGTACTTTAGGTTTTCATAGTGGGTAATATACATTAGACTTTTATGCTTCATTGACTTCTTACAAAAATGTTGTGAAAGTAGATTTTTTCTTTACTGTGTCATTATGCTTTGCAAACATTTTGAAACTACAAAGGGGGGTTTATTTAATAGTAGTCTTAGAGCTACAATCAGTACCAATGACATGAAAAATTACCTTTGGTTGTAATATTTAGAGCTCTCTATCGCCCAAATTCTGATAATTGGAAAAATTCTGTGAATGAAGCACAATTTCTTTTGTGTAAAAAGTGAACTTGCTTAGTGTGTGTGTGTGTGTATCTTTTTCTTTTTTAAATATATTTTATTGATTTTTTACAGAGAGGAAGGGAGAGAGCAGAGAGTTAGAAACATCGATGAGAGAGAAACATCGATCAGCTGCCTCCTGCACACCTCCCACTGGGGATGTGCCCGCAACCCTGGTACATGCCCTTGACCGGAATCGAACCTGGGACCCTTCAGTCCACAGGCCGATGTTCTATCCACTGAGCCAAACCGGTTTTGGCTGTGTATGTGTATCTTATAGATTTTAAAGCAGACAGGTAAAAAGTAGAAAAATCATTTATACTGGACTAGCCAGAGTTTATCTCTGCTAATATGTTGCAAAAATGAGATTGTATTATGCACACTGTTTTGTAACCAGCCTTTAAGTATTAATTTCTAATGAATTATTAAAATCTAGAGTACTAGTGGGCTTATAACTAATATAAAGCCTTTTTTTATGAGAGTATCACATTTAATCAATAATTTATATTAATTTTCAGAGTAAATGAATCCTCACACTATGATCTAGCCTTTACAGATGTACATTTTAAACCTGGTCAAATTCGAAGGCATTTTATTGAGGTTCCTGAGGGTGCAACATGGGCTGGTAAGTAAAACTAAAGTCTATCTTGAGCACTTATCTTTTTGTACATTCTCTCTCTTTTATGATTATGACTATATAAAGTTCATGTATTTGTAATGCATATTTTCCTCATAACAATATACACTGAGTGGTCAGATTATTATGACCACCTGACGTTTGTAGGCAAATTAGCTATAATCTCCTGCTGAAGTTACTAAGAGGGCCAGATCATTATAAACGTCTGAATAGCACAGCATACCTAAGTATCAGTATCGTTGCTGATCAAGTTCATCCTATCATGTTGATGGCGTATCCCAATGGAGATGGCTTCTTCCAACAAGACAATGCACCATGCCACGGTGCTGGTATTGTGCAGGAGTGGTTTCAAGAACATGAGGGAGACTTTACCTTGCTTAGGTGGCCCCCACAATCACCAGATCTCAATCCAATTGAGCATTTGTGGGATGAAGTTAAAAGAGCCCTCAGGCAGCTGTTTCCACAACCATCAAATCTCACAGAACTGGACAGTGCTATTCATCAGGCATGGTGTCAGATTCCTCGCATTACCTTTCAACATCTCATGGAGTCAATGCCAAGAAGAATCACCATAGTATTGAAGGCAAAAGGCGGCCCAATGAAGTACTGATGGGGTGGTCATAATAATCTGGCCACTCAGTGTATATCTGGCACTCTAGATTTACTAGTAGATTTTAAACTTTTTAAAGATCTGTTAATATTTATCATTGGCTCATACATCAGATCATCTAGGCCATCTTAATGTTTTAATATTCAAGATTTTAACTTAGTTTAGCATAATGCCTTACCTGTTAGTGATTGGAGTTAGAGTTGCATTGTTGAACGACTCTGGCTGCTATGCATGTACACAGAGCCCCTTGCAAATATATAACGTTAGGCTCTGATGAAATGTACACTAATCATTTTAAAGAATAAAAATCTACAGTTAATACTGATTCTGAAATCTTTTTGATGGTAGATGTTAGTAATTATAATGCCCTAATTGTGACTTGTTTAGGCTGGTGTTGAAAATAATTAGTTGTGTTTTTTTTTTTTTTAAATAAAAAGTTATCAGATGATTCAGAATGGAAAGAGATCAGAGCATTTAACAGTCTCAGATTAGAAATGTACTACAGAGGGTGGAGGAAATGGGGAGATGTTGGCTGAAGCGTACAAACTTTCAGCTATGAATAAATTCAAGAGATTTAATGGTGACTGTAGTTAATACTGAATTGTATACTTGAAATTCGCTAAGAGAGTAGATTTTAAATGTTCTTACTATCGAGAAAATTGGTAACTGTATTGTGTGTTAACTAACCTTATTGTGGTAAACATTTCATAGTGTTTAAGTACATCAAATCCTCAGGTTGCATGCCTTAAACTTAATGTTATTTGTCAATTTGATCTCAGGCAGGGATGGGGCTAGGGCTAGGGCAGTGGTCGGCAAACTGCGGCTTGTGAGCCACAGGCGGCTGTTTGGCCCCTTGAGTGTGGCTCTTCCACAAAATACCACGTGCGGGTGCGCACGAACAGTACGATTGAAACTTCGTGGCCCATGCTCAGAAGTCGGTATTTTGTGGAAGAGCCACACTCAAGGGGCCAAAGAGCCACCACATGTGGCTCGCGAGCCACAATTTGCTGGCCACTGGGCTAGGGGGTGTCAAAAAGAAAAAAAAGTACTACAGATAATTCCTATTTCAAATAAAACTTACTGTTAATAACATCAGGTTTTGTATTATTAGCAATTGATTAGGTTCACAGAGCTCTGTGCCAACTTGACCTTGTGAGCCAGAGAATTAAGCCCTGCTTAGTTTCCTGTATTGGAGTGGATATTCAGTAGATATGCTGCTGATCCTGCTTCACAGAGATTTGGGCTTACCTCCACCTCTGCCTCGGAATAAAGCTGAGCATATGTAGTTCTGACATTATCCCTTCTAGAAGCAAATAGAATACAAATAAGCCAAGAGGGAGAGACTAGGAAAAATATTAATGAAGTTGAATAGATACTAATGGAATTTAAGCATGATGACAAAATAGAGGTTTCTAAAATTAAAATCCTCTATCAGGAATTACTTGGCTTTCTACTAAAAGAAGAGGAAAGGTTGAGCTTACCAGAGGGGAGAGGGATTTTAAAAGGTGCCTGATTAGGATAATTGTGTGTCCACCTATGGAAAGCTTGCTGTTTCCTGGTATTTGCAGCATAGTGGTTGTTTATTTTAATCCTGACTTATTTTCCAGAGCTGAATCTTCTGCCCTTTCAGCTTTATTAATACTCTATTGAGTCTTTGTTTTTAAGAAAATATGCAAATTTCATGTGAATATATAATTTGATTATTGATATATTATTTCCTAATAAGTGGGCATTCTTAAAATCATTTTATGTCCATTTTGAATCTTACCAGTATAAAATTTTGCTTCTTTTTTATTTTAGAAGTTACAGTGTGTTCTTGTTCTTCTGAGGTGTTGGCCAAGTTTGTTCTTCATGCAGTACAACTTGTGAAGCAAAGAGCATATCGAAGCCATGAATTCTATAAGTTTTGTTCCCTTCCAGAAAAAGGAACACTGACTGAAGCTTTTCCTGTCTTAGTAAGTTTTAATTAATAGTTCGAAATCCTGAAACAATTTCTCTTCCCTTTCAGTGTGGATAAGTATTTGAATTTGAATTTGATTTTATACTTTATATTCAGAGTTTTTTTGGGCTCTTTATTTTGTTAATGCCAAATAAATGAAGTAGGAAAATAAGTAATCTTAATTTGGATACTTTAGATCGAGTCTGAGGTAAATATTAATTAATCTCTTTTTAACTCTTAAATAATTTAGTCAAAGAAAGTGCTGGTCTGACAGATACTCTTGCCTTGCATTGGGACCTTGACTGATAGTGTGTCTTTATCCCACTGTAGATTATTTCCTTATTTAAGACGGTTCTATGCATCACTTAAGTTATTTTATAACTATCCATGAGATTAATTTGCTTTCTAGGTGAAACTGCTACTGCTTCTTACAGAAACTACTTCAGATTATGGCAGGTCTTCATTCTTACCCATAGTGTTAGAAATAATGACTAGACCAGTGATGGCGAACCTATGACACGCGTGTCAGAGGTGACACGCGAACTCATTTTTTTGGTTGATTTTTCTTTGTTAAATGGCATTTAAATATATAAAATAAATATCAAAAATATAAGTCTTTGTTTTACTATGGTTGCAAATATCAAAATATTTCTATATGTGACACGGCACCAGAGTTAAGTTAGGGTTTTTCAAAATGCTGACACGCTGAGCTCAAAAGGTTCGCCATCACTGGACTAGACCTTCCTCCATTGAAGGTGAATGTACTGACGTTGTCTTGAACCTGCTCCGTAGTTGGTCATATGATCTTGCCTATATCTTACTTTTCTGATTACTTTCACTTGTGTTCATGTATGTAGCAGTGTCATGATTCATCTTTAAACTTTTTAATGTACTGATTTCTTAGAAAACATAATTTAAAACTGAGCACTGGGAAGTTTTTTTCATTATTTTAATAGGGAGGGAAATGTAAGTAATCATAATTTCATTTTGTTTTGGTTGCCAGGCAGCTTGGAGCCTGAAATTCATCTGTGGCTATTGAATATGCCTTATAAAGCTGTAATACCCTTTCTCCTATCATTGTTTTTCCTTTGGTCCTAGGTTTTTATTCCAGTTTGTTTTCACCATTATTTTATTGTAGATGTTTTCAGAAGCTGCCTCAGATCTTTTATGACAAGCAGTGTAGGATTATGAGTAAATAACTGTATGTATTTAAATGCCTGCACTATATCCCTGCAACTGTAATTTCCATAACTCCAAGCACAGTTAAAAGTTATTGTGTTCTCTTGCTTTACAAGTAGGAAAAGTTTGAAGGCATAGAATTGCTTTGAAACATCTACCATTTATATTCTATAATTTGAAATAAAATGAGAACATTGAGCATATGTAGTTCTGACATTATCTGAGATTATTTATACATTTGTAATTATTTTTCTTTGCAGAGTGGGAAAGCAATTGAATTCTGCATTGCCCGTTGGTGGGCTAGTCTTAGTGATGTCAATATTGATTACACCATTTCTTTCCATGGGATAGTGTGTACCGCTCCTCAGTTAAACATTGTGAGTTCCACATTTTCATTATTTTTAAAGTCAGCTGTTTGTGTTATTGAAAAATAATCTCACTGGTTGAATTTATACTTCATTGGGGACATTACCAGTAGTTCTTAAAATAAACACAGGTAATTTAAAAGTAGTCCTGTTTATGGGTGCTTACCAACTTTGCATTAGACATTTATTTTAGGTCTTAATATTGTTATAAAATAGAGTTTATTTTCAGTGAAGTTTGAGAAACTAATTTGATAAATATCCTTCATAGCATGCATCAGAAGGAATCAACCGTTTTGATGTTCAGTCCTCCTTGAAATATGAAGATCTGGCTCCCTGCATAACTTTGAAGAGCTGGGTCCAAACACTACGGTATCATTAAATGTTTTAGGGCTAAGGATGTTGAATATTAATGTGGTGGGGGGCAGGAGGATCTTACACTCTTTGAAGAGATAGTAATTTTCTTAAATCCATCTGAATGTTGGAAATGAAAATTCAGTTTATGACACTCTAGCCTCAATCCTGGCAGGTGTCTGAGGCAACCCCAGCAGTAGCTTCTAGCATTGTATAGCATGTATGTAAAATTTTCAGTGCACCCAGCAGGACCTATCCTGTGAGGAGTGAGCGCCACCTGCAGTCAAAACCTGTTCTTCAACACTGTTAGTGATTGCCACTCTAGCATCTAACATTGGGATCTGATTATACTAAGGACTATTAGTTGTCATTTGAAAATGTTTTTATTGTGAAAAGATTATCTTTATAATGTTGCAAAACTTATAATATGTATTGCTATGGTTCAGTCAATAAAGAATTAGGTAAGTTATTGATTAAAATACTATAAAGTATACTGAAAAGGGTAGTATTTAGGAATGTGTATTTGTATCTTGTGATATATTATTGATTTTGTTAATTATAGTTTTGTCTCATTAAATGAATTCTTGAATCAAATAATTATTCATTGTCTAATTACAGCCCACTGAGTGCAAAAACAAAACCTTTAGGATCAAGAGATGTTTTGCCAAATAATCGTCAACTTTATGAAATGATCCTTACCTATAACTTTCATCAAGTAAGTATCTTTATAATAAAGTAGACTTTTACAGTGCACTTTTGTGTTTTGTTAATGAATCAGAATTTAAAACGGGAGGATGATAAATTTAGTCCATGTAAATATGAAATAGAATCAAGTAATTAACAGTGCTTAATTTGGAATTATTCTTAGGGAAATTATGATTTGTAATAATCTAAGTACCATTCAAGTCTGAAGTCACAAATTCTAGTTTGTGGTGACCTGGTCTTTGAGCCTTAGTTTTTGTAATCACTGAATCTATTCAGTGGTACCTGGACAGTATTACCTGTCCAGTGGTTAGGTGTCTCATCAATTCCAGATGCCTTCAGAGTATGGTAGTAGGTGGCCTGTTTGCTTTCTGTGAAGCAGGCTTTGGAGCAGTGAGACATTAGAATAATTCCTAGGTTGAATGAGTGGTAAGGGTATTTGAGGCCTGTATAACTTGGATAAAAGAGTTTATGTAGGATTCATAGATTTCAGTAAAACTCTTATTGAAACATAATATTTGAATTGGGAGATTGATTTCAGTGAATATAAAGTTTCAGTTTTATAAAGAAAATATATGTTAATTTATTCATACAAATGGCTAGGTTTGTATTTTTAAAAGAGAAGTACCTATTATTAGTGCCAAAATACCGGATGTTCTACATTTAAAAAATTGGCTATCACGAGAAAAAATTTTAATACTTTTGTTGTAAAAGTCTCATCAGTAACAGTATTACAGATCTTCATTAGAAATCATGTGAACCATGTCAAGTAATAATTCTTTATTTTTATAGCCCAAAAGTGGGGAAGTAACTCCAAGCTGCCCACTACTTTGTGAATTATTATATGAATCAGAATTTGACAGCCAATTGTGGATCATCTTTGACCAGAATAAAAGACAGATGGGTTCAGGCGATGCCTATCCACATCAGGTATGAAATTTGCAGTGATTTTAAAATTAACAAATTCCTGATTTCTCGTTATGGTAATATTTGTGTTGTGTATTTTTGAAGCTCAGTTGTCTGTTGTAGAACAGAATGGGACTATCTTTCAGCTGTGTAGTTTAGCTGATTAAGTTTGGGGGTAGATGAAGGCAAGGATGACATAGGCACTACTGGCCAGCATAGTTTTTTGTTTTGTTTTGTTTTTTCTGCTTCCTACCCACTGCTTCCACCCATCTGAAGGTTGAAGGCAAATCTTCTGATATACTAGTAAGTGAGCACCTGGAAATGATCTTAGATTTTAGCTGGATAAAGAGCACTATAGCAGTGTCCTAGAACTTCCAAATTTATCTTTTCATTGGACAGCTGTGTATTGAGCACTTTCTGTATGCCAAGCACTCTGCTTGCACTATTGTATTGAAGAAAAAAACCTTTTAATCATAAATTAAAGAAATTTTATCCCTGATTGAAATATTTCTACAAGGAAATAAGGTAAATCCTATACCATTTATAATTTTATACTAAATAATGACAGTAACTTATGCAGGTGGGTTTTTTTGTTAGTCATTCAAGGAATGATTTCCTTTTGTTCTCAAAGCAAGCCCCAGTCACATCTCTCCCAGTACAGACTGGATTGTTGCAGAGCCATTACTTTGGTTGCTTTTAAAGTCTCATCAGAATACAGGTTAACTAGGTGGAGCATAGTAAATTTTATTCCTTAATCTCTGATTGCTGCGTCTATCAACAATAAAGGGATGGGGCATTTTGGTTATAATAGAAAGATTACCAGTCATGTGTATACACGTGTGTGTATGTGTCTTAGGTATTATATGGCACCTCAGTTTTGCTAATTTTGCGTGTTGTTTTATAAATTCTTGAGTAACCATGAACTAGAAAATAATAGCTTTTCTCAGCCTGGAATAGACTGATGTAGCTGAGACTATGGGAGTAACCTGTAGTTGGAAGAATGAGGGCTTGGGAGTCAGACCTGCCTTCAGCTCCCTTGTCCTTTACTCTATATGTGACCTTGGACAGTTCACTCATGTCCCTGGTCCTGCTTGCTCACGTGCAAGATTGAGATTTTTTGCGTATGTAAAGGTGTGTGTAGTAACTTGTGCTGTACCTCATCTGCTGTTAAGCACTCTAAGTTATAACTGTTCCTGTTTATCCTCTTTCTATAATTTCTGTTTACTTGACTAAACTTTACTTTTTCTAAATGTTGTTTTTCTTTTTTTAGTATTCGATGAAACTGGAGAAAGGAGATTATACAATTCGTCTACAGATTCGTCATGAGCAGATCAGTGATTTGGAACGTCTTAAAGATCTTCCATTTATTGTTTCTCATAGGTTGTCTAATACCTTGAGCTTAGATATTCATGAAAATCATAGCCTTGCACTTCTAGGAAAGAAGAAATCGAGTAATTTGACACTACCACCCAAATATAACCAGCCATTCTTTGTTACTTCCTTACCTGATGACAAGTAAGTGAGGTCGTTGCTTATACTTAATGCCCACCTTGCACACTATAGTCTATTAATGGTAGTTCATTACCTTAGTAAAATAGTATGTTGTGATTTAGCATTTTATACTAAGGTTATTTGTCCCTTTGATTTTTGAAATCTTAGCTAGGAAATTATTTCAGAATGTAATGATTTTGTCCCCTTTTCCCCCACTCCTAATTATCTTTGTGAAATGTTCTCTTTTTCTCTCTCTCTTTTGAATCTTCTTGTTAGAATACCTAAAGGGGCAGGACCTGGATGCTACCTTGCAGGATCCTTAACATTGTCAAAGACTGAACTTGGAAAGAAAGCGGTAAGTTCTAGTTTTGTTTTGTTTTTTACACTGAAATTACCTATTCTAAAATTTCCCTTTCTTTAAAGATAGGGATTAATTCCACATTTAAGAATGGGTAAAAGAGAAGATCTCCCTGGCCAGAATATGTATAGTTTCCATGCCCCCCCCCCTCCCCCTCCAAGTTACTAGTAGAGATCAATTAATATTCTGTTGTATTTTAAAATATTTAGTATTCTTGTTCCCAAGTATAAGTTACTCTGGCCCTGATTCTGTCCTACCTTGCATGGCTAATATACTTGAATTTTCCATTAAGTCAAACTTACATCTGATTTAAACTTTGCTTAAATGAACGGTGGCTTCTAAAAACTAGTCAGACCAATTATTGCTAATTAACGATATTTTTCACACTGTACAGACCTTTCTCTTGTTCAAATTTTATATGATTATGTAGATAATTATAAGGTGTTTGTTTTGGCATTGCCTTTTATTTTAGAGTTTCAAAATTATGGGATTTTTTTGTTAAAAACGTTTTTCTGGTTGTTACAGAAATATTATAGTTCAATAAGTAACTCTTAGCTTTTCTATCTTTTCATTACAAATTTATTATGAGAAAAGTTTACATAGCTCTGTCACCTTTTGTGATATCATTTTAGCTCAGTGGTAGTAAAAGTTGTCATTCTTAAAGTTTTGTATTTCTCTTCAGCGTTAATTAGTTCTTACAAGCTAAGCCTACTATCTAATGCTGGAATCTAGAAATGCTGTTATCAAATGAATAGATTTCATACATATTAACAAGCACACTTATTTCTTGTCACTATTGAGCCAAAGATCATTTATTTGCTATCATAGAGGCACAACTTGGGAATTTTGTGCTTAGAAAAAGTTGTTTTCCCTGACATTTCTTGAGTCTCATTTCAGTTTATACTGTGTATTTATATATTCTTTAGTATGATTTGAAGTGAATGAGTTGTTAATTGTACTGGAATTCATGGATGCACTGATTTAAGAACTAGTAGTCTTTTCTTGTAGACATCATTTCCTGGGTAGCATGGCCACTTCCTCCAGGGGGCTTCAACAGTGAGGCTTCAGTGATGATGTTCACACCCAGATAACTCTTCTGAAGTGGCCACTTCCTTGTGATGAGTATGACAGAAGAGCATTGTTATTACATGTATGCTTTTTAGCAATTCAGAGATAGTTACTACTTCCTGGCTGCAGTTGTGAAATTATAAACATCTGGGATTAACTGTAGTTATTACTGATCAGGGTAGATTTTCTTGAGAGAGAGCAAAAAACTAACACTATAAGTTATTTGTATTTCCTAGCACGTTATTTATTAATTACTCGTCCCTCAGTAGTTTTGCATTTTTTATGATTTTTGGTAGTTGGGAAGGTTCATTTTACTTCTCTTTGACTTGAATGATGCTTTTTCTATGAGAGCATGGGTGTATGTGATTGTTGTGATGTCCTTAAAAATCAGACTCTGTAGACTTTCAGCTAAATTTAATATTTCCAAAAGTGTTTTGATAACTAATGGGTTTTGTTCTACTGAATTTTTGAAATAAGTTGAAAAACATCACCCTTAAGAATATCACTTCAGTGCATTTTTATTTTTAAAAAATCAAAGTGGCAATGTTGCTTTATTTAAAAGCATGCCATCTTGATCACAGACAAGACCCTTCTAAGTATGTGACACATACAGGTGGAAAGTAAACTGGGAGAATATTATACAGAGGTGGTGTCTCCATCCTGTGTAGATGCATGTATTCTTACAGAATGTTGTTCTAACTCCCAGGGGCAGTCTGCAGCAAAACGACAAAGAAAATTTAAAAAGGTACTGATTGTCAGTTCTTTAAAAAGATGTCTTAAAGCCTTATTTGCATATTAGTTAAACTTTTTTTCTGTCACTATTATAAATCCTTTAAAAACAATCTCTCCCTTAATCTTTCTTTAAGTTCTGCAGTATAGTGCCTTTAGCTTATCAGTGTTGACATACTGCTTTCCTAAAGTCACTTTTCTATCATAAATTGCTAGAGGACCCCTGTTTTATATGTATGTAGCAAAAAAATGCTATTTATGTCTTACTACAGATAAATAATAGTATTTTAAATTTTGCATATCTAAAATCTTATGTAGAGAGAAATGAAACTTTTCGGCTATATAGGCCAAACATTCTTAAATTGGATGATTTGATTAAAAATATTATTAAGATTTTTCAAGTGAAGTTGATTCCTTGCTCTTGCATCTTCTTAGTTCTTAAAGGGCAGAGACAAACAGAGCAATGGACAAAGCAGGAACAGAAATAAGGACTGTTGACCCAAAATTAAAACTTATACTAAGAGCATAAGCAGATTTTCAGGCCATAACTAGTAAGTAATCTGATCAACTTTTCTGCAACTTACTTGACAATCTCTGATTGACTACTAGAGCCAAAGTTAACTCAAAAAAGGAAAATTCTACTTCAGGTGTACTTTAGAGAAAGGGATACATATTCAATGAGCTCGCTGGTGAAAACCTGCTGACATCTTTTAGCATTTAGTGATTTTTCCCATTCAAGCTGGAAGCATTGCAGTGGGAGAATTAGTACTTTAAGGTATGAACAAAAGACACCTTTTATTTCTTAATTCAGAGTGATATGAAATGGGCTCACCATTTTATAACAGGTTAAATTCCTTTATAAAAAAGACCTCTGAAATGTCCGTATTATTATGTAACAATAAATACTTTGTTCAAACAGAGTACACTACTGGTAATCACCTTTCCAGGTTTAAAGGAAAAAAAAAGTGCTTCTCCATTGACCAGTACTTCTTAACTGAGATTCTTGATTCATTTGTAGGTTATATTATTCATTTAATGAAACATCACCAGCATTAAAATAGAAACAGAATAAAGTAGGAAATGTCAGTTCACCAGACTGATGAAACTAATTTCATGTTATCTATAGATTGTTTATCTTTGGGTCAGTGTGAAAATAGCTTGCCAGCCACTGTTTTAGAGAATGAGGAAATGGTATTCTAGGAGCCCATTAAAAATAGAAGATACATATCACAAAGGCAAAGATTTTTTTCTTCTACCTGTTGTATATTTTGGTTGAGTTTTGGGGGAGTTTTGATGGGATTTTGTTTGGATTAGGATATGAATAGAAAACTATCAAATGAATAGAAAGATTATTATTATTACTTGATGGTTAGTAAAGCTTTATATAAAGAACTTTACAGCTAGAGTTACCTCTTCCCATTTCTCTCTTCAGTGCAAGTATACAGGAAGCTCTGATTTTAAAAATAGTATTATAGTTTTATAGTCACAATACCAAAATATATTATTAACTTATTGCCTGAAAAAAATACCAACTAGGTTTTTCTGTGGACTTTTTCTTTGGGTTTCAGTGACTTTTGACTTAAAATGTGTTACACTTTTTTAAGCTCATTGTAATATGAAAGAATATAGTTACTTTTAACAGATCATAAATAGCATTGAAATATACTAATCTTTAAAATAACTATATTAGTTTGTGTGAAGGTATTACAATTTTGAAGTTAGTTAATAATTTAAGAACTAAGGAAATCGGTTTTTTACTCCAAATTTTAATGATGGTATGTTTTATCAACAAAAGAATAGTTAGTTACTGATTATATGGGTATGTTTTACTTTCTCAATAATACTGTTCAGTTCAAACACTGTTGAAATACTTTGTGAACAGAATAGTAAATAAACCCAAAAACTTACTGTTAAGTATCCACAGTAGAGCACTTTAGCATTTCTGCTCTGAAGATTCTTTTTGACTATGTTTTAAAATCATAATACTTCTCAAGGTTTACTGGTACAGAATCATTTTTATTAAATTGACCCCATGCTAGGTCCTTAGAAGCAAGTTGTGAAAATACTGTCAAAAAGAACAGATGACCGTGATAAAGCAAATGAAAAATAACCTCATTTTTCTTTTGATTAAGAATTAAAACTACCATGTTCATAATTCTTAGTAATAAACATTCTTGTCCTGATATACTTTATAGGATTATATATTAACATTTATAATTTCTAATTCGATATATTTAAAAATATAAAAGGCTGATTACAAAATCTTGATCTTCTCCCATCCCTTCCCCCCAAATCATTCATCATAAACTTTCCCTGTCTCTTTTGTGCTTTTAGTGATAGTGTATGGTTGTTGTGATAAAGGGTTTCTTCCTATTTGTAGATCTTTGTTAAGTTTATTGTTAATCATAAATTAACTTTAATGGATTGCTCATTTTAAATTGAGTTCTATTTTCTTTCTTCTGTACTAAAACAAATACCTTTCCTCTGAGCTTCAGAGGAGGAATTGGCTCGCAACAGAGGCTGCCCCTCTGGAAGTTTATGTCTCCCTAATCAGGCGAAGAGGAAGGAAAATGAAGGGAGCTCACGTTAGGTTAGAGTGACTGTGGACTGCCTCTGCAGAAGCATGACCTCAGAGAGAATAGGAGAGGAATGGTTGGTAGCCATCTTTAACTTCAATCCTTAGGTTTTTTGTCTTTGTTATACAGATGACACTGACATCTGTTTGGGTAAGATCTTGGTGCTAAATCATCAACTCAACTTTTTCAGACACTTTAACTGGGCCTTGCCCAGGCAGTGCCCACCAAGGAAAATAAACCTCAAGAAGGAGAAGGGGTGGGGGGCAGGGTCCAGAAGGAGGCAGCCCCAACAAAATACCTGCTTTGTTTTCCCTACCTCACACTTCACATGCAGGCTCTGGGCAGGGAGAGATAGAGAGAGAGGAGAGAGAGAGAGATGGATGGTTATTTTCCATCATTGGTTTTCTGGGCTTAAATTAGTCATATTGAAATAGTAATTATTTTATGGTGGAATACTATTAGAACAACTATAATAATAGTTCCTTATACTACTATTATAATTATATCCCAAAATAAAGCTTAATTGTGAAACATTTAAAATGGCCACATTTATGTAGTATTTACAGCTAAAAATCCTATTTGGGGGAAGGTGGGGGCTTGCAATACTATTTTTTTAACTCAGTCTATCTAAAGCTTTTTCTGGTGACTGTGATTACAGCAGTAAAAGTCTGTTTGGTAATAATAACTTTTTTTCATTTACAAGTTTTAAAAATTAAAACATATAAGAATTTATTTTAATTTAGTGTTATTTTTAATGTGAACCTGAAGACAGAATTTGAGAAATTGACTTAATAAATAATGGGGATAATGAAAATAAGTAAATAATGATTCAATTAAGGACACCTAGTTATTGTGCTAAAAACCGAACTATTAAATACAAGAAAAGATTTCCCAGATAATGCAATACTTTTCATAAATAGAGACTTATGTGCTTTAATAGATGGAAATACATGTAATTGGATATAATTACCCCATTTCTCTGCTCTCTACAAAGAAGACCTTTTCAAAAGACCTATCATACTTCTTACTTGATTTCTCTTTATCTTTCTTGGTCAGCCTTTACTGTCCACTGAAGCTGGACTTGTCATGGTCATCAGTAGCCACTGGCACCAGGCTTTCCAGTTATTTCATTCTCCTATCTTACATTACCTCTCAGCTATTGTCTTCAGTTGACCTCTCCCTCTTTCTTCACACTGGCTATTCTCAGGGCTGCCATACCTCAGATTATCTCTGTTTCCTGTCTCTGTTTTTCTTTCTTTTATAGCCTGTTTTTTTCATTCAAGGCAGTGTTGTGGTGCCTAGGTTTGCTTACTAACTTGCTTTTCCTTTTTTCTACTTTTGCCCTCTATTGTCCAAAACAAAAACTTTTAATTTATACAGGATTCAGTTATTAAACAAAAAGCAAAAATCTTTAATCATTTCATCACCTTGCATAAAACTTGTCTGGTAGACTTCCTCTTGCACTTAGAATAAAGTCTGGATGTTCCTTTTTTTCTCCCACATTTTATCAACCCTATTTAATATGGTCACTGCCCATTTGCTCAGTACATATAGCTGTGCTCCCCAGATACCAAGCTCTGGTTTTTGCACATGCTCATCTTCTACCTTCAAACACTTTCCCTCTCCTCATTTATTTGAGGTTCTTTTTTTAGGTCATTTAGGTTCAGTTAGATTGGATGATACCTCTTTGTAGTGGCCTTCCATAACCACTTTGTCTACAGTGGTTCCCCCACCTTACCTAGCAGTCTTATTTTCTTCATATGATGTGAAAATCTGATATGTATTTACTTATATGTTTGTTGTCTGTCTTCCCCCACTAGAATATATGCTTCCTGAGGGCAAGAAAGGGCCTTGTATGCTTTGCTCTTCAATACTCAGAGCATTCACTGGCACCTTAAAGGGCACCATAAGTCCTGTTAACTGAATGAAGAAATAAATTTTTCTTTAAATTTATTTATAGAAAAAGGAGGATCTTTTTTGTTGTTGTTGTAACTTATTTTCTCCCCTTCTCAGATAGAAAATGTGCAAGACTCAATATACTTTTGTAATTAGTCTATCAAGTAAAACTAAGAATACCAAATACATTCATATAAAGAAAAATTTATTTTTACCTCCCTTATTTAAAGGAGATAGTAGAAGCGTTGGTACTTTAAAGTTGGGGAGAAAATTACTTTAATCGCAGATTGGAATTTTTTATCTATTACATGATGCATTAGAGCAAGCGTGTCAAACCCAAAGGCTAACACAGGCCAGATAAACAAGGAAAGTTTATATGGGCTGCAAGAAAATAAAACTTCAATTTTCATAGAAACATAGGTTTATTTTGATAGAGACATGCTAAATACAAAGGGCTGAAATAAATGAGTAATCTTTAACACAAAATAATAGAACATTTTAATAAAAATTAGTATTTTTTTCTTGAACATTAACTTACCAGACACTGAATAACTGCACAAATTAATAAGCATAATGCAAATAAACCCATTTTTCTTGTTCTCCAAAAGTGAAATATTTCCTGTTACGCACACTAAACAAGTCAGTCCAAGACTAATGATGTGGCAATCGGCTGCTAAAATATTCGCTGCTGATATTAGTGGAGAGAAATGGTGCGCCTGCGCATAAGGCTCTTAAGGGAAATGAATGCAACACGATTATAGTAATCAATCATTAGCGAACGTTGTAGTTCGTTATTAGTAATTATGTGTAACAGGATATTGTAAAAATTAAGTTACAAAATTTTTATTAAAATGTTTCTTACATACCGTTATATTGGCTGGGCCGCAAAAATATCCACTGTGGGCTGCATGCGGCCCATGGGCCGCAAGTTTGACATGCTTGCATTAGAGTCTGGAATACAGTGTGGTACCACTCCATGATATGTAATATTTAGCTATTAAATGTGATTTTAAAATATGTAAAATTGCCCATGTTAATTTAAAACTCTCTCTCCACACTCATAGGATGTAATCCCTGTTCATTACTATCTAATATCTCCACCAACAAAGACTAAGAATGGCAGCAAAGATAAAGAAAAAGATTTAGAAAAAGAGAAAGATTTCAAAGAAGAGTTTACTGAAGCATTACGAGATCTTAAAATTCAATGGATGACAAAGTAAGTTTTTAATGTATTTTAATCCTCAAAGAGTTTACTTTTATTTTCCCCTTTACAACAATATTATGTGTATATGCTATATTCAAAAAATGTTAGCAGTAGATAGTAGGAGTACAGGTACTTTTAAATTTTCTTATATTTATTATAGAATTCTCTTTTGTGATAAGAATCTTTTAAATTTTTATGTTAGTTTCTTACTCTGATTTACTCTTAGAAGAGAATTTTATTGGAAGGTATAAAAAGAAAATAAAAGCATGGAACAGACAGATCTAACAGGGAAGTGGGGAGGGGACAGGAAGAGGTTAACCAAAGAATTTATATGTATATATGCATAACCCAAGGCTATAGACAATAGTCAATGAAGGCCTGGGGTGGGGCGAGAGCCAGGTGGAGGGGTGAAGGGAGGGATGGGAGACATCTATAGTACTCCCAACAGTAAAAAAGGAAAATCACTTTGCCCATTCTCCAAAGATAATCAATGTGCTAGTGTTATTTACCTCTGTATTTATATGTAGCAGTGTAAATGATATTGATGTGTCCTAGTTTTCTAATTACTGTATTATATGACTATTTCCTATGTCATTTAATAGTCCTTTAAAATGCCATTTTTATTTTTTTAAATTTTTTCTGGTTTAAGTAAAAATAAAAGTTTATCCATTTCTCCCACTCCCACCCTCTGCCTCTGGCAAACACCAACTGTCCTCTATATTTATGTGCTTAATTTTGTTTTCTTTGGATAAATACAAAGAAGTGGAATTGCTGGATCATATGGTAGTTCTATTTTCAATTTTTGAGAAACCTCCATACTGTTTACTGTAGTGCACAAGGATTCCCTTTTCTCTACATTCTTGCCAACAATGTTTTTTCTAGTCCTTTTGATAATAGCCATTCTAGCAGAGATGAAGTGATATCTCATTGTGATTTTGACTGGGGCATTTCCCTGATAATGAAGATGCTGAGCATCTTCTCATGTACCTATTGGCCAACTATATGTCTTCTTTGGAAAAATGTCTATTCAGATTTTTTACATTAAATTCTTTGGGATAACATTGGTTGATAGGATTATATAGGTTTCAAGTGTGTGCATTTCTATAATATATGATCTGCATATTATATTGTGTGCCCCACACAAAGTCATATCATTTTCCATCACCATATACTTGGCCCCTTTAGCCTTTACCATTCCCCCACCCCATTCCCTCTGATAACCATGATACTGTTGTTTCTGTCTATGAATTTCAGTTTTATATTCCACATATGAGTGAAATCATATGGTTCTTAGTTTTTTCTGACTGACTTATTTCGCTTAGTACAATATTCTCAAGGTCCATTCATGTTGTCACAAATGGCAGTATTTCAACTGTTCTAATAGCTGAGTAGAATACCATTGTATATATGTACTACATCTTTATCCAACCCTCTTTTGAGGGCACTTTGTCTCCGTGTCTTATCCACTGTGAGTAATGCTACAACGAACATAGGAGTTCATGTATCTTTGCAAATAAATGTTTTCAAAATTTTCCAGTAGATACCCAGAGAGGCATTTCTGGGTCATATGATAATTCTATTCTTAATTTTATGAGGAAATCACCGTACTGTTTTCCTTAGTGGTTGCACCAGTTTACATTCCCACCACCAGTGAATGAGAGTTCCTTTTTCTCCACAGCCTCTCCAACACCTGTTGTTATTCCGTCTTGTAGATGATAGCTATTCTAAGATGAATGAGGTGGTATCTCATTGTAGTTTTGATTTGCTTTTCCCTAAAAGCTAATGAAGTTGAACATCTTTTCAAATGTTGGTTGGTCATCTGTATGTTTCCTCAGGAGAGGTGTCACTACACGGCCTCTGTCCATTTTATAATTGGATTGTTTGTTTGGTGTTGAGTTGTGTAAGTTTTTTATATATTTTGGATATTAAGCCCATGTTGGAGATGTCTTCCATTCAGTTGATTGCCTTTTTGCATTGTTGTCTTTTTTTTTTTTTTTTTTTTTTGCTGTGCAGAAACTTTTTAGTTTGATGTAGCCTCATTTATTTATTTTTGCATTTCCTTGCCTTTGGGGTCAAATTCATAAAATGTTCTTTAAGACCAAGGTCCATAAGTAGTACTTATTTTTTCTTCTATGTAATTTGCTAGAGGCCCAGTACATGAAATTCATGCACGGGTAGGGTCCCCAGGCCTGGCCAGTGATCAGGGCTGATCAGGTTCCCCACCTCCCCACCTCCTCCTTCCCTCGCTCCCTCAGTGCTCCGTTGCCACTGCTGGTCATCCACCATGTTCTGCACCACTCCCTGGTACACGTCATAGCAAGTGATCAAACTCCCGAGGGTACAATTTGCATATTAGCCTTTTATTATATAGGATTGTTTCAGATCTTATAGTTAGATCTTCGATCAACTAATATATCTTATGTAATAAAAGCCTAATATGCTAAGTGTTTGGTCGTCTGTTCAACCAATCAAAGGGTAATATGCTAATGATATGCTAAGGCCACTCAACCATTCTCTGTGACATGCACTGACCACCAGGGGGCAGATGCTCCGACCGGTAGGTTAGCTTGCTGCTGGGGTCCAGCCGATTGGGACTGAGCGAGATGGGCTGGACATGCTCTGGAGCCCTCCCACGGTCACTCCCCATCCCTGATCCCGCATTTCTTTAGTAGCTATTAAATTTGAGCTTTTTAAATATTATTCATTTGTTGTATAGCTTCTGTCAGTTGAACCATGTTCTTTGCCTGTTTTTCTTTTGGCACATCAGATTTTTCTTTTAACATAGATATATTAATGCTCTATTGTACTTGTCACAGAATTTTTCCCCAGCTTATCATTTGACTTTTAGCTTACATTTTACATAAGAATGTATTCTATGTAGTAAAATTGATTGCTTTTTCCATTTGTGATATGCAATACAGTGGGACCTTGACTTACGAGTGTCCCGACTAACGAGTTTTTTGAGATACCAGCTGTCTCTCAGCCGATTTTTTGCATTGAGTTGACAGAGTGATTTGAGTTAACGAGCTCCTTAACGAGCTCCTTAATGAGCTCCGTCTCAGAACAAATTAAACTCATAAGTCAAGGCCCCACTGTATTTCTTTTACTACTGATTTTCTATTGGAGTCCTCATAGCTGATTATGTGTGTATCCCTGCAGTCATGGGGTCTTACAGAGAACAGACATCAGATTATGAAAATGATTCCCATTATAATGTCAGTCCATATTCAAAAGTATCTTTCCATTTAAAACTAGGTTGTATCTATCAGAAATCAAAGTCTTTAGGTTAGTCTCTGGCTGATTGTAGGATGTTATAAACAGTTGAAAATGTGATGTAAATCACTCAAAAGTGAGATTGACTTCTGGCATGATAGTGATGCAGACATTTTATGCCAGGCTGGTTCTCCTCAGCTCTAGGTCACAGGAATTTTCTGGGAGGAACAGGATTTTGGAATTTCTCATATAGCCCAGCTGCCTATTGTTGAGGCTAATTTTCAGGCAAATGTGGTCAGAAGTGTGGACTCTTTTTTTCTGCTCAGCTGCTACTTTTCTGCCTTGGGTTTGAGGCTCCAGTCACCTCACCCCAGCTCAGGATGCAGTGGTTCCATTTCAGGCAAGTCAAACCGAGAAGACTACAGGCTACTGCTTCCCACTCCATGTAATCAGGAAGAACTGGCCTAGTTTTATTCATTTTCCCCATCTGGGAACATGGAATGTCTCTTTATTCAATCAAGACTTTAGATTTTTCAGAAAGAGTTACATTTTTCTTTTGATCCCGGACATTTCTAAATCTTTATTTTTTCTTTTTTTTTTTTTTTTTTTTTTTTTTTTTTTTAAATATATTTTATTGATTTTTTACAGAGAGGAAGGGAGAGAGATAGAGAGTTAGAAACATCGATGAGAGAGAAACATCGATCAGCTGCCTCCTGCACATCTCCTACTGGGGATGTGCCCGCAACCCAGGTACATGCCCTTGACCGGAATCGAACCTGGGACCTTTCAGTCCGCAGACCGACGCTCTATCCACTGAGCCAAACCGGTTTCGGCTTTATTTTTTCTTGCTATTTGTGAATGTTTTTCCCCTCCCTTTTTTAAAGAAAAATAAAACGTTGTTGTCATTAATATTTTTTTAAAATATAGTTTTATTGATTTCAGAGAGGAAGGGAGAGGGGGAGAGAGAGACAGAAACATCAACAATGAGAGAGAATCGTTGACCATCTGCCTGCCACATGCCCCTAACTGGGGACCGAGCCCACAACCCAGGCATGTGCCCTGATGGGAATAGAACTGCAACCCCCTGGTTCACAGGTCGATGCTCAACCATTGAGCCACACTGGTCGGGCTTTTTCCTCTATTTGGGAAAGCTGTCGATGCTTATTTTTATCTTCCATCCTATTGAACTCTTAATTGAAATGATTTTCATATTTTTATTTCATTGATTTTTTTAGGTAAGCATATTTATACCACCTGCAAATAATGATAATCCTTGTCATTAGGTATACTTATATTTCAAATTGAAGCCTTATATTATTGACTGGAACTTTAAAACAATGTAAAAAATAGGAACTATGGAAATTTTCTTTCTAAAATAAATGAAATAATGATTTTTCTTTCTTTTGTATATAGGCTGGATTCTAGTGATATTTATAATGAATTGAAAGAAACATACCCTAATTATCTTCCTCTATATGTTGCACGACTTCATCAGTTGGATGCTGAAAAGGTTGAGACTGTTCATTTTTAATATGAGTATCTTATTGTGTTTGTAATATTAAATAAGGTTTGTGTTTTGAATTAAAAGACAAACTTATATTTGTCTTTTATTCTTGCTGAAAATGTGTTTCCTCAAGTTTACTGTTCCATTAAGCTGTTTTCATTTAAGCTAAGTAAAGAACCTGACCATTACTGTAAGTTTAGGATTCTTGCTCTTTGATCACTGGGAGTAGTAATAGTAGTTAAGATACTCTAAGGATTGCTTTTCTGGCGTTAACCTACAGGGCAAGGAACAGAAGGCAGTGGTCCTAGCCTGTGCAAATCCTAATATCTTCAGCAAAAGAAGCACCCCTTACTTTGCATTAAGTTTGTTTACAGTTCTTGCTTTTAAGAAATAGCTATAATTTCATACTTTATTAACATGGCCAGCTCTCATTAGTAATCATGGTAGTAGGAATAAGGTAGCCATAATCATTTAAAAATTATCAAGGGTTTAGAGTGAACTAGAAAGTGTTGAAAGGAGACCTAAAAGACTTGAACAGGAGAAGCAGATTGCTAAGAACACCATGAATAATCGTAGACTTGTTTCATCAGCTAGTGCTTTTTTTACTTCTGTTTTTATGTGGCAGGTGGCATGGGACTGAGATAAATAGCCAGTCTCTAAAATATTTTCTTAAGATACCCAGAAAAGGAGTTGCCTTTGTAGAAAACACTTTACATTTTTATGAAATTTATCTTTTGCTTACTCTCACCACTTACGGCCAATGGGGAGTGTAAATTAGGTATTTTCTTGTCTAAGCTCAGCTTTTGAAGAGATGCTGACAGTTACAAAGATCTTGGTAGGAGTGCAGAGCCCCCTGGGCTGCAAGTGGACTATATAGTCCCCTGACACGAGTTGAGACAACAGACATGAAAATGCTTCAATATACTCATTGATAACATGTTTTTCCCCCCTTCCTTTTACCTTTTTTTCCTCTCCAGGAACGAATGAAAAGACTTAATGAAATTGTTGAAGCTGCAGATGCTGTTATTTCTCATATAGATCAAACGGCCCTAGCAATTTATATTGCTATGAAGACTGACCCCAGGCCTGATGCAGCTACAATAAAAAAGTACCTAACCAGTAAATAATCTTTCTTGCATCTCATTTCTTAGTTACCTTTTTAAAAATAGGGATTGATATTATTGAGAATATTTTTCCTTCTTGGTATTTGTTATATCCTTATAACTAATGAGTTGTCAAGATTTAGATACTCCCTCCTTAGGTACTTTGTAATAATTTTCTTTAATCATTTTAAGATGAAGCAGAAGAAAAGCAGTTTTCTTTCTTTACCATTAGATGCAGTCCTGGTAGAGATTTGTTACATCAGAAGAAGATAAATACACCTGCCCTGGAGCAAGGCAGTTTACCTTAGTGATTAAGAGTAGGGATTCCAGAAAAAGACCAAGTAGCTTAGAATGCTGGATCTGCCACTTCCTAATTGTAGGACCTTGAACAAATGCTTAATCTCTTTGTGCCTCAGTTTTTCCCTTTTCAAAATGGAGGTAATTAATAGTATCTTACTTATAGAATTGTTTTGAGTATAAAATGGTAAAAGAGTTCCTGGCACAGAATAAGCATTATATTTGTTTTCTGATGGCATTCTTTTTCAACCAAGTCCATTTGTTCTAACCCATTTAACCTGTGTAAAAATAGTGGCTCATTGGATGTTTATTAGAAGTTTTATTTGATGTACAATACAAATGTATATACATAGCTACTTAATAACACCTCTGCATTGTAAATATTAAGCAAAAAAATGCATGGGTTTGATTCAGATAAGGCTGTACTTTTAAAGAAATTTTACTTATCTGTGAAATGTATTTTGATTTGGTGTGCAGTGACATGGACAAACAAAAATCCACCCTCGTAGATGCCCTGTGTAGAAAAGGATGTGCCCTGGCTGACCATCTTCTTCAGGCACAGGATCAAGATGGAGCTGTTTCAAGTGATGCAGAAGGAAGAGAAGAAGAAGGAGAAAGTACTTTGGATTCTCTGACGGAAACTTTTTGGGAAACTACAAAATGGACTGATCTTTTTGACAATAAGGTAACCTTTCTGCTTCTTTTTTGTGCAGTTTTTGATTACATCACAGATTTATCTTGTGCCCCATTGCCTAGTGTTTACTATTTCCCAGTTACTGGCCAGAAGAAGAAGAAGAGAATAAATGTAGTGAATGTAAGCTTGGCTCTGAAGAAGACGTGTTTAGCACTACCTATTTGTCATATCTGTTTTAAAACAATTTTTACCGTTATTTTATCTGTCTGCAAAGTGGCTATTCAACGATAATTTGAAAACAGTTTGAGAATGTATGTAGTATTCGTTTGGTTAATCTAGCTAGTTATGTATGAAGCTAAAATTAAAAATATCTTCTAGAAAGTGTCTTCATGGTGTCCCAAAAATATATACACACACTTTGTATAATTATAAAGGCAGTATTTAATTAAAATACATTTCATTTTCAAAGTTGAGCTATCAGCTGTTATGTATATATTTTTTGGGACACCCTGTATTTATGTGCTAATTTGTCAGGGATTGGGGAGTGGGATGGTATCCTGGTTAATTTAGATATTTTTCTCAAAACTCTTAGACTTCTAAATAATTATCATCTTGATTTATAGCTGATCAAATTTTTGACCAGTTTAGTAAAAATAACATTGACAAATGTTTGGGTTTTGATTATAAAAATGTGTTTAAGTCCTTTTAGCTCTCTATTATAACTCTTATAGTAGACATATAACTACAATTTTTTGTCAACCTTCTTTTCCCCTGGAGATAAAAAAATAAAATGAAATCAGTGGAATTCTCCTTGCTTAGCACAAAAATTGTTTTGTTTTAGTAGACAGATGTTTATTTTCAAAATGAACTATGGTAATTCATAGTTGGAAAGACTGTTGGAAGTAGGTGGAAACTTCTTCCTGTATGCTTCAGGTTTCCCCCCACTGCACAATAGTGCATATGTAGGAGGAACTCAGTTATATTCAGAAGACTGCATCAGAGGTTAAGAATTTGGATTTGAGCCCGGCCAGTGTTGCTCAGTGGTTGAGCGTCAACCTATGAACCAAGAGGTTGCGGTTCGATTCCTGGTCAGGGCCCAGGCCCAGGTTGCAGGCTCGATCCCCAGTGATTCTCTCTCATCATTGATGTTTCTATCTCTCTTTCCCTCTCCTTTCCTCTCTAAAATCAACAAAAATATATTACAAAAAAAAAAGAAAAAAGAATTTGGATCTGAAATCAGACCCCTGGAGTTTGAATCCTGCTTCTTCTACTTTTATCTGTGTGATCTTGTTCTGATGTCTCAGTTTCCTATCTTTTGAGTGAGGATAGTGAATGACACTACCTACCATAGGTTTTTATGAATGAGTATTAAGTACACAGGAGGACCTGTCACATATCTACCTTATGCCAAACACTGAAAAAAGATTGCTGCTGAAAAAAGACAAATAAGATATGGGTCCAACAGAAAGTTGATGAACATCATAATAAAATTGTTATAAATATTTATATTTCTTCTATAATACTACTGTATTAGGGGCCGTACATTATATTACCTGCCTATTTACATTCAGAGTTAAACAATTATTTTACATTTTACTTGGCTCTAGAATACAAATAAATGTGACAGGATTTCTTTATTTGAGAATGTTCTTTTTTTTTTTTTAAATATATATTATTTTTTTAAAAATATATTTTATTGATTTTTTACAGAGAGGAAGGGAGAGAGATAGAGAGTTAGAGACATCGATGAGAGAGAAACATCGATCAGCTGCCTCCTGCACATCTCCTACTGGGGATATGCCCGCAACCCAGGTACATGCCCTTGACCGGAATCGAACCTGGGACCTTTCAGTCCGCAGGCCGACGCTCTATCCACTGAGCCAAACCGGTTTCGGCTATTTGAGAATGTTCTTACATTCTAAAAGTAGAGACCAAAAAAGTAAATAAATGGTTACAAGTATATTTGACAGATATGATAGTTAAAGGTACAAAACTTGTATAAAAGTATGTAATGGAAAGTTTATATAATTAATACATTTCTTTTATCTTTTATAATTTTGATCATTTATAATAACTATACTTTTGTACTTCTGTCATAATTTGCATTTTTGCAATCATTTAGGTTAGCCCTGCTTTCTTTTTCATAAAGAGTTATTTTGGTATGGATTTCAACAGCTAGTGAATTTATTATAAAAAATTTCTTCCTTAAGATAAATTACCTGTTCTGTGGGATACCCTCCTTTTTTGAAGACATTGTTCTTTTATTTTTATTATTATTTTTTAAAATATATTTTTATTGATTTCAGAGAGGAAGGGAGAGGGAGAGATAGAAACAGCAATGATGAGAGAGAATCACTAATTGGCTGCCTCCTGCATGCCCCCACTGGGGATTGAGCCCACAACCCAGAAGTGTGTCCTTGACGGATTTGAACCTGGGGCCCAGTTCACAGGCTGGCACTCTATCCACTGAGCCAAACCAGCCAGGGCGACATTGTTCTTTTAAAAAAAAATTTTTTTTTTTTTTTTGAAATTTACATGATATAGAACATGTTCATTTTAAAAGCTATACTTCTGTAAAAGCCTTAATTTTTCATTAAAGCTATATGCCTTAAGATATTAAATATTTCATAGATAAGCTTTATCTTATTTTACATTACAGGTTTTGACATTTGCATACAAGCATGCATTAGTAAATAAAATGTATGGGAGAGGCCTTAAATTTGCAACTAAACTTGTGGAAGAAAAACCAACAAAAGAAAACTGGAAAAATTGTATTCAAGTAAGTGATATTTCAGTTGTCACCATAAGGGTCAGTCACTTCAATACTGCATAATGACAAGATACCTAAAAAGCCTCATGGTAGTGATATAACAGTACTGACTTTATCATGAATAATATTTAATCAATGTAATTTGAACAATAAAATAAATACATAAAGAGGCAGTCAAAAGCCATTTAAATTTTTTACTCCTGTCCAGAAAACTTGTATTTAGCTTCAGGTGTTTTTAATATACACACAATGCATTATGAATTTTGTACAGGTAGAAGACAAAGTTTTCCTTTATGAAGGAAATAATTTATTTAAATACATATTGGCTTAATTCTAAAATGGTTGAATTTTTAGAGTTTTATATTTAATTTTCTTCATTTGAGATAGGCCATTATGTTATTTTATTATTATTTTTATTAATCCACACTCAATGATATTTTTCCTATTGATTTTTAGAGAGAGTAGAAGGGTGGGGGGAGCCAGAGAAAGAAAGGAAGGAACAGAGAAACATCGAGACGAGAGAGACACATTGATTGGTTGCCTCCTGCTCGTGCTCGAATGGGCTGGGGATTGAACCCATAACCCTTTGGTGGGCCAGTGCTCTAATCACTGAAAAACACAGGCCAGGGCTTATTACATTTTTGTATCCTCACCTGAGGATATGTTTTTACTGATTTGAGAGAGAGAGAGCAAGGGTAGGGGAGAGAAAAAAACAGCAATGTGAGAGAGCAATATTGACCGATGCCTCTTGTATATCCTTGACCACGGTCAAACCCACAATCTGGGTGTGTCCTGACTGGGATTCCAACCCATGACCTTTTAGTGTATGGGAGAACACACCAACCAACAACCACACCAGCCAGGGCAGCCATGATGTTATTTTATCACATATTGTACTATATTGAGTGAAATTCTGTGGTTGTCCTTTTTGCAGAAGTTAATTGTCAAGTATAAAAACTTACTGAATTCCACAGATATTATTTATTATTGACCTTGTCTTTGTGATGCATAATTGGTTTATGCCTAAAGGAAGGTTGGGGAATGTTGGTTATGCAGTCAAGGGTCTGCTCTTTATATTTAAGGTATTCTTTGGGTGTAAAACTAACCAGTAGGTTCCTATGGAAATTTTTTATTAAACTATAGGTTATCTTTACTCTTAGACCCTTTTTTGCATACCTTTACCAGTTAAAATTGTATGACATTTTAAATTAGTTCCTTCAGATCTCTGAATAGGTTAAGAGAATTCTTTCTGGAATTAATTGTTAATAAGTCCAGTCTCATCATGTAGGCTGTACTCTGCAAACTTGTACATTTGTGAAGCCAGTGATCCACCCAGACATTGATTTCAGGGGTGTTTTGTAACTTGTCTCCCCTCCACTCTGCTTCCCTATCTGTTTTTCAACTAGCAACCAGAAACATTGGCTTTGACACCTACTGCTGAATCTCCATTATATTTAGAATAAAATCCAAACTCCTCACTGTGGCCTATAAGGCCTCATGTAATCTGGCTCCTGCCTTCCTTTCTAGCCATATCTCAGATCACACTTCCCCTGTTCACTCTGCTTCTGCCACACTAGCCTCCTTTCTGCTTGGGTAAAATCCTTGGCCATACCCTGTCCACAAGGGGACCTAACTATTCGAGCTGTACAGAAAGCTTTTCCTCAGATTGACACAGTACATTCAGGCTTCAACTTAAATGTTACCTCCTAAGAGATCTCTTTCTTGACCATGTAACTTCCCAGTCACTCTGTATTATATAGTTTTATTTTTACTGTATACCTGATTTTATATATATATACTTACTTATATATATACTTTATATATATACTTATTTATTCATGTATTAACTTGCTGTTTTATTATTTGGTTTTCCTGAATTGAACATAAGTTTCTAAAAATGGGAAGTCAGTTTGTTCAGTGTTGTTTTCCCAATGCCTAATTCAGCTGTGGGCAAACTACGGCCCACGGGCCACATCCGGCCCGTTTGAAATGAATAAAACTAAAAAAAAAAAAAAAAAAAAAAGACCATACCCTTTTATGTAATGATGTTTACTTTGAATTTATATTAGTTCACACAAACACTCCATCCATGCTTTTGTTCCGGCCCTCTGGTCCAGTTTAAGAACCCATTGTGGCCCTCGAGTCAAAAAGTTTGCCCACCCCTGGCCAAATTTGACTCCTAGTGGGCACTCAGAGAAAAAAAAAAATGAATGAAAGGAAACTAGATTGGTAGGAAGGGAGCAAATAAGTTAATTGGTAAGGAAAGCAAAGGTTAGTAGGAAAGAGGGAAAGAAGGGAGGTTGGTTCGGATGATAATAATTACTAGGGTAGGTTAGCTGGTAGGAAAGTTTATAATTGGTAGTAAGGAACTTTGGTTCATAGAAAGGACAATGGGTGGGTTAATGCTAGGTTGGATGGAAGGAGAGTTCTACATACTACCACATTATTACTAAACTAGAGGCCCAGTGCACGAATTCATGCACCAGTGGGGCCCCTCAGCCTGGCCTGTGGGATCAGGCTGAAACCAGCTCTCTGAATTCCCCCAAGGGGTCCCAGATTGCCAGAGGTTGCAGGCCAGGCTGAGGGACCCCACCGATGCACGATAGGGGCTGGGGAGGGACACAGGAGGTTGGCCAGCAGAGGAAGGACTGCGGGAGGGCTTCAGGGCATGTCTAGCCCATCTCGCTCAGTCCTGATCGGCCAGACCCCAGCAGCAAGCTAACCTACCAGTTGGAGCGTCTGCCCCCTGGTGGTCGTGCACGTCATAGCGAGCTTTTGAGCGGCCTTAGCATATCATTAACATATTACACTTTGATTGGTTGAACAGATGAGCAGACACTTAGCATATTAGGCTTTTATTTTATAGGATTTTTAATGCAGAATTTGCCTTAAACATTAAATTTGAAAATCTGTTCTTTAATAATATATCACTGTGTTTTGTTATAGCTGATGAAGTTACTTGGATGGACCCATTGTGCATCTTTTACTGAAAACTGGCTCCCCATCATGTATCCTCCTGATTATTGTGTATTCTAAACTGAGAACCAAGACTTTAAATTTTAAAAAAGAAAATTTTATAGTGGATGGACATAAAAACAAATTTGTGGCATTTTTAGTCTAATGCATGTTTTCATCTGCTATCAAATATTGATTATTAAAATGATGTGTATTTATCAGAGACTTTGCTGGCGTGTGGCTTAATACATGTAAATCTAGACCTCTGACATCATGGTGTGTTCTTACTGCCTCACATTGCTGGCAATGGGCTGTGCCCTGACTGCCAGCACCAAGGACTTCCGTTTGGGTTGCAGCTACTACATGCATGATAAGTTTTGAAGAGTAACTTTTAACTGCAAACCTGTAAAATTCTATTTTTTATTTTATAAAAGAACAGGGTTTTAACATGTTCGACTTTAATTTTTCTCAATTGTATGAAGGCCTTAAAAAAGCTACATTAAGCGTAGCTAAAATTATTTATTGGACTAAAAAGTAACAGAATTTCACTTTGAGATATTTTTTTGGTTTGTCTTTTTTTTTTTTTTAACCTTTACATTCAATTAAGGGGGGAAATTTAAAGGGGCACAAATAAATAATGTGGCAATTGCTGGGGCAGAACTGCTTCTATAAATCTTCATCTTGGAGTAATTTCAGGCCAATCATTTTTAACATCCTTTTGATGTGCAGAGCATCTGAATGAACCAATAATACATGTATAAGTGCCAGATAGCTAAATCTTTATCAGGTATTGTAAAGACACACATATGGTATGTTTATTAAAGTTGAAATAATGTAAACACATGAATGTGCAAAACCAAGATCACAGTACACCATATACACTGATACCTTAATTTTTTAATAAATAATAAACGTGAATATTGAAGCTTCTTAAAGTTGGTCTTAATTTTTCATAATTAAAATTTTGGATTAGAACAAAAGTAATATTAAATTCATAGACAAAAAACTTGAGGTAATTTATAATGTTTCTGATAGACTTGCAATTATTTGAATGTTTCCAATCTTACTGTGATTAGATTTTATGTATGTTTAACTTATTTTATCTTTCTATTATACTTGCTTCTCTCATCCTTTCTCCATAAAATAAACAGACACACATAGACAATATTAAAAGCCTCTCCTGACTTATAGCAAGTGTGTGTGTGCGCGCACGCACGTATGTGTGTGATTTTTAAATCTTATTTCCTTAGAATGTACTACTACATATAGAAGTTCTATTACACTGCTGGGAGAACAGCAGCTGGAAGCTGGCTGGCATCCTGGACCTGGTTCCTGCCAACTCTGTTGTTAACTATACCAGGATGCCCGCATAATTTAAAAAAAAAAAAGTTCTACCAGTAATCTTGTCTAATTGTTCATAACTGGTTTCTGGTAATTGATTCCTTTATTTGATTAATACATTAGAGCTTTATGAAAAAAATAGAAATATGCATGCCAACATTTTGCATACAATTTCTGAACCATCTAGAGTCTGAAGTCCATCAGTGACCAGCTACATGCCTGTTCCCTCACAAACACTTTCATCTACGTACATACAGGTTTCCCCATAAACACAGGTTCAGTCCAATAAAAAAATTGAGAAGCTCAGAAAAGATAGGTTACTTCCTAAGGTCATGCTGCTGATTATTAATTACAGAACCTGTTTTATAATCTAGGTTTTGCCATATTTGGTAAGTACCATCTGCTTGCACAGAGCTTCTTGGTCAGCCAGAGGTGAGAGCTTGGGTCCTTCTCAAGTCTTTCCTAAGGATGTGTACTGTGTGCGTGCCCTTCTAGGTGCTCAGGAGTTTGTCAGAGCTTTCAAAGCCCCTATGAACATATTTCCTTTTAAGCTTTTTGATTAGCCCAACAGTTATCCACCATTTCAGGCAGCCACAGAATTACACAATTGCCTATAATTATCTGGACAGCCACTGGAAAAGGCCTCGGCCTAAGAGAGATCTGACTTTTCAGATAGGACTGCATTTCCAGTTGTGTAAACCAAATTCTTCCTAGAATCTGACTAAACCTGTCTAATAAAGACTGATTTGCACTTGGGGGTTTCTAGAAAATAACCAGATAAGTGAAATAATGACAATTCTTTGGAAATGGAAGTTTGGAGGAGCTCCCAACCCTATGTGGCTCCCTCCAATGACTGCCAGGCTGCTTTTCAGGACTACCATGGAGCTGGAGATGGAATGGGGATTGGGCGAATTAAAACATCACGAAATACACACACTGCTCTGAGACTCAGCCATTTTAATTGCACAAACATGCCTCAGATTGCTACATGCCTTTGGTTAATTTTAGGAATTCTGAAAAAGTTGCTTTTGATAATTTTTGCTTGTTTCCCCATAGCTTAATGGAGAGAATTTTCAGAGGTGCTTCTGCATTGATGAAATGGTCCACATTGCAGTGACATATTTTTCTTTTTAGCACAAGAATTTAGTAACCAATTTTAATGGAATTTTAAAATTAGAAACTTCCTGATTATATATTTATTTTGAAGTACTACTTTCTGAGTGATATCAAGATACAATAAATTCTAGGATCCTTCAAATAAGACTTATTTTTGCACAAAATCATCATTCCAGGGCTCCCAAATATTGACTTTATCCTTCAGGTTTTGATTTTTTTTTTTTTTTTTCAACGTGGAAGAATTTTGGATATACGCTTTAAGAAAGGTATGGTTCTGCAGGTGCAATTAGTGGCTGGGCCCTCCTGACAGGCTGGTCAGTGCAGCCTGAACATCTATGATGCAAAACAGTCTTGACTACTGCACAGCAGAGAGTTGGCTGTACCCTTCTAGGGCAATGTATTGTTTTAGTATCATATTGCTCCTGCTTTGGGGAGAGAATTTCAAAGAAGCATGTGTTTAAGCTCTGTCCTCTCAAGGTTCTGATGTGAAAAACCACAATTCCAATAACAAGGCCAGATGTCACTGTTTTCACTAGGTGACATCTAGTGACTTTTAAGATAGGATTGCATTTCTAGAATCTGATATGCCAGGTCATATCCAAAATGTGAATAGAATGCATATCAACTGGAAATATATCATTTTCATTTTATGTAGGATTTTAAAAATTATTAACATGTCTCAATGATTCTGTGTACCAAGTTACCTCAAAACTCATTGGTTTTAACAATAATCATTACTTTTCCTCATGAGTGTAACTTGGCTGGAGTTAAACTGGACTTAGCTTATATGGTTCCAAGCCTGTCATTAAAATGTATAATTTACAGGAAGAAGAGAAGATAGAGGGACTATTAAAAGATACCTTGGTAATGCAGTGGGCATAATGCAGCAAGTAAAAATGCTATAGAACAGACTATCCCACTGCAACAAAGAAAGGCAAGATGGAGAATCTGGAGATTTGATTTAGGGTGATGAATATACAGATTATGTATTACAGAAGTGTACACTTTATATCATTTTATTAGCCAATGTAACCCAATTTTTAAAAATCTAAAAAAAAGGGACATGCCAATCAAGCAATTAATCAAAGATGTGGACCTTACTTGGGTCCTTATTCAAACAAACTCAAAATGTCATGAGAAAATTGGAAATGGGAACTGATTAAATTTTTAATACATTAATAGTATTAATACAAAAATTATATATAAACATTTTTTTAAATGTGATATGGTTATGTGTCATATAGATATGAACAGAATATACAGAAGAATGGATGTCTTCAAATTTATATAGGAGCAAAGAAGTGGGTGGAGATTTAGATGAAATAAGATTTGCCATGAGTTGAATAAAAATTTATGGGGGTGAGTTTTCATAATACTCTTGTCTATTTAAACAGCATTATTGAGTTATAGTTGCCATATAATAAACTACATACTTAAAGTATACAATTTATCTGTTTTATACACTGAATGGCCAGATTATTATGACCACCTATGTTTGTAAGCAAATTAGCCATACACTGCATCATATGGGATATGGAAGCCAAAGGCCTGTTTGAACACCTTTGCTGTCTGCAGTTACCAAGATAAAACGTCTCCAATTCACACAGGAACACAAGGATTGGACAGTCAAGCATTGGAAAAAAGTCATGTGGCCCAATAATCATGTTTCCAGTTGCATCATGCTGATGGCAGAGTGAGAATTTGGCAGAAACAGCATGAAAGCATGCACCCCATATGCATGAGAACAACCCTTCAAGCTGGTGGGGGCAGTGTTATGGTTTGGGACATGTTTTCCTGGCATGATTTGGGCCCTTTAATTCATGTGGAACAACGTCTGAATAGCACAACATACCTAAGTATCGTTGCTGATCATGTTCATCCTATCATGTTGATGGTGTATCCCAATGGAGATGGCTTCTTCCAACAAGACAATGCACCATGCCACGGTGCTGGTATTGTGCAGGAGTGGTTTCAAGAACATGAGGGAGACTTTACCTTGCTTAGGTGGCCCCCACAATCACCAGATCCCAATCCAATTGAGCATTTGTGGGACGAAGTTAAAAGAGCCATCAGGCAGCTGGTTCCACAACCATCAAATCTCACAGAACTGGACAGTGCTATTCATCAGGCCTGGTCTCAGATTCCTTGCATCACCTTTCAACATCTCGTGGAGTCAATGCCAAGAAGAATTGCCGCAGTACTGAAGGCAAAAGGTGGCCCAATGAAGTACTGATGGGGTGGTCATAATAAACTGGCCACTCAGTGTATATTCACTAGAGGCCTGTCACACGAAATTCGTGTGCAGGTATTGTTCCTAGCCCTGGCCTGCAATCAGGGCCATCTTCCCCAGCTGCCTGCAGCCGGCCCTGCCCCCCCCCCCCCCCCCCCCCCGCCACCACCCATCCCAGGTTCCCCATTCTCCATCAGGCGATTGGAGCCTGATGGCCGGGGGTGGGACCAGCCGTGGTCGTTCTCGTCTCTGGTGGTTCTGGTTGTTCCGTCATTTCAGTGACCGGGCTTTTTTTATATAGGATATTTTCCTATAATAAAAGTTTAAAGACAAAAATTCTATATAACTAATTAATCTCTCTTTACTAAAAGGGTAGACTTCTATCCCTTTAGAAAATAAGAAAATAAAGATGATCATCATATACCTTTGTCCTGGGAATGTGAAAGATAACTTTTTGAAAGTTTGAGACTTAGAGGGCAGGTCCCATTACTATACTAGTAACTTTCTTACATTTCTCTATATCGTGGGCTTTAAGAGGAGATTTGAAAGCAAATTTGCATATTTTATTGGATTTATTGGGATGACATTAATAAAATTCTATAGGTTTTAGATAATTCTACAATACATCATTTGTATATTGTGTGTTCACCACCCACCCCAAGTCAGTTCTTCCATCATCATTTATCCCCCCTTAACCCTCATCTACCTTACCTCATCCCCCTTTCCCTCTGGTAATCTTGACACTGTTGCCTGTGTCTATTTCTTCCTTTTTTTTTTGTTTAATCCCTTCACTTTTTCAGCCAAGCTCCCCCGCAACCCTCTCCTCTCTGACAGCTGACAGTCTGTTCTCTATATAAATTTGTTTCTATTTTGTTTACTAGAGGCCCGATGCACGAAATTCATTCAAGACTAGGCCTTTTCCCCCCCGGCCCGGCTTCCTTCACAGCCCTGGCTTCGCCTGGAAGGTCATCTGGTCTAATTAGCATATTATGCTTTTATTATTATAGATTTTGTTCATTAGATCCCACAGATAAGTGAAATCATATGGGACTTCTCTTTCTCTGACTTATTTCACTTAGCATAGTACTCTCCAGGTCCATCCATGCTCTCACACAGGGTAAGATTTCCTTTTTACCTCTGAGTAGTATTCCATTATGATACTGTACCACAGCTTTTTGTCCACTCCTCTACTGATAGGCACTTGGCTGTTTCCAAATCTTGGCTGTTGTAAATAATACTGCAATGAACATAAGGGTGACTATATTCTTTTGAATTAGTGTTTCAGTTTTTTTGGATAAATTTCCAGAATTGGAATTGCTGGATCAAAAGGCAGTTCTAATTTGAATTTTTTGAAGTGTCTCCATATTGATTTCCACAGTGGCTGCACCAATCTGCACGAGGGTTTCTTTTTCTCCACATCCTCCCCAATAATTGTTATTTATTGATAGCCATTCTGACAGGTGTGAGGTGCTACTTCATTGTGGTTTTAATTTGCATTTCTCAGATGATCAGTGAAATTGAGTCTCTCTTCATTTGTCTATTGGCCATTTGTATGTCCTCTTTGGAGAAGTGTCTATTCAGGTTCTTTGCCCATTTTTTTAATTGAAGTGTTGTTTTTGGTGTTGAGTTTTATAATTTTGCCCTGGCTGGTGTGGCTCAGTTAGTTGAACGTCATCCTGTGCACTGAAAGGTCGCTGGTTCAATTCCAAGTCAGGGCACATACCCAAGTTGTGGGCTTAATACCCAGTGGGAGGCTTGCAGGAGGCAACTGATCAATGTTTCCCTCTCACATTAATGTTTCTCTCTTTCTCCCTTCCTCTCTCTACAAATCAGTAAAAACATAGTTAAAAAGGGAGATAATAAAATGTTAGAAAAATCCCAATATCAAAGTTCCATAATTTAATGTTACCTGTATGTGACACTGAAAAATAGGAGAGAAGGAAATCAACCATTTTTTTTTTCTTACCTTCTGGGCATCTGAACTACCCTTTTCTGGAAGTGCAAACTTTTTCTGAAACCAAGTCAAATCTTTATGAGCACGATCTCAAAATTAACTCCTAGGAAAATTAAAATAAAGAAAATTGGCATCCAGTGATTTTGAGACGTCCAGGACTCTAGAAGGTCCTGTAAGTTCAAAATGTATTATCTTCCAATCCACTCATCACAGCTGTTAAAATTAAAAAAATTGCTGACATTTTTAAATATGTGAAATAAATTATCATTCTGAAGTCATCTCATAACCACATGCAGCACTCTGCCAGAAAAAAAATTTCTAGGGCTTCTCAGTATCTTATCAAGGGCAGCAGTGATTAAATAAAGTTAGGTATGTGTCAGAGTGGGTGTTTAACTGCGTTCATAGCAATTTACTTTAGCAATAATGAGATGTGTGGTGCTATAGAATTTTTACTTAAAATTTTTTTGTTGTTGTTAATCCTCTCTCGAGGATATTTTTCCATTGATTTTTCAGAGAGAGTGGAAGAGAGAGGGAAAGACAGAAACATCGATTGCCTCTGGCACATGCCCTGACCAGGGCAGGGCTGGGGAGGAGCCTGCAACCAAGGTACATGGGCTTGCCTGCAATCGAACCTGGGACCTTTTGGTTGGCAGGCCAACGCTCTATCCACTGACCAAAACCAGCTAGGGCTAAAAATTTTAAAATAATCCTCTATTAGTTTCACAAAAAGAAACACAATTCTAAGGGTAGTATAGGTGAGTTATCACTGCCCCATAATTCAAATGTAGAACAAAATTGACTGGACATACCATTTCCTATTACCACCAGGAATAGTACATTTTATGCTTTTTTTCTAATCAGTAAAATAAAAATGTAAGGTTGCCAGATTTAGAAAAAAACAAAGCTAGATGACCTAGTTTAAATTTAAGATAAATGCCGAATAATTTTTTATTATTAGTACACCTCATTGTTATGTAGGACATGAGAGCTCGTCTCTAATGGGTCTGCGGATTATTTTTTAACTTTAAAGCACCTACTTTTATATTCCTTTTTTCTGGATGGGTTTGTTGTTCCTCTTCAACAACCTACCATTATGCTGAAAACCAAAGTTAGATTTCACCATGGTCTCCTGGCAAATTCCCTTTTCACCCTGGCCGGTGATTCCAAGAAGTAGCTACTACTTGTGATGCATCCTGTTGTCAGAAATAGGGTGGGGCAGAGCCAGATTTAAGTCCTGCTCACTTTTTTTCCTCAAAGTTCAGTCACAAAGTAGTGACAGTATGGACTATTAATGAAAATGTTAACACTACCTTGGATTTAGAGTACTTTCCCTTTGAAGATATAATTCTTAGTCTTCACTTATTCAAGGTGAGTTGAGGAAAGAAATATTACTCTTTATAAATAGTGTTCAGGCCTCTTTGGTCACATAAGTTTGAGTGCAAGGAAGATATTTGGGGTATGAAAGACAGTAAGATCAAAGGCACATTTTAAATGTCAGAGTTTACGGTCTTTCAGTCTACTGGACCATAGCCTCCAGGAGTTACATGCTTAATTTAGGTTTACCTGTTATCTTGGGGTTTATCTTTGCAAAGAATGTCTTTGTAGAATACTTGGTAGGCATTCATTACTTCTAGATAAAACTTCAGCAATTCCTCTGGATTCCAGGGTAAAGTACACCCTCCTCTCTGACTCTCCACCTACATAGAGTGATTTTTAAATTTTTTTCCTATGAAATAATGCAACTGGCAAAACAATCTCTTGCCTATGGCAGGCATTCTCTAATTCATTTAATGTAACTACCTTAAAGGAGACTCAATGTTTTAACACTTTACTCTCTAGTTCCTTAGATTTTTCAGAGCTTATGGCCCTGAACCTTTATTAGTATACCTCTGAATAGCTCTTATAAAAACTGAAAAGGAACTTGTGTAACTCTCGTGCTGATGCTTAAGTTTGCAGAGGTAAAGGGTTTCCCCTCCAGGGCTCTGTCATTCATATTTGTTACTTAATTTCCTTGCCTACTAATAAAAGTACAATTACCTAGTTTTCAGCACAAACAAAACACTTCTGTCCTTTGCACTGGAGACCTCTCATGTCAGTCTCAAGTGAGAAGAATTAAAAGTAAATGCTAATCCTGGCTGGTGTGGTTCAGTTGGAGTATTATCCTGTACACCAAAAGATGGTGAATTCAATTCCAAGTCAGGGCACATACCCAGATTGTGGGTTCAATCCCTGGTTGGAGTATGAGCAGGAGGCAACTGATCGATGTTTCTCTCTCATCCTCTCTCTAAAATCAATAAAAAAATTTAGGTTATTAAAAAATAAACGTTAAGCTAAATTTATTTTAAAAAATCATAGACAATAAAAAATAATGAACACCAGAGAAATCACATTACTAACAGTAATAGACACTACAGGAAAACACTCAGGAAAAAAACTGAAGTTGTAAAAAATCTATATTGATTAATGTTACATTCTTTGAGCTATTTAAAAATTGTGAACTACGTTTTTATTCTTTATGTACCAGGAAAAAAGTCCCAATTATAGGTGTGTGAATAACAATATAAAATCAGGATTGCTCATAATGGTTAGAAATTCTGTGAATATCATATAGGTCACTACAACAAATATTTACTGAATAATGAAAGCTAAGTCATTCAATAAGTAACTAAAAACTGCTTTATAGATACAAAGGTGAGTAAAAACTATTCCCTGACTTAGAGTATGTAATTTAAGTGGTATGGATTAGATATGTTAATAATCTATTGAGAAGACAAAGTGTGATTAACATCAAAGAGCAAGATATTATGTGGCTTCCAAGGAGAGATATTTGTGTAGTCCATGTTACCTAGTACTGTGTACAGCAAGGATGTCAAACTCACGGCAGACAGGCCACACACCTCATTTATGTATAAATGAGGTGTATAGGTTTAGAGAATGGGGAAAATAAGGCCCTATTTTGCAGGGCCTTAAATTAAGGACTTTAACCTTAGTATCTCCCAAGTTTTTGAGTTGGAGGTATCAAGTGGCTTACTGAAGCAAGGAGACAATGAAATAGGAAAATCAATTAGGTTTCTGCAATTATACAGATGAGATTGTTGAGGGCCTGAATTAGTGACTGAATTTACTATAGTAAAATGAGTATTGCTTTCCTTTTTTAAAGATGACACTCTGCAAAATTACTTTCTCAACTGCAAAGAAATGACAAAAGTTCCACTGTAACAAAATTCAAATGTTTAATTCTTTCAAACTTAACTATATTAATAAAAATAAATTATATTTAGACTGTCTTCAACATTTGTGCATCATCTTTATAGAACTATGCTTTCAAAACACATTTTGTAAAATACATCGATTTCACAATTAAAACATGTTTTATAAATGGGGGAACATTAAAGAACATTAAGTTAGTTGAAAATATACCTCATAATGCTGAGAGTTATGCTGTTCTTTATCAAATTAACTGTATTTGTATTCAAAATAACATGGCTTTTAACTAAAGACAATTATTTCTTGTCCCTTTCAGTGATTTCCTGAATCCAAAACAAAATTTGTGTATTTATTTCTTTGAAAACATCATTCGTTGACCGTCCTTTCACTGCCATGGAATGATTTGCCTTCTCAATCCAGTGGATTTTATTAGGAGCTTGCATTTTCTGTGCGACTTTCTCCAACAAGTTCTAAAGGAAAAAAGAAGAGGATACTAGACTAATGATCTATTTGTGTCTAATAAAAATTCTCTCTTCTGCCCCACCTATACTAGCATCCATTCACTAAATATTCATTAAATACCTACTCTACGAACAACGTTTAAGGCAAAGGAATGTGCAAGGAAATGTCTACTGAAGTGGCCGGAAGTCCCCCATCTCTCAGAAACAGCAAGTCTACAGAACAAATCAAGCATTTAATGTTGATGATAAAAATTAAATTATAGAGCCAAAAAAATCTCCTAAAAATATTTTCCCCAAAGAAATTATATGCTCTAGGCTAGGAAATACACTGATATTTACTAATAAGTACAAGTTACTATTTTTTTCTCAAGAATCAATTTTATAAAAAATTGGAGAATCTGCTTGAAAGTTGAAATGATAAACCAAATGTAGTCTAGTAATCCCCAACTCCTAAGATTCAGATTAATCATTTCCCAAGTAAAAAGTCAATCCATTTACCAATTCTCATAGGGAGATTAATTTTGTTATTATGCTTATTTTAGATTCTCCAAAGCAACAGGGCAACTAATGCACAAAACTCGAATTAGTCAAATCAGCATCTCTTAACCAGTAAAAAGACTGGCTGCTGCAGGTAATATATTGTTCCCAACATATCTTTCTTGCTCTCTCATGCACAAAAATATCAAGTTGTAATTCACCTTTTCACACATTTCATCTGCTGAGCCTGACACAAATAGTACAGGATCTTTTATACGAAAGAGATCTTCATCTCTAAGTTTATGCTGCTGTTTAGGATGGTGCAGTGGATAAGAAATACAAACGAGACCTCGAACAAAATCATTAGCATCAGCTGGCTCAATATGACACATTACAGAAGCAGCTGCTCTTGAGCCCATTGAGCGACCTAAAAAACAATTAAAATTAAGTTGTTTGAAGTATAAGCATTCACAAAGTAGTGGGGATAATGTGGCAAATTAAATTTCATTTAGTTTATCCATCGTATTTGTAAATCAACAAAGTAACTCTTAAAAGGTGGCAAATAGCAAGTCATAATGGAAACTTATAAACTGTGAAGAGGTAAAAATTAATCCTAAATCAATTTAAAAGAAAGGAATTACTTTTCTGAAGGATTGTGAAAATCCTCATGAAGGAATCATATGAGAGGTGAACCAGATGTATAAATAAAAGGAGAAATCTTTGGGCTATAATACATATATATGAGGTTTAAATTTGCTATAAATATATAAAGTACTTTGATATCATACATGTGACTTTCCAGAACGAAACAAAAAATTCCTTAAATTAGCTTCCTGTAATCTATTTTAATTCTCAATGACCTAGTCCTATATTTAAAAACAAGTATTGTAACTTACCTCCAAGGAAAACACCTGCAAGTTTGTATTCTGAGGTCTTGAGGTAACTCTAAAAAAAAAAAAATTTCAACAAAAAATTATCAATTCTTCTATAAAACATTCCATTGGGAAAATCAACATATATTTCTCATCATTACTGAAATGTATGAAAATCTTTGCAAAGACAACCACAAATTCTTAAGAGATTCTTCTTGAAAGAGGTAACTAATTCTTTGCTCTTCTGGTGATGCCTTCACTGTCAAATTATGTTGAGTAATACAGGCAAATATGTAAAGCAAAAAAATCCATTTCACCAGTCTAAAGAAGTCCAACATTAAAATACCTTTACAGAACAAGATATATAGATAGATGGAAAGATATACACAGATATGCCAGTAAAAGCTTCCAACTAATACAAAATTTGATAATAATACTAACATCTTAATTTAAAGCTCTGAAAAACGTAGCAAGCTTAGAGTAACTAACAGAAATTTAATTAAAAAAAAGTAATTAAAAGAAATTTGGATTAAAAGAAATTTCAGCCCTGGCAAAGTAGCACAGTTGGTTAGAGCATCGTCCCCATACACCAAGACTGTGGGTTTGATCCCTAGTAGGAGACATTTGAGAATCAACCAATGAATACATAAATAAGTGGAACACATATCTGTCAAAACCAATAAAAAATAAAATTTCAGATTTTCGTTATACAGGGATTTTATAGTTTCCAAATAACATCTATAGAAAACCATGCTAAATGTGTACATTCATATTATAGTGGACAAAATATAACTGTATCCTAAAGTTATATAATTCCAGTAAGAAAATTACATCATGAGTAGCTTCACTGGCAGTATCACGGAGTGATGTGAGCACTAATCTCCATGGAAACTTCAGACACTGCTGAGTTTCTAAGAAAACTCATTTAAAGATATTTAAATTAAATCAAATGACTGCTAACAAAGTTTGTCTTAAATTTATTAAGAATTTTAACACAATTTTGTTATAAATAAATACAAAGAAAATTTCTTACCAAAACTGATTTATATGCCTTAATTCTATGTACAATATTAAGGCCTTTACAGGTAAACCTCAGGCAAAAAAAACCATGAGATGCAAGATGGGACGCCAGTGACATCAAATGAGGAAGATTCATATCTCCTGAAGCTCCATGTGTAAGAATTATTCCATATGTTAAGCTCTTGTTAGGTACCAAACAAACAGCATCTAGTAATTTATTCCCAAAAGGTATTTTCAATTTAACCTGGAATTCAAAAGAATAAAGAGATCAGAAATTACTTCCTTGACAATTCAGACAACTGAATAACTAAATGTTCTTCAAGATCCATGATTCATGTAACAGTTTCTGATTTAAAAGCAATGCTATTAATAATAGCTAATAGTTAAATACTTATTGTGTGTCAGGTACTATTTTAAGTTTTTTATAGTTATTAACACATTTAACCTTCCTAATAATACTATGAGGCAAATACTATCATTATCTCAATTTTACAGATGAGGAAACTGAGGCACAGTAGGTTAAGTAACATGCCCAAGATTATATATAGACACTAGCTGGATTCAAACTTAGGCAGTCTGCTCTAAAGTCCTTACTCTTAACCATTAGTGCTATATTGTTGCTCACAATACAAGCTGAAAATAAGAAAATTACTCTGGAACCATATGACTACCAAACAACATCAAAGAATCTTGAAGATGCAGAACATATGAAAATATGTATTACCTCTGTATGACTCATTTTCACTGTTGAATAACAAATTTAAAGTGCATTACATCTGAGGAGCAAAGGACATCTCCCTGAAAAGAAGATCCTATTGTAAAAGGTGGGTTGGCAAACATGGATATGATACAAGAACTATAAATGAACACATTCAGTAGTTGAAATAAACACATTTAAAACTACTTCTCTAAAAACTGGTATCTTTACATATGCATTAATTATTTTCAATAATTAAGTTCCTATGGCACTCAGAATAGGTTATAGGGCCAGGTGTGGGGCTGACAGATGTCATATAACACAAAGCCAATGTGTTACCTTAACATGGAAGCCCTGAGAAAACTCTTATCAAAAGAGGATGCTGTATATTGATATATATAGATATATTCTAAGCATATTTATTTTCAACTATCTTTAATTTCACAGCATATTTCTATTAACCCATTTCCTTCACCATTGTTCTCACCTCTCCCTCTCACCATGCAAAAGTATATACCCACACCATGTGTTATGTGACTTTGCAGAACTTCCCAATAGGAAGGGTGCATATCAACCCTATTCACTTTGGGTTTGGCTATGGAACTTGCTTTAACAGAATATATGTAAAGGGTTCAATGTGCCATTTATGAGCAGGAGAAGGGCAAATTTCCAGAAACTCTCTTAACTCTCACCCTCAGCCATGAGATGAGAAAAGCATGCTCCAGGTATTTTTGTTTTTAAGCCTGGGCCCCAGAATGAAGACACATGGCGTGCGGCCTAATCCAGATCTAAACCACTGAATAACCATGACATGTTGGAAGCCACTGAGAGTTTAGGGTTGTTACCCAGCACTCCTACTACTGTAAAAAACCTTTTATTGTTCAGGATATTATCAACATCAGGAACTCCATTATTCACCTTTTCTTTCCATTAACATTTTTTAATTCACTGGGTATGTTCAACAGATACCAAAAATATACAGTGGTTTCCCTCATTCTACTGTTGTCTTGCCACCAAGATCTCCTCTCCAAAGGCACCACATTAGCCATTTCTTACATATTTTTCTAGATACTTTATATGTACACATACCCCTCCTTTTTCTTTTTATAAACTGGTGATATCTTTCTTTGACCCCCACCACACACACTTTAACTTGATTATTCTTTTCTTTATATAATAAGCATCTTTTGTTGTATGTTATGGCTGCAGAATATTCCAAGGAAGGGTTAAACATAATTTATTTCACCATCTGTTAATGAATTTTGAGACTGTTTCCAATCTCTTGCTAAAATAGTATTGCAATGAGTAGCATTGTACTTTTATTTTCACGTGTGTAAATATATCTATAATATAAATTATGACAGAGGAACTGCTGTGTCAAAGGGTATATTCATTTGTGACTAATTTTGTAAAGAACGCATTTTATTTTCGAATGGGTAATACATGCACATGTACAAACTTTTAAAAGAACAATTATGTATACAGTTGTCTCCTCACATTCTTTCCCACCAGCCACCACGTTCTTTTCTCTTCCCATAAGCAACCACTGTGTCCAACTTATTTTCCCTTATATGTGTAGGTGTGTGTAGAAAAACGTTCTTATTTGAGCCTGAAGGGTATTAGTCTGACTGCAAAAGTTCTGGGATTTGAGTGGGAGAAGGGTGAAGCAGTGCCCGTTTTCATAAATGTAACCCCATCATTAACTGTGCCAGAAGTCCTCTGTTCTATTCTCAAGATAATGGGAGAAAGGTGTGAATGGGAAAAGAAATCCAGATCTAATTCGTTTTCAAATAGATGTTACCCAAGTCTTTACCTAAGCCCTCTACATCCATCCTCAGCACCATTACTTTCACCGCCAGTTTCTGTGCAGTCTTAAGATGTTTGTGGTTTATATGCAACTAGAGGCCCAATGCACAAAATTTGTGCAAGGGGCTGGCCCTGCAGCCCCGGCTTCATCTGGAGGGTCCTCCGGCTGCCCGGTCCAATTAGCATGTTACGCTTTCATTATTATAGGAGATTGCTCCACAGTATTCCCGCTGCTGGTTCAGAACTAAGCTAAGATGTGCTAAGACATTTCCTTTCTAGTGCCCAGTATTTGATTGCTTTGTTTCCTTTCCCCTTCTCACCATCCTTGTGGATTTGTCTTTTTTTAAAAAAAATATATTTTATTGATGTTTTTAGAGAGGAAGGGAGAGGAATAAGAGTCAGAAACATCCATCAGCCACCTCCCGGTGGGGGATGTGCCCGAAACCAAGGTACATGCCCTTGACCAGAATCGAACCCAGGACCCCTCAGGCCGCAGGCTGACGCTCTATCCACTGAGCCAAACTGTTTAGGCTGGGTTTGTCTTTTTTAAAAAATCCCTTTACTGTAACTCTAGTGAGATTTCAGGAGGGAGTAGAGTCGGATACGTGTACTCAACCCACTATGCTAACCCAGAACGCCCCACCATTCCTCGACGACTTGGGCTTCCGCTTTCAGGAAAACTCTACTCCCTTCCAGTAGATGGACGGTCGGTCTGCTGTCCAGAACTGGAGCACACGTCCCGGAGCACTCGGGAAACACTGCACGGTGCCAGGACGGCCCCACCACACCCCGGTCTAGACAGGCCGGGTGATGGTGTCCGGCTCTGGGTCCCCACGGGGCGGGGGGAAAACCTCGCTCAGTTTCGGCATCTTGGGCCGCACGCGGAGCAAACACCGCCGACCTCGCCGAGACGCCGCGCCGAGAGCGGACCATCTCCGCACGCACTGCCTGCAGCGTCCCCACGGCGTCGGCGTTCACGGGAAGGGGTCACATCTCAGGCTACAGCATCGAACACGCCACGACCACTGTCACGTCCCGCTGGGAAAACGGGCCCGCGGGCCTGGGCCGGCAGGTGCAGCTCAGTGGTTGAACGCGGAGCCCGGAGCCAGGGCTGCCGGCCGACTCCCTGCGGGGGGCGGGCAGGAGGCAGCCCGCAGCTGATGTCTCTCTCATCCATGTTTCTCTCTCTCTCCCTCTCCCTTCCTCTCTGAAATCAGTAAAAATAAAACACGTTAAAAAAAGAGAGAAAAAACGTGTGCTATTAAGTCGACAGCAGTGCGCTCGCTGGAAGTCATGGGTCAACGGCAACGTCGGGAGTTCAAGTCTCCGGGGCGGAGTGGGGGGCGGGGCGGGGGCCGAGAGCCGGCGGCCGGTCTGCAGCGACGCCCGCGACGCCGGAGGCGGCACTGGACGCGGGGTCTCGGGAGCTCAGGGGTCAAAGGCGCCTCAGCAGCGGCTTCTCCTCCCAACCGCCGCGCGGGCGCCGGGCTGTGCGGCGGCCGCGACGAGGACCCGGGCGACCGCCAAAGCCCCGGGGGCAGCTTCAAGTTCTTGGCCGGGGACCGCGCTGCCTCCGCCTGGCTTTGCCCGCCCGCACCGTCCCCCACACTCCGGCCTCCTCACCGCCAGGCGGATGCAGCCCGGGCGGCCGGAGCCCGCGGGCGCCGAACTTAAACCGACCGCCTCACGGAGCCGACAAATAGCCCCCGAGAGGCGACAGCCGCGAGCCGAAGCGCTTCAGGCGAGGCGCCAGGCACTCTAGCTCTCCGGGGAGAGACCGTCCCCGGCCCAGGAGCGCCCGCCGCCGCCGCACTTACCGGGGCCGGGAGCGTGGCCGGGAGCACCTAACCGCCCTTACCCGCCTCCGAGAGCAACTCTCACGCCCGCAGGGACCGGCTCGCTGCAACCGCCAGCGCGTTCCGTCGCGGCGCATGCGCGCGCAGGCCCCGCCCCCGGGCGCGCGGGAGGGCGCGCGGGGCACGCTGGGAGCGGGAGTTTTTCCCGCCGCCGCCCGCCGGGACCGAGCCACGTGTGCACGCGAACGCGTAGGTGGCTGACGGGCAGCCTCGGGCCACTGCCCACCGCCACCTTGTCCCACCGCCACCTTGTCTCACCCTGCACCCTTTCCCCAGCCCCGCTACGCCATTAGGAGTTACGCAGGTCAAAACAGCGCGGTGGCACCTCTCACTCCCCACCATTCGTGGGTCCAGTTGGCTCTACTTGCCAATATAGACAGAATCCAACCCCTTCTCACACTTCATACCAGACCGGTCCGAGCTCCAACCATCGTTTTAGCCTGGGTTATTGAAACAGTCGGATGACGGCTTGTTCCCACGCTCCCCCCACCTCGTCCCTAGGTTATCAGCTCAGAGGCCAACTAGACCCGGTGGAAATGTCAGCGCCTGGGCTCAAAACCTTCCGCAGGCTTCTCACCTGGCCCGTCATCAAAGGCGTCACAGTGAGCGCCCACGTACCCTCACCGCTTATTCTTCTGCTTCCTACTAATTTTTTTTTTAAATACATTGACATTTTACAGAGAGGAAGGGAGAAGGATAGAGAGTCAGAAACATTGACCAGCTGTCTCCAGCACACCTCCCACTGGGGATGTGCCCGCAACCAAGGTACATGCCCTTGGCAGGAATGGAACCTGGCACCTTTCAGTCCGCAGGCCGAGGCTCTACCCACTGAGCAAAACCAGCCAGGGCAAATCAATACTTCTTGAATGAATGAATCTTCCCCAAGCCCAGTGTGGTTGGTAACTGTCCTCTTTTCTGCCACAGAACATGTAAGGAAATAAAATCCAGAAAACCACTTGTCATTGATCACAAGCATTTTCCGCAATTACAAATCTTTTTTTTAAAATATATTTTATTGATTTTTTACAGAGAGGAAGGGAGAGAGATAGAGAGTTAGAAACATCAATGAGAGAGAAACATCAATCAGCTGCCTCCTGCACACCTCCTACTGGGGATGTGCCCGCAACCAAGGTACATGCCCTTGGCCGGAATCGAACCTGGGACCTTTCAGTCTGCAGGCCGATGCTCTATCCACTGAGCCAAACCGGTTTCGGCACAAATCTTTTTTTTTGAAGTTACCTTTATTGTTGAAAGTATTACAGATGTCCCCCCCCCCCCAATTAAACCCCTCCACCCTAGTCTCTTCCACTCCCTGGGCCATCCCTGCACTATTGTGTGCCCATGACTGTGCATATATGCATATAAGTTCATTGGTTAATCTCTTCCTGTTCACACTCCCCCCGCCCCCCCCCCCCAACTTTTCTCTGAAATAGTCTATTGCATGCTTCAATGTTTCTGGAGCTTTTTTTGTTCATCTGTTTATTTTGTTCATTAGATTCCACATGTAAGTGAGATCATGTGATACTTGTCTTTCTCTGACTGGCTTATTTGGCTTAGCATAATACTCTCCAGGTCCCTCCATGCTGTCTCAGAGGGTAAGAGATCCTGCATTACTTTCAATAGCTAAGTTCTGGAAACAGCCCAAGTGCTCATCAGTAGACGAGTGGATTAAACAGCTGTGGTACTTTTACACAGTGGAATACTATGCAGCTGTAAAAAAGGATCTGAATTACAAATCTTAATCAACATTTCTTGACTCCTAATTTTCTAGCTATGCTTTTAAAAACAACTTTATTTACATGCCATAAAATCCACTCTAAGAGTTCAATTCAATGATTTTCAGTAAATTTAAGACCAAATGCACTAGAGAATGGAAGATTCTTGCTAAAAGGACTAACCAAGGTTCTTGCTGAAACTGGATTTTATAAGGAAGTGCACTTATGCACCTAGAAGGTTCAGGAGTCTGACTAGTTTGTCAAGAAAAGAATCTTTTTAGTAGTTACATGGGTGTTTTCTTATAATTATTATTTTAAAAAATATATTTGTTTCAGAGAGGAGAGGGAGAGAGAGAAACATCAGCGATGAGAGAGAATCATTGATTGGCTGACTCCTGCAAGCCCCACACTGGGAATCAAGCCTGCAACCCAGGCATGTGCCCTGACCATGACCTTCTGGTTTATAAGTCGATTCTCAACCACTGAGCCACGCCAGCCGGGCTTCTTATAATTATTTTTAAGCTGCAGACACATGTTATGTTTATGTACATAAGACACAACACAATTTCTCACAGACTATTTAACTGTAAGGTGGATGGAAGGGAACTACTAGATAAAGGAATCTGTAAAATATTATATTATGGTTCAGTGTTAGATTTCAAGTTCCTTTTTAATTCTCCTAATCACATTTCAAAGTGATTTTCATTCGGTCAGTCGTCATTTATTTAATATTTATTGAGCCTTTCTAGTTGGAGGCACTTTATTAAATAGAAGAAGAGCATGGCCCCTGTGGTCAAGCTGCTTACAATCTGGTAAGGGAAAGAGACAACCAACTGGATCACTACCCCACAGCATGGTAAATGCAGGTGGAAGATTCAGAGGGGTGATTCCCGAAATGAGCACTGAAGGCTGTCTAAGCCAGAGGAAGAAGAGAGGGTCATGGCATTGCTGACCAAGGGGAAAGCATACACAAGCAAGGTAAGAAGCCATTGAAAGAAGGTAAGGGATTTATTTTGCTGGGTTACAGAGTACACCATTAGGAAGTCATGAGGGATTTGATTAAAGATGCAGGCAGAGACCAGATTATGAAAGGCCTTGTAAGATGTATTAGGTTTGGCTGTGAGTAACTTAAATCCAAAATAATAGTGTAAACAAGATAGAGGTTTATTGCTTTGTCATGCAAAACACATTTCTGGGTTGCTGGTGGCTGCTGTGATGTTCCACACTGAGTCCAGGATCCAGACTCCCCCTCTTTTTATTGATCCAAACACAGTTAATAAGTAGCATATCACAGGCCTTTAAAATAAAAGTGGTTTTATTATAAAAAATTCTAAAAATGTGCTTTAAAAGACAGTCATGGGAATACTGCATAATAAGAAGAAATACATCTTCATGACCCAGACAATCACATAGCATATTTTATATTGTCCATAGAATTAATATTTTAAAAAAACATTCTTCTTTTCAGTTAAGAAGAGTCTTCAGAGCACCATTATTTGAAGGGAAGGTATTCTGCATATCAGAGTTCATCTTTGGTCTGAAATGAAGAAGCAAAATATTTAGAGCCATCAAGAAGTCATACATGAGTTTGGAAGACTTATATTAGTCTATTAATTGTTTTCCCTTAAAGATGAAAGAAGGGGAAAAAAGCCAAGTTACTGATATAGACTTAGAGGGTCTAGAACTGTTTTTGGAATCACCCACAGGTACAGTTTCATAGGACTACTGATGCAGCACCCAAACATCTAAGGGTGTGTATAACTGTAAAGGGCCTTGAGTTATGAATGGTCAGTGACAGGGTATGGTACACAATGAAGAAGAAATAAACAAAACTGTCATTCCAGGCCCCCTAACTTCTACAAATACGTAGAATCATTTGACAGCCTTTAATACACTTAGACAAATATAAAAAAGTAAAAAAGGGAGTGGAGAGAGGAAGCTGCCCAGTTTCATTTGGAGTCCACAAAGTGTTCTGACACCAAATCACTAACTTTGTGAGAGGGTACCTTTCAATTCTGGCAATTGGTTTTGTCTCTGGCCTTAACTAATTTTATGGTTTTTCAGCACTGACAAGAGTTAACATTGGTTGATGATATACCACTTTCAAGGGCTATTTAGTAGCAAATAAGTTCTCAAAACAAAACCAATACAACAAAAACTCTATTATTATGATGTTGCTTAAAAATGTCAATATATAGCCCTGACCGGTTTGGCTCAGTGGATAGAGCATCGGCCTGCGGACTGAAGAGTCCGGGTTTGATTCCAGTCAAGGGCATGTACCTTGGTTGCAGGCACATCCCCAGTGGGGGGTGTGCAGGAGGCAGCTGATCAATGTTTCTCTCTCATCGATGTTTCTAACTCTCTATCCCTCTCCCTTCCTCTCTGTAAAAAAATCAATAAAATATATATTTTTAAAAATGTCAATATATATTATACTAGAGGCCTGGTGCACAAAATTTGTGCACTCGGGGGTGGGGGTGGGTTCCCTCAGCCCAGCCTGCACCCTCTGGTAGTCTGGGACCCTTCACTCCTTACTACCTGCCTGCTTGTTGCTCCTTACCGCTTGGCTCACTGCTCCTTAGCACTGCTGGAGGTAGGAGAGGCTCCCACCACTGCCGCTGCTGTGCTCGCCAGCCTTGAGCCTGGATTCTGGCTGAGCGGCGCTCCCCCTGTGGGAGTGCTCTGACCTAGTCAAGTGCTCCTGCATTGAGCGTCTGCCCCCTAGTGGTCAGTGAGCATCATAACGACCAGTCATTCCGCTGTTTGGTCAATTTGCATATTAGCCTTTTATTATATAGGATTATAGCTATAAATCAGAATTTTATACAATATACATTCTTTCAAACAAAAAACTATAATCAAAACAACCCTCCCCTACCACACTGTCTTTATACACAACCATGCACACAATTTGAAAATGAGAGACTAGTTTTTTGGTCCTTGTTTTCCTGTAATGCAGCTAGCTGATTCTGAACTAACTTCTTCTTTGGGATCAGTTTGGTTAATCACTAAATGAAAGCATTTACTGGATGACCTCTGAGGTCCTTTTTAGCCTGACAAGTCCCTATGTGAATCTGCCTTTTTTAAAAAATATTTTTTATTGATTTCAGAGAGGAAGGGAGAGGGAGAGAGAGATAGAAACATCAATGATGAGAGAGAATCATTGATTGGCTGCCTCCTGCACGCCACCCCCTACTAGGGATTGAGCCTGCAACCCTGGCATCTACCCTTGAACTTGGGACCTTTCAGTTCTCAGGCTGACGCTCTACCCACTGAGCCAAACCAGCTAGGGCTGAATCTGCCTTTTATAAACAAAATCAGTATGTGGTGGTACCAACAGTGATTGCTTTTCATGGATAATTTGCTAAGATGAATAATCATGGTTATATATATTTTTATCTCTAAATTCAAATGCCATGCGATGTGAATTCTCACATTAAAAAAAGACCTCCGTCCACTTTGCTGGGAGCCCCTCCATCTTCTCACTCAACTGTATCTCAGCACCCTTTCTTTTGCCTTGTTATTATCTATTTTATCTATCTCTCTGGTAGAATAAATTGCTTGGAGACTGCAGGAGAAACTCCAATTATTATTGCCTGACTGAATAAAGACTTGGATCAAAGTTAGTTGTTACTCTGACATTGGCTAGTTCTGGTTACCTTTTTCCTGTGGCATGTGCAAGGAAAGAGGTCATCCTCGGTCTGTGGTTCTACCCTCTTCATGCCCTCTCGGATTTGGGGCTCACTCACTTGTAAATTGGCATATTCCTGTATAAGCAACAATACAAAAGCATTCCTTACATGATGCTTAGAGTATATTTACCAAATTAGATGTGCTAAAATTTGCTAGAATATGGTTCCATTTAACTCACACGTGTCAAGTGACAATATGCAGGGTCCACCATACTCCCCTTAAACACTCCACAAGAGTTTTTGAGGCAGCTGTCCTTTGGACACTGGCTGCCTATTTCTAGGGGATCTCTCCTTATTCATCTTTTATTTATATGACTTGATTTGTAACTTATTTTGTACTGCCTTTGCATTGCAGTGGGAAAAAAAACCTGCGCACATAATCTTCCTTAGACTGAGAATTTGAGGACAGAGACTATTTTTGTCTTACCTACCATGGCTTATACAGAATGAGTTACCATCTTCACTCATTATGTGCTCCTTCTGTGACAGGCTCTGGACTAGGTGCTTATGCACTAGTATATGTGAGTTGAGTGAATGAACACTACTGCCCTGTAGATCTTCAGGAATTTAGATAGTAAATCCCCCACTCCTTCAGTTTACACCTTCACCCTCTCCATCCCTTCACCACCCTCTAGAAGAAATAAAGGGGAAGAGGCCAGTGCAGACCAGAAAAAAGTCTGACTTCGTCTTGTAGCAGAGCCCAAGATATGGGGCTCAATATCTGCAATTCTGTGATTTTTTTTTAAAAAAAGCTTAATTTATATCTAGTATAATTGTTAGCAAATTACTTGCTTACTACTGCTTTTTTTTTTTTTTTTTAAAAAAAGAACCTTTCAAATTCAGATATGCTTTAATTATGATACCTAAATGCTAAGGTCCGTGAAAATGATTTCTAAGAGAAATCATGGCTCACATGGAGTCAGCACAACAGTTCTAAGCATACCTTGCACTATGTAGACAAAGAAGTGGTAAGGCAGCAAGCAGTAATATTGTACAAAGAGAAAATATGAATCCATGCATAGTAATTTTTCAGAATCAGATGCCAATTTCCTAACCAAATACCACATAGTTCTAACATTATTACCTTTCCTTTAATGTTGTAGCATTATCCAAAAGCTAATCTTTGGTTTTCTTCTTTTTTCAATATTATTTAATGTTTGTCCTTGATTTTTACCCACAGAGGTACATTATCTCCTTATATAATATACTTTCAGACATTGTTAAGTGAAGTGATATTATAAATATTATTTATGTAAATATTAATATATATACATATATTATATAAGTAATAGACATAATATTATTTCACTTAACTACTAATATGATCAATTACAAGTTAGATGCCATTTTCTTAGAAAATACTGACCTGGAAAAGTTTAAAGTAATAACAGAATATGTCATCACCCATGAGATTATTTCTTGCAAATTCTTGTCCTGTTTTTGCTATCTTCTTTGCCTACGGGACCAACAACAAAAAAATCCTTTCATGAAACATTTTTTTCCCCATGCAGACAGGAAAACTGATCTTCAGAGTACATTTTAGTGGGAAAAATATCTTTGGGGTTAGTCTTTCCTGGTACAGGGAACAGTTAAGAGAGTATGTTTGTTTTAATTAAAAGGAGGTTTTTAAGACTTTAGAGTTTGAGAAGTCATATTAAACCTTCTAGCATTAAGTCTCTCTTGGAGAGAAAGGGTATACATTAAATGAAGTAATAATGACTTTGTAAAGTAAATGCAGGATTAAGCTTAATGCACTGCCTTATAATTTTTCAGAGATGATTTCAAAGTTTATTTCATGCAATCCCTAATTTTTTAAGCTTGATTTTATTTAAAAAAATCTTTATTGTTGAAAGTATTACATATGTCCTCTTTTTCCTCCCATTGACCCCCTCCAGCCCACACCCAACCCCCCCCTTCCTGCCCCAGGCCTTCCCACCCCACTAACTGCATCCATGGGTTATGCATACAAGGTCTTTGGTTGATTAACTTCCACCCACTCACACTCCTCTTCCTTCCCTCTGAGATTCTACACTCTGTTCTATGCTTTCATGTCTCTGGATCCACTCCATTCATCAGCTTATTTTGTTAATTAGATTCCATATATGAGTGAAATGTGATACTTGTCTTTCTCTGACTAATTTATTTCACTTAGCATGATACTCTCCAGGTCCCTCCATGCTGTCTCAAAGGGTAAGAGATTATGCTTTTTTTACCAGTGCATAGTATTCCATGGTGTAAATGTACCACAGCTTTTTTATCCATTCATCTACTAATGGGCACTTGGGCTGTTTCCAGATCTTAGCTATTGTAAATTGTGTTGCTATGAACATAGGGGTGCATACATTCTTTATGATTTGGTGATTCGGGTTTCTTAGGATATATTTTTAGAAGTTAGGTTCACTGGGTCAAATGGCAGTTCCATATTTAATTTTTTGAGGAAACTCCATACTGTTTTCCATAATGGCTGCACCAGTCTGCATTTCCACCAGCAGTGTACTAGGGTTCCTTTTTCTCCACATCCTCCAATCCCTCATTTTAATCCATAGCACAGTTAGTTTTCCCTCTATCAGGCTAGCTTTCTTATGTTCCTAGCAGAAGTGAGGGAGTGCTAGAGGCTCAGATCAACTTGACTAAAAGAGAAAGCATAGTCAAAGCCAAGGTTTAGCTTTTTGTTTCATGTGCAGACTAGACAGTTAAACCAAGCCACAATACCTGTGTTCATCCTGAAGGGAACTGGGTTACCCATGGGGCTTCCTATTTATAGGTAAAGGTATATTCTGAGCCAACTGAGCAGACATTTAAAATGAAGCCATGAGCCCGGCCAGCATGGCTCAGTGGTTGAGCATTGACCTATGAACCAGGAGGTCACAGTTCGATTTCCAGTCAGGGCATATGCCCGGGTTGCGGGCTCGATCCCCATTGTGGGGCTTGCAGGAGGCAGCCAATCAATGATTCTCTCTCATCACTGATGTTTCTATCTCTCTCTCCCTCTCTGAAATCAATAAAAATATATTTTAAAAATAAATAAAGGAGGCTATGATATTGAGGTACAAGGAGACTGACCTTACCTCTTCATCGTGATCTTTTGCCCAGTTAAGTTTTTCTAAAAGATCGCTCAGGTTGCTTTTAACAGGAATGTAATGTCTCCAGGGCTGCAGCTCATTGTAAAAGTGTTCATAGTAGATGGAGTCTTGCTTCAGCACAACACTGTCGCCGACTAGAAGATATGGCAGGCGATATGCTGCGACAGTGCCATCAACGTTTATTTGATACTTGTGCTGTGAAACAGCAGTAAAATGTAAGAACCTCTATTACATTTCCTTTTTTTCTATTTTCATTATTCTCCTCCCCTTTCACACAAAGAGCCTCACTGTCTTCAGATATAAACTGGCCAGATTCTGCCCACTGATTTCACCATGTATAACTGCTATTATATAATGTGCTGATCTAGAGTAGAAGGCTTATTTTGATGCTCTCCTAAGTTTCATAGACCACAAGTCTAATGTTGAAGCAGCCAATAAAATAATAAATAACTGTTGTCCTCAGGCTACAACCTAAAGAAAGATGGATTTATGGTGACTGTAATTTCCCTACTACGTAATCACATGTGAGAACCTACTGATGGCACATTCTATACCATGTTAACCATACCTTTTAAACATTAGGTGGCCACACACAAGTCCTAAGGAAATTAACAAGCTCTGAGGCAAGTACATCTCTGAATAAAAATATTCACAGCATTGTGCTAATCAATAGTCCTTAGCTCTAGCAAATTCAATAGCTAGGAATAAAGCAAAGGCATGACAGAATACCCTGAGGATGGCTGGCTGGTATTAGTTCTCTTTGGTTTTAATCATATTTCAAAAATCTCTGTGATATGCGTATGGAAATGACAACTCAACTTATGGAATTCTTTAGGTCTACCTGCTGCCATGTGCCAACAACAACAAAAAAACTTGGCCATATACAGCATAGACAGAGCTCACTAATCACTTGCCTTACCCACCTTTCTCACCACCACATGGGACTTCAGACACAACTCATTGGTCTAGAGAACAGGGCAGTGTCCTACTGCGTGAAAAGTGGAGTTGCTGGAAAAAGGATCACTCCCTGGGAAACACGAGCAGTACACCTTCTAGCTACAGAGAGAATTCCCACGCAGACCATTTGGATGGATTTCAAGTCATTTCCCCACCAGAGGCCTATTAAGAGACACCCGGTTTACATCTTTTTTAGTCTGTTGTCAAGCTGTGGCTCTGGGAAGAAGTATTTGTAAAACCACTTACATGTATCTATTAATAAAAAAGATGTTTGAGATGAAATGTATTATCTTGGGGGGGTCAACTGGGGTGAAAAATTATAGCTCTCCCCCGGCCCCAAGCTCCCTGATACATATTTAATGTCAGGGTTGGGTACTGAGTACAGACCCAGGCTGCCAAACCAGCCCCTGGGGTCCCATGCCCTGAGAGTCACTGAGTTTAATGCTCATCTCTCCCGTCCCTGTAAGTTATAGGCCTCAATTTCTCTCCCCGAAATGAAGATACAGTATTCCCTTGAACAACATGGGGTTTAGGGACACGGACCGACCCCCCCGCCCCCCATCTCCAGCACTGTCAAAATCATGCATATAACTTCTTCTTTTTCCCTTTCTAACTTTTGATTTCCCCCAAACAGTTGTCCCTTTGTATCCATGGAGGATTGGTTCCAGAACCCCCACAGATACCAAAATCCACAGGTGATCAGGTTCCTTGTATAAAATGGCAAAGATCAATGCACAAAGCTGGCCAGCCGCACCCATAGATTCCCACCCTCACGTAGAAACACTGTTTTTGATCTGCAGTTGACTGAATCCACGGATTCAAAAGCTGGAGAAATAGAGGGCTGGCTGTATAATTGAGAAAAACCAGTCTGTACATGGGTCTGCGCCGTTCAATCCCATGTCGTTCAAGGGTCAACTGTATTTGGAAAAACAAAAAAGGATTGGTCACAGACGAGGCCATACCTTGAAGAAATCAAAAAATGAAATGTGTTTCACAATGGGACCATAGAGGCTTTCATCGTGTTTAAAGAAGAAAAAGTTGGTGAAGGCAGCATCTATGAGCTCTGGGTGTTTTCTGCTGAGTTTAACCAGCTCAAGTCTCTCTTTTCGGCTGTCTCGGCCTCTCCAGACAGCTGTGGAGTTTTTGCTTTCCCAGGGAGGACCCGTGTTAGCTTGCACAGACATCATATCCAGACTTACTCTGGAAGACAGAAAGTACAACACATTTGCCCTCCAAACCATCACATCACAAAGGTTGTTGGGAAGGAACTCACCAAGGGGGGAAAAACCAAGGCTCTGGGTCACGTGTGACCCGTCTCTCACCGGCCCATGGTTTCCAGAACAGAGTCCGTCAGGTCGTAGGTCGGCATCACGATATCCTTGGAGTCTGTGGAGCCACACCAGGAAAAGATCGGATGAATGTGTGGACTGGATTTCTTTTTTTCCAAAGGCCAATCTCCCAAATTAACAAAAAACTCCACATCAGGCATCCTCACCTAGGACAAAGAAAAGCGCTTGCTAACACGTCTGGCATTGTATAATGCCTTCTATGATCAATGTGTGTCCTTGTGAAAAGAGGTGAGGACATACAGGGACAATGGCTTGTGAGGACAGAGACTAGAGCGATGCAGCTGCAAACCAAGGAATGCCAAGCATTGCTGGGCACCACCAGAAGTCAGAAGAGCCGAGAAGGGTTCTCCTCTGTAGGTTTCAGAGGAAGCACAGCCCTGCTGGCACCTTGATTTTGGTCTAGTCTCCAGAACTGTGAAAGAATAAATTTCTGTTGTTTAAAGCCACCCAGTTTGTAGTAGTTTATTACAGCAGCCCTACGAAATTAGCACAAGCACCCCACAAGACATAAAACTTCAGAACAGTATTATAATAAGGCCCATATAGGGCACCTCTGATATAATTATTATTTTTAGTTTGAAAAAATATATTTTAAAACCTGGGCTTAATTAGAGGGCTGACTATATATTGAGAAAAAAAATTTATATTTTATATAAAAGAAATACTTACTTTTCTAGTCAAAGAAAGTAGTATGGCATCCATGAAAATTCTAAAACCTACATGTTCACCATGAGTCTTGATATAAACCTGAAAGGTAATTGAATGTTTATCACATTAGTCTAAAAGTATTGGCAGGCTTCACTGAGATAAAGGTTATCAGAATGATCCTCAGAATGATTTAAAGCTAGCTGTAGCCAAATGGTCAAAATAAAAAATCACTAAGACAAACAAGCAAACCTCACGCACAAATTGTACCTTGTTATCCTTCACGGTATAGTGACACAAGCTCTGCCTTTGTCCAAATCTCTTTGGGATTTCTTCTGCAATCTTTTCTGGATCAACAGTAGGGAAATGCACCAGATCTCTCTGAATCTGAGCGATGGTTTCTGGGCAGTTCATTTCCTGTAGCCAGGCTGCACTATCTTCCAAAGGACAGTCACAATTCTCGTGGTAAACCGGCCCTAATTACACACAAGCAACAAATTATACAGTAATAATTTCACTCGGCATTTGAAACACGTAACAAATATCCATTATCCACAATCAACTTCACAGATTTTGCTGAGGTTATTAGGAAGGGTCTTTTGTCTTCTGTTCTGACAGCTCTTCACAGTAAGGTTGTGATATTTTCACAGTCAGGCCTGTTTCGCACGAGTTCTAAAGAAAGCCAATAGTAACTAATTTTTGCTCACAGTGGCTATTATAGTCCATTATTTTTTATGTTTTGTGTACTTAAAAATAAGCAAACATTGATAAAAATATATCAAAGGAGTATGTCTTTTTTTTGATGAAATACAAAAGTGATATAAAATTAATATTTCAATGATCTCTTATAAAAACAGTTTCTTAAAGTGCCTAAGGTATTTTCCTCAATGAGTAAATCATCATCAATAACAATTTAAGTAAACAAAGAACCACTACTATGTTTGTTTGTTTTAAGAATTATACAAAAACAAGAGCAATCTTCAAAAGAGTTCATTCAGCCCAGCTGATCTGGTTAAGTGGTTGAGCATCTATGAACCAGGAGGTCATAGTTTGATTCCCATTCAGGCTCAGTTGCAGGCTCAGTGCCCAGTAGGGGACGTGCTGGAGGCAGCAGATCAATTATTCTCTCTCTCCTCCTTTATGAAAAAAAAAAAAAAAAAGAAAAGTTCATTCATATTTTAATTAATTAATTATATGTTTATAGAAATAATACTAACAAAATATAGCAGAATCTGAATTGAGATTTTACTGTCATTCCTTTCTATAATTTTCAGATTCCCACCTGACCCAGGCAGTAGTCAACAATGGAATATTTTTTAAGGTTTATATTGTACCATGTGGTCCTGGAGGAATGTGGGAAATAATTTTAAAAACATTTGCCTTTATTGGAGGTGGGGAACAAGAAAAATTTGTGTCTCTGTATATATATTGTTTTTCCACTGTGTTAGGGGTACTATCTCCATTGATATGGAAAGATATGGCTCTAGGTAATGCAGCTGCAGATTTATATATATATATATTCAGAATTTCTCCAGAAAAATACTATTGGAACAAAGAAAAAAAACAACAGTTAACTTCTCCCTTTTGCTTCAAGCCCTTTCTCTTCCTGAAGTGGTCAAATTTCAATAGTGCTTATCAGTTACTGTCACATACCTCCAATTAAATAAGTGTAATCTATGACCATATAGCTTGATTATTCTTGTTAATGTGTGTCTTCAGGGAACAAATTCTCTATTAGTATGTTCTTCCCTTTTTAGTGAATTATAATTTCCATTCAAATCTTGCATTTCCTCAGGACTTTCAATTTAGGTTTCAAGGAGAAAATGTCTATTTTTTTCTTTCAGTGAAAAAATATCATGCTAAATTTTTTTTTAAATTAAAGTACAGGCATCATTGTATTCAAATTGTTGTTTTATTTATTTTTTTTTTTTTAAATATATTTTATTGATTTTTTACAGAGAAGAAGGGAGAGGGATAAAGAGTTAGAAACATCGATGAGAGAGAAACATCGATCAGCTGCCTCCTGCACACTCCCCACTGGGGATATGCCCACAACCAAGGTACATGCCCTTGACCGGAATCGAACCTGGGACCCTTGAGTCCGCAGGCTGATGCTCTATCCACTGAGCCAAGCCGGTCAGGGCCAAATTGTTGTTTTAAAGTTATGTTCCAAATTACCTTTTAAAATATATGGGGATTTGGCCACATGTTGACCTTGGAATTTAACTTCAACCTTCAGATTCTTATAGCTTGCATACATTCTGTATCTGACTATGAAGGACCCATCCTTGCGGTCTAAAACCTGGACGCCAACTCTAGTGAATTGCTCATCTGGTGCCGAGATTTTAATCTGGAATATCTTTTCACCTGGAGAAGATGTGAACCTGTGATGGGTAGAATAATAATATACAAAGATTATTTTAAGGAACAAATGCACAAAGATTATGCTGTCCAGTCTGTGAATCTTACTCTTCTCCTTCATGTTCTCCCCCTAACACACACTGTCTTCTCTGTTATACTTTGAGTATCAGAATGAATCTGACGGATCAGAGATTTTAAAAAGAAGAGGATGCCAATAGCCAAGATAACATAAAACAGTTTCATTAGAAAATTGCAAGGGAATATGTTACTAAAACTAACCTATGTAAACACAGAATGTACTTATGCATTTCATATATAAAAATATTCCTATCAACCTACTATTTATTTTATGTCCATCATATATGGAAATTTGCGATCAAATAGTGCCTCTAAAAATATTTTGAAATATCTCTCAATGATTCTTTTAAAAATTAGTATTATAGCCCAGGTCAGTGTCTGTCAGTGGTTAGTCAACCCATGAACAGAAAGGTTGCAGGTTCAATTCCCAGTCAAGGGCACTTACCTGAGTTGCAGATTCCAGCATTCAGGAGGCTCCCTTACATCTCTCTCCCCCTCCCTCCCTTTTATTCTCTCTCAAAAAAAAAAAAATCAATGGAAAAAATATCCTCAAGTGAGGATTAATAACAAAAACTATAAATCATGCCCAGCATGGGCAAAAGCCAGTAGGTAGTGTATTATCTAAGTGACACCGTATGAAAGGTTTTTTTGAGTGAGTGCTCTTGCTCTTAAGATTATATTTAGTTTCTCCAATTATACTATTTAGTATCTTTTATTTGCTTTGGAAAATGTATTCCCAAGGTTTTTTTCTTTCCTACAAAATATACATGGTGAGCAATTAAAAAAAGACAATCATTTCAGAAGTATGTGAATTCTAGACATAAGTTTTGAGTATAATTTCAATTGTCGAGTTCAATGGAGTGAAACAAACGTTTGTTGCGAACACATATACTTTCCCTCTAAACTCTAAGGTTTCAAATAGTGCTTGATTATTCTTTTTGAGGTGCAAAGCACGTGTACCTGCAGATGTGCACCTGGAAACGGAGGGCAGCACCAAGGAAAAATGAAACCAAGTTTCTAACAACTGGATTCAAATTCCTTATTACAGGTTATGCAAAAGTAGTTGTCTCTCTAGTTACGTGGGAATCCCTATGAAAATAGCTAGGAGAAGAGCTCATTCGGAATTATTTCGAAAGCTCTGAGAAAGATTGGTTGGAACGGAGAAAGACAGTTACAACCAGATGTGGATAGCACCCAAATATCCTGAAATTTAAACTGCTGTGGAGAAAGGAGTTCGTGGGCGGATAAAACGGGAAAGAAGTAGCAGTAAGCTTTATCTGCATTCCAAAAATAGTTAGGCAGCTGTTTCTCAACTTACTTATTTCCGGATGCATCCACCGCCTGGATATAGAAATAGCGCGCAGGAAGAACAACAGCTGCTTTTAGTCCTGGTCCCCATACTTCACTCTTCTCTGGGCTCAGTCGCCTCTCTCCGCCGGTCTCAGCAAATGCTGGAACTGTCCCCAGAAAGAAGCAGTATAGCAGCAAAATGCTAAACATTTACGAGATGGACTATCAAATAATCCACGAATAAATGAGGTATCGAAGACGGACAGAACGAGCTGTGGTTTGGGTAAGGGCACGTTGGCCGATCGCAGCAGCAAAAACGGCTCCCAGAGGTGTGGCTTGCTGTGCAGGGCAAGGCGCGCGGGTCTCCACGTCCCCCAGGAAAATCACAACCGGAGCGCGGGCTTGTGCAGCGGAAGGACAGTCGTTCTGCTGAAACGGGCAAGAACCGCACTGCTCCTCTTTCTCGGGACAATGATAAACTTGCTTTGCTCCTGCAACTGGAGCATCATTGGGGGCGAATCCGTCTCAGGTTCCAGTCCAAGGTGCCCGGCGAGGGGATTGGCCGCGCGCGTCGAGCCGGCTGAGTAAGGCTTTCTCTAAGTGGATGGTGGATGGACACGCGTCCCGGCGCCGTGGCTTCCTGGGACGTGTAGTTCGCGATGGGACCAGCGGAAATCCTGCCAGGTTTCCCCATCTCACTCATTTATTTGTTTCGCGGTTTAGGGCTTCCAGGGAACAGATAAATACTACATCTCCAATAGAAGGGCACGCGGGCCTGGAGGCACAGCTAAGATTTTTTTTCTTTGAATTGTCACCATATCCTCCGCACCTGCAGAGGTCAGGTGTAAAACACGATGAAGGAAGGTTTGTCAATATCTCAGGATATCATTGATATCTGATAGTGGTCTCCGGGCACAGCCATCCAGGGCGCTGTCCCCCAGCTGCCCGATGGGACGAGAGACGCCAGCCCCAGGGTAACCCGAGGAGCGTCGCAGGCCGCGCGCGGGAATCGGTGATTGGGATCCGTAGCGACCCAACCCCACCGGCCAGGCTGAAGGTACCCGGGGCTATGGGCCGAACCAAAGTGGCTGTCCGCGGCGGTGCGCCCTGCGCGCGGGGGTCTTGTGCCAGGAACCCGGGCGCCGCGGGCTGGGCCTGGCGCGGTCCGCCTGTTCTAGGTGCAGCCAACGCCGCCGGGCGGCCAAGGGCCGTGGGCTCTCCGGAGCCCGGGAGCGGTCCAAGTGGAGGTCACTGCGTCGGTACTCGTTCTCCTGGGAAAAAGTGGAGTGACGAGCGGGGCCGCAGGATGGAGGGAAGCGCCACGAGTGCTCTCGGGAACAAAGCCTGATTTGGAGCGGCCCCCGGGTATACCGGTGGCTAATGCCAGGAGCCCGTCTGTCTCCCAGCCACGCTCTGTAGGGCCGGGTCGGGAGCGCGCGGGGGCCATCCCTTCGCCCCTGTGCGCCCACCGCGGGGCCGAGGTGGTCTCCAGGAGCCTCCTCCTCGTCCTCCCTCCCGCTCTTGACCTTGCCAGCTCCCCCGATAACCCACACGGGCAGGCGGCTCCGCCAAAGTGGGCCTGGGCGGGGGGTTCCTTTTCTGCTTTCGTTTTGGTATTTGTCATTAGTAATGATCTAAACTCGTGCATTCCAAAGCTCGAATCCGGGGATGTCTTCGCCCGGGTACAACTGCTCGAGTTCCACCAGCCCAAGCACCTAGAGCACCCGGGGAGTCCTGGGGCGGGTAGGAGACTCCCCCTGGCGGTGAACTCCGGCTTCCGGCCGAGGTAGCCGCGCGGGAGGAGGGCCCCCGAGGCCTGGCCGAGAGCGCGCGGGCCGGGGAGACAGACGGAGGGGCGCGGACAGGGGCGCAGCCACGCTTTTGCCTCTTGGCCGGCGCCGTGTCCGCCCAAACCCGCTCAGCGCTGCGGGCATCGGGCTGCGCGAATGTCTTCTCTGACCCGGAGGCCTCCAAGCCCCACTGCGCTGCTAGCTTTGCAGAGGAGGGCGGTCGGAACACCGCTCGCCTCCCGGGGAGCCTGAACTCGACCCTGGCCAGTACGCGGGAGGACCCCCGGTATCCGTCATAGGCCGGCCCTCTGTCAGGCGAGTGGTTCAGGTCTGATGGAGGAAGAGGGGCCTGGGGTCGTGGGGAAGGATGCGAGTGGGGAGGGGGCGGTAGGGAGGTGGGGAAAGGAGACCAGAAGCACCGGGGGCTTAGCGCGCGCGCGTGTCTGGTCGGGCCCTCCAGCATTCCACCCTTTGTAAGGCATTTACCTATGCCTGTGTCTCAGTGGCCTTCCTTAGAGAATATAGATCATTATAGTTGTCATATGTGCGAAGCTTTTCTGAAGACTTAAGATGTTAAGTTCTCTAAGCAAACTTGATCCTTAAAATACTGATTTAAAATATAACTGGAAAAGAATGCAACCTAGGCAGTGAGTATTCTTAGAAATGGAACGTTTAGTTTGCAAAACAGTTCAAATCGTTATTTTAGTGGTGCATTTATGGCTGGCCATTTTATGATAACATTTTGTTTGCATACAGTTAAACAGTAACTTGTGCCATGATCTTATGAATAAATCATAACTTGATCATTACATGCTGCAATCATTAGTAAATCTTAATATAGCATCGTCTGGCTTAGATCAGGGAACTTCAATTTCACATGTGAGAAGTAGGGAGAAGAAGAAGAGGCCCGTTAGCTAAAACTCCAGTTCTTAATTACTAAGGCCACTCCTGCTGAGCCCTCCTGGAATCTGGGCTCTTAAGCCTGGGTTTGCAATAATGCCTGGCATGAGGTAGGCATTTAAGAAGAAGTATTTGTAGAAGATACTTCTATAAATGCTGGACTTGGGAATTCAATAGTCAGGAAAACCAGACTTACAAGAGGCAAACCTTCATCATATAAGCACACACATGTATAAAAGTAATGTCGCACCTGGTTAAAACCTGTGAAAGAAAGGTGCCTGAGCATATAGCATATACAGGGTGTCAGGGACTATTTTGATGAGCAATGAAAGCATCTACCCTGCCCCTGAAAGTGACATTTGAAGGATATCTGAAGGATAAATGGAAAGTAATTATATAAAGAGGGTGAGTGGGAGTAAACAACATTCAGAGACTGGAAATATGGTCAGTGTGGAGGGAGTGCAGAGAGAGGAAGGGGGCGAGGGAGGATGAGGAGGGTCTAGATTAGGAGTGGGCTTTTGTTTCTAACAGCAGAGGCTTTTAGGCAGAGGAGTTCTATGATGCATGCTTTTCTTTCTAATATCTATGCACAGGTCAGGTTTGAAATGTCAACTCAGGGGGAGTAGAGGGGCTAGGAGTGGGAATGGAATTGGGAATGGTCTACAAAAGCTGAAACAAGGTCTGAGAAAACCGAGAGCTGTGGGCTATGGAGTGGAGGGACAAACTACCTCTCTGTACCTCACTACTACTGAGGCTATAATTACAGTAGAATACAATAATTTGCCTCTATAATGTCTGTTATCAGTAATAATTTGTGCTTACTTCATTTGTAAGAAAGCCTGAGGACACAATAATACTAGCACCTTTGATCTCTTGGAGATCTCACTGAAGTGAAGAGGAAAGGCAGGAGCAGACAGATAAGGAAAGAAAGTAATATAGCAGTGTTTGGGTCGTGGGATTTGGATAATTTTTACTTACTCTGTAATATCTTTTGGTATTATTTTTCTGTAATTTGTTTTACTTATGTGGTAAAATTTATAAATATTACAGGTTTTCAAAGACAAATTTCCATAAACAGTGGTTTAATAAGAAAGTTTGCAAACTGCTTTACATTTACTCTTGGCCTTTTTTGACAATATAAAATATGCTTTTATGGTGATAATCTTTTTATTTTATTTTATTTTGGTAAAAGTATAACCAAAGGCATCATTTTGATCACTGACCACTATTTAAAAACAATCAAATCCAAAACACAAACCCATAACAATGGATTCAGACTGTTAAATGCTTTATTAATCAATTGTTATGTTCTTTCTTATCTTTAGCTTCCAGAAGCTAAGCCCCTTTTCTGTGCAAATGCAGTAATTTCCCTTTGCATATGTTTTTGATCAGAACATTCTCCTATATATGGTTCCAAATCAGCATCTTTCATAAAACCCCCACACTGCTACACAGGGAACTGGTCCCGCAGGTAAAATTCCATTCAGTCTGAGAAAGAAAGCTCTGGCAAAGTGGAAGCTAAGCTTGAAATGAAGAGATAACAAAGGCAGCACCAGGAATATTTCTGTCTTCCCCACTAGACTAACTTCTGTACCCTTTGCTAATTGCCCTTAACCATGACCATATTGATGCCTCATTCTACTACAACCCACCCAAACAACCCCAGTGCTACAAATAATGACCTTTATCCATACTATGGGTTTTAGAGAAAGGCGAGAGGATAACAGATAAAAAGTAGAAAAATGTTCCTCTAAGACATCTGCTAAAAATGAGAAAAGCAGAGTGTGGTCTGCACACACTCAGGTACTCAGCTTCTCTTGCTTCTCCCTCCATTGTCACCATCATGCCAGGACATGAGGAAGAAGGAGAAAGCATAACAGATTCCTATTTAGGGATCCACTATACCTACTCCTAGGATTTCTTGGCTATAAAAACAAACAAACAAACAAAGAATGTTTCAAAACCATCAGAGATTCCATCCTTGTTGGTGAAGCTCCTGCCAAACAGAACCTCCTGCAAAATAACTATAAACTCTGGACAAATCACATGAAGGTTTGAATAGAGGGCACTTAAACATTCCTTAAAAATAAAGAAAATGGAATCTTTTCTAGGATATGTGGAGTCCTCCTGGTATGGAAGTCTGTTTCCTTAAATTGCATGAAGGACATTCAGTACCTTCAGTAATTTCTCCTCGCAGACTCAGGGGAATCATCTGTTATTTCTTATCGTGTTAGTCATAGGTTTTGTCATTCAGTATTTTGATGATGGATTTTATATAATCATTTTCCTGTAATTGGTGAAAGTTATTCTCATTTCTAATTTTTTAAGTAAGCAAACGGGCAGAGATATTAACAGATAAATGTCAAAATGGCCACCCAGAGTGGGTTGTATTTAAAATGCTGCTCCATCACTAAAGCCCTGCAAAGTGCTCTGCTCTGGCACCTGCATTTGATTGCCTCCTACACCACCTGTAATGGTTTTATTCACCCAGGTCTTCCTATTTGAAGAAGAAGGAGGAGGAGGAGAAGGAGGAGAAAAAAAAGGAGAAACAGGAACATAGAATAAAATAGCATTAAATACTTTCCTATCAATAATCAGTTTAAATGTAAATGGCTTAAATGCTCCAATAAAAAAACACAAGGTAGCTGAATGGATAAGAAAACAAGACCTATATATATGCTTTCTATAAGAGACCCACCTCAGAATGAGAAATACAGACAGACTAAAGGAAAGGGATGGGCAAAGATATTTCATGAAAATGGAAAGGGGGGGAAAAGCTGGGTTAACAACACTTATATCAGACAAAATAAACTTTAAAACAAAGGCTATAGTAGAAGACAAAGAAGGACACCACATAATGATACTAAAGGGAGCAACGCTACAGGAGGGTATAACTTTGTAAACATTATGGACCCAGCATAGGAGCACCTAAATATATAAAGCAAATGTTGATGGACGGAGGGAGAGTAGTACAGTCATAGTATTACCACTCTATTGACATCAATGGATAAATCTTCCAGACAGAAAATCAACAAGGAAACAGCAGCCTTAAATGACACACTAGATCAGCTAGATTTAATCTTTAGATATCCAAAAGCAACAAAATACACATTTTCATGTGCACATGAAACATTTTCTAGGATAAGCCATATTAGGCCACAAAACAAGTCTCAATAAATTAAAGAAGATTTAAATCATATCAAACATCTTCTCCAAACACAATGATGCTAGAAGTAAATCACAAGAAAAACAACTGAAAAACACACAAAGACCTGGAAGCTAAATAGCATGTTAGTAAACAATGAATGGGTTACCAATGAGATCAAGGAGGAAATCAAAAGATACCTTGAAACAAATGAAAATGACAGCATGACGATCCAAATTATACGGGACACAGCAAAAGCAGTCCTACGGGAAATTCCTAGCATTAGAGGCCTATGTCAAAAAACAAGAAAAATCTCAAGTAATCTAACATTACACTTAAAGGAGCTGCAAAAAGAACAACAAACAAAATCTAAAGCAAGTAGAAGAAAGGACATAATAAGAATCAGCAGAAATAAACAAAATAGAGTCTGAAAAAACTACCCCCCAAAAATCAATGAAACCTAGAGTTGACTTTTTTGAAAAGATAAACAAGATTGACAGACCTTTAACCAGACTCGTCATGAAAAAGTCAGAAAGGACCTAAGTAAATAAAATCAGAAAGAGGAGAAGGAACAACTGATACCACAGAAATACAAAGGATTGTAAGAAAATATAATAAGTAACTGTATCCGAACAAACTGGACCAATCTGGACAAAATGAATAAATTCTTAGAAACATACAATCTTCCAAAACTAAATCAGGAAGAATCAGAAAATCTGAATAGACAGTTTAAAATTAATGAAATAAAAGCAGTAATGTAAAAACTACCAACAAACCAAAATCCTGTACCAGATTGCTTCACAGGTAAATTTTACCAAACCTTCAAAGATGAACTAACACCTATCCTTCTCAGACTATTCCAAATAATTTCAGAGGAGGGAAGACTCCCAAGCTATTTATGAGGTCAGCATTATCCTGATTCTAAAGCCATATAAAGACATCACAAGAAAGAATATTATAGGCCAATATCTCTGATGAACATAGATGCTAAAATCCTCAACAAAACATTAGCAAACCAGATCCAGCAATACATTAAAAAAGATCATGCACCATGATCAAGTGGAATTTATTCTGGGGATGCAAGTTTGGTACACTATCCATAAATTGTAAATGTGATGTACCACACAAACAAAATGAAGGATAAAAATTACATGATCATGTCAATAGGTGCAGAAAAAGAATTTGATAAAATCCATCACCCATCTATATATATAAAAGCCCAGTGACCGTTCTGGTGGAATGACCAGAATGACCAGAACAACTGGTGGCTATGATGTGCACCGTGGCAGCCAACCAGCCTGATTGGCCCCTCACACACCCCGGCCCGCCTGATTGGAGGCCCAATCAGCCTCCAACACCCCGATCAGGGGCAGGGCCAGCTGGCCAACTGCCTGTGCCTCCTCCCCCTGATCACTGCCCCCCCCCCCCATCAGCTCCCAATACCCCTAAATCACTGCCTGGCTCCCTGGTGCATGTACATTTAGTGAAAACACAAGGAAATAATTATCAGTCCCTCCTGTCCCCGACCAGAGTCTCCAGAGGGCTCTGCTAATACTGCAGCCAAGGTGTGGAATTCTCCCTCCACAGGCTGCAGCCCTTTGCTGAGGAATGTAGAGAGGCTGGGTGGGGATTTTGTGAAATTGCAGTGCCTCGCAGATTAGATGAGCTTAAAATCTCTCTTTTAAAGGGGCAGCGAAGAGGACCCACAGGCTGCCAGGAGCAACAACAAAGGGTAGGCACATTCAAAAACAAAAACTTTTAAAGAAACAGACATGAAGATCATATTGGGAAACTGAGGGCAGAGCCCTGGGAAGAACGCAAAAATCATTAAAGGGCCATCATTTATCTTGATATATGTTTGCAAACAACACATAAACAACTTCATCTCATGGCACGTGAAATGCAAAACAGTTCTGTTGGAGGTTCTCTTTTGGCTATCCTTAAAATATAATTAGATCCAGCTGGGAGAAAGCTAAACCTTCCAGAATCCCAAAGCTGACCCCGCTTGATGGGCCCCCATCAGGACGGGCCTGCTGGACCACACCCATGCACGAATTTGTGCACCGAGCTTCTAGTTTATGATAAAACCTCTCAGCAGAGTGGAAATAGAAGTAACATATCTGAACGTAATAAAGGCCATATATGGCAAACCCACAGCCAACATCATAGTCAATGGGAAAAAACTACAAGTGTTTTCCTTAAGATCAGGAACAAGACAGGGATGTCCACTTTCACCACTCTTATTCAACATGGTACTGGAAGTCATAGCCAGAGCAATCGGACAAAAAGAAGATATGAAGGGTATTCAAATTTGAAAGGAAAAAGTAAAACTCCTTTGTAGATGACATGATAATGTGTATAGAGCACCCTAAAGATTCCACCAAAAAACTACTAGAACTGATAAATGAATTTAGTAAAGTAGCAGGATATAACATAATTATCCAGAAATCAGTTGCATTTTTATACTCCAATAGTGAACTATGAGAAAGGGAAACAAAACAATACCATTTACAATTGCATAAAAATTATAAGACACTAGAGAAAGAAACTGAAGAAGATAGAAATAAGTGGAAGTATACCTGGTATACCATGTTCATGGATAAGAAGAATTTCATTATTAAAATGTCCAAACTACCCAAAGCAATCTATAGAATCAAAGCAATTCCTATCAAGAATCATACACTATCTGATCCTTTGTGACTGGCTTTATTTACTTAGCATAATGCTTTCAAGGTTCATGTTTTAGCATAGTTCAGTACTCTATTTAGTTTCATTGCCTAATAATATTCCATAGTATGGATGATGCCACATTTTTTTATTCATTCATTAATTGATGGATGTTTGAATTGTTTCCATTTTTTGTCTATTATGAATAATGCTGCTGTGAACATTTGTGTAGACATGTTTTCACTTTTCTTGGATATATAGGAGTGAAATTGCTGGATCACATGGTAACTCTATGTAAATGTTTCAGGAACTGTTTTCCAAAGTGACTGGACCATTTTGCACTTCCATTAGCAGTGTATGAGGGTTCCAATTTCTCCACATCCTTGACAATCCTTATTATTAACTGTTTTATTATCGTCATACTGGTGGGTGTCAGCTGGTACTGCATTATGGTTTTGATTTGCATTTCTGTGCTTAATGATTGTTCTTAATTTTCATGTGTTTATTGGCCATTTCTATTTCATCTTTGGAGAAATGATTCATATATGTTGCCCTGTTTGTCTTTTTTATTCTAATGCATTATTTCAAAATAATTTTGATAGGACAGATGGTTAATGATCATTACTCTAGGCATATAGTAGTTGCAAAATAAATACTTATTGACTTAAGGCATATGACACTTGGTACATTTTTTCGGACTCTTTGTAGTGTCTGGTGGATTGTTGATCTCTCTTTCTCCTCTCTCTTTTCTTAGGAGCCCATTTTGCAGCTCTCCAGTTTTTGTAGAATGCTGTAAACAGTTGTCACAGTTTTTCAAGAAACAAAAAGAGTTGCAACTTCCTCCTCCTAATAGAACTTTTACAGTTGCATTCAATGCCTAACGATGCAGAAGCAGAAAGGGCAAATGATTCTGGAAATCATGAGCACAAATCTGAGAGAAAGTCTCCTGAAGAGAACCTACAAGATGCTGTACAATCCTTCTGCACACGTGCCTCGGGGGCACCCTTGGCTGCCAAAGGAGATGGCCATTATCCGTGGAGCTGTCCAGTGACCCATACGCGGGAGAAAATTTATGCCATCTGTTCGGACTACGCCTTTCTCAACCAGGCAACCTCAATCTATAAAACTCCAAATCCATCCCGCACTTCTTGCCTCCCTGATAGTACCTCTTTATCTGCTGGAAATAACTCATCAAGATACATTGGCATCCCAACTAGTACATCAGAAATCATCTACAATGATGAAAATAGCTTGGAAAACTTATCCAATAGCTTGGGCAAGCTACCTCTCGCATGGGAAATTGATAAATCTGAATTTGATGGGGTGACCACAAATTTGAAACACAAATCAGGTAAGGAAGGAGACATGAAGTTCCCATGTGAAAATAATAAGTAAACACTATCTTGTTTAAACATGCCATTAAACATGTTTTTCCTTTTTTTAAAAAAATACTGAATAGGGAACATTGCAATCATCTTGTCTATCATTGTAGTTAAAAGATAACTTTGGCCATGGGACTTTTGGTTAATCAATATGTTGCCATTGGGAACTTGCATTTTGAGAGCTCTGAAAAATCTAGGATGCTTTAGAATACAGGTATTACAGATAAGTACATGGTGACCCAGAAGTAGTTAATGAGGTGGTTAAAATAACAGGCAACTATTTTGTAGGGAAACGAATTCATCTTTCCCAATTAAATATTTAGTTTTTTTCTGTCATATAACACTGAGACTTTTTTGTTACGATTTGTTGAGTACCCCACAAGGTCTCCAGGTACCCTTTAGTAGGTTGTGCACTGTCCAGTTTGGGTGCCCTTCACCTAGGGAGTTCACCAGGGTGCAGTGCACAACCTTCACAATTGCATTGTGGTGGACCTCTGGCAGATACTAATGCTTTCACCTCTTTCTTTTTGAACTCACAGTAACACAGGAATTTAATGAGGTAGGTACTATTATCCCCTTTTCATCGGTGAAGAAATGGAGCCATAGACGGGATAAATTGCCTACCCAAATTTGAACAGCTAGTAAGAAGTAGTAGAGCCTGGGTTTAGTACTTTGCTTCTAGACTTCTCTGATTATTTTGTAAAAAACCACCATGTTTACTTGTTCATTTGCAAAATCAACTAGTTTCATAGAATGTTCTGTAAATTTGTAATTTTAAGGGTGTCAGGGATTTTAATTTGTGTCTCTATGAGTGATGGGCCTATAATTTTTTTATAATGTCTTTTTCAGGTGTTGGGATTAGGGCTATGCAGGACTCCTAAGTCGGAAAGTGTTTCCTCCTGTTTTTTTTTTTTTTTAATTATTGTTTAAAATATTACAAGTAGTAATACATATGTCTTCTTTTTCCCCCATTGACCTCCCCCCAGCTTCCCCCACCCTCTTGCACATGCCCTCACCCCCTTAGAGCCTGTGTCCATTGGTTATGCTTATACACATGCATGTAAGTCCTTTGGTTGATCTCTTACCTCCCCCCACAGGGCTCCCCTGCCTTCCTGCTGAAGTTTGACAGTCTGTTCGTTGCTTCTTTGTCTCTGTATCTATTTTTGTTCATCAGTTTATGATGTTCTTATATTCCACAAATGAGTGAGATCATGTGATATTTATCTTTCTCTGATTGGCTTATTTTGCTTAGCATAATGCTCTCCAGTTCGATCCATGCTATTGCAAATGGTAAGAATTCCTTTTTTTTTTTTAATAGCAGTTTAGTATTCCATTGTGTAGATGGATATACCAGTTTTCTAATCCACTCATCTGCTGATGGGCACTTAGGCTGTTTCCAAATCTTAGCTATGGTAAATTGTGCTGCTATGAACATAGGGGTGCATGTATCCTTTCTGATTGGTATTTCTGTTTTCTTGGGATATACTCCTAGAAGTAGGATCGCTGGGTCAAATGGCAGTCCCATTTTTAATTTTTTGAGGAAATGCCATACTCTTTTCCACAGTGGCTGCACCAGTCTGCATTCCCACCAGTAGTGCAGGAGGGTTCTTTCTCTGCAACCTCTCCAGCACTTGTTTGTTGATAGCCATTCTGACAGGTGTGAGATGGTACCTCATTGTTGTTTTGATTTGCATCTCTCGGATGATTAGTGACTTTCAGCATGTTTTCATATGTCTCAGCCTTCTGTATGTCCTCTTTCAAAAAGTATCTATTTAAGACACCTTTCAAAAGAGGACATTCAGAAAGCCAAGAGACATATGAAAACATGCTCAAAGTCACTAATCATCCGAGAGATGCAAATCAAAACAACAATGAGGTACCATCTCACACCTGTCAGACTGGCTATCATCAACAAATCAACAAACGACAAGTGCTGGAGAGGATGTGGAGAAAAAGGAACACTTGTGCACTGCTGGTGGGAATGCAGACTGGTGCAGCCACTATGGAAGACAGTATGGAGTTTCCTTAAAAAACTGAAAATGGAACTCCCATTTGACCCTGTGATCCCACTTCTAGGAATATATCCCAAGAAACCGGAAACACCAATCAGAAAGGATATATGCACCCCTATGTTCATAGCAGCACAATTCACCATAGCTAAGATCTGGAAACAGCCTAAGTGCCCATCAGTAGATGAATGGATTAGAAAACTGTGGTACATCTACACGATGGAATACTATGCTGCTGTAAAAAGGAAGGAACTCTTACCATTTGCAACATCATGGATGGAACTGGAGAGCATTATGCTAAGTGAAATAAGCCAGTCAATAAAGGAAAAATACCACATGACCTCACTCATTCATGGACAATAGAGACCATTATAAACTTTTGAACAATAATAGATACAGAGGCAGAGCTGCCTCAAACAGATTGTCAAACTGCAGCGGGAAGGCCGGGGAGGGTTGGGGGGCAGGAGGTAGGGGGGTAAGAGATCAACTAAAGGACTTGTATGCATGCATATAAGCATAACCAATGGACATAAGACACTGGGGAATAGGGGAGGCTAGGGGACTGTCTAGGGCGGGGGGATAAAATGGACACATATGTAATACCCTTTGTAATACTTTAAGCAATAAAAAAAAATAAAATTTTTAAAAGAAAAAAAAAGTGTCTATTTAGATTCATTGCCCATTTTTTTATTGGATTGTTTATCTTCCTTTTGTTAAGTTGTATGAGTTCCCTGTGAATTTTGGAGATTAAACCCTTATCGGAGATAACATTGGCAAGTTTATTCTTCCAGGCAGTGGGCTTTCTTGTTTTGTTGATGGTTTCTTTTGCTGTGCAGGAACTTTTTATTTTGATATAGTCCCATTTATTTATTCTCTCTTTAGTTTCCATTGCCCCTGGAGTTATATTGGTAAATATATTACTAAGACAGATGTCTGCTATTTTGCTGCCTATGGCTTCTTCTAAGATTCTTATGGTTTCCCGTCTTATGTTTAAGTCCTATATCCATTTTGAGTTTATTTTTGTGTATGGTGTAAGTTGGTGGTCTAGTGTCATTTTTTTTGCATGTATCTGTCCAATTTTCCCAACACCATTTATTGAAGAGACTGTCTTGACTCCATTGTATGTTCTTGCCTTCTTTGTCAAATATTAACTGAGCATAATGACTTGAGTCTATTTCGGGGTTCTCTGTTTTGTTCCATTGGTCTATATGTCTGTTCTTGTGCCAGTACCAGGCAGTTTTGAGAACAGTGGCTTTGTAGTATAGTTTGATATCTGGTATTGTGATCCCTCCAACTTTGTTCTTCTTTCTCAAGGTTGCTGCAGCTATTCAGGGTCTTTTTTTATTTCAGATGAATTTTTGAAGAGTTTGTTCTAGGTCTTTGAAGTATGCTGTTGGTATTTTAATGGGGATTGCATTGAATCTATAGATTGCTTTGGGTAGTATGGATATTTTAATGATGTTGATTCTATCAATCCATGAACGTGGTATATTCTTCCATTTGTTTATGTCTTCCTCTATCTCTTTTTTCAGCGTCCTGTAATTTTCTGAGTACAGATCCTTTACCTTCTTGGTTAAACTTATTCCTAGGTATCTTAATTTTTTTGTTGCAGTGGTAAATGGGATTGTTTTTTCAGTTTCTCTTTCTGTGAGTTCATTATTGGTGTATAAAAAAAGCCATAGATTTCTGGGTGTTAATTTTGTATCCTGCTACTTTGCCGAATTCATTTAGTAAGTCTAGTAGTTTTTTGTTGGAGTTCTTAGTGTTTTCAATGTACAATATCATGTCATCTGCGAATAATGACAATTGTACTCTTCTTTTCCAATTTGGATGTCTTTTATTTCTTCTTCTTCTCTGATCACCATGGCTAGTACTTTTAGTATTATGTTGAATAGGAGTGGTGAGAGTGGGCATCCCTGTCTTGTTCCTGTTCTTAGGGGAAATGCTTTTAGTTTTTGCCCATTGAGTATGATGTTGACTGTAGGTTTGTCATAGATGGCTTTTATGATGTTGAGGCATGATCCTTCTATTCCACCTTGCTGAGAAATGCTTTGTCAAATGCTTAATTTGCATCTATTTATATGATTATACGGTTTTTATCTCTCAAGTTGTTTATGTGGTGTATCACCTTTATTGATTTGTGGATATTGTACCATCCTTGCGTGCCCAGAATAAATCCCACTTGGTCATGGTGTATGATCTTTCTAACGTAATGCTGGATCCGATATGCTAGAATTTCGTTGAGAATTTTGGCATCCATGTTCACGAGGGATATTGGCCTGTAATTCTCTTTCTTTGTATTGTCTTTATCTGTGGTTTTGGGATTAGAGTAATGCTGGATTCGTAGAAAGAGCTTGTAAGTATTCCTTCCTCTTGAATTTTTTGGAATAGTCTGAGGAGGATAGGTTTTAGTTCTTTGAATGTTTGATAAAACTCCCCTGTGAAGCTGTCTGGTCCAGGGCTTTTGTTTGTTGGAAGTTTTTCGATTACTGCTTCAATTTCCTCCATAGTTATCGGCCTATTCAGATTTTTGGATTCTTCCTGATTGAGTTTTGGAAGGTCTATGTCCATTTCTTCTAGGTTAACCAGTTTGTTGGAATAGAGTTGCTCATAGTATTTTTTTACGTTTCTGCGTATATCTGTGGGGTCTGTTGTTATTTTGCCTCTTTAATTTCTGATTTTGTTTATGAAGGTCCTCTCTCTTTGCTTCTTGGTGAGCCTGGCTAGAGGTTCATCAAACTTGTTTATCCTTTCAAAGAACCAGCTCTTGGTTTCATTGATCTTTTGTATTGTTTTTTTTTTTTGTTGTCTCTATGTCATTTATTTCTGCTCTGATCTTTATTATTTCCTTCCTTCTGGTCACTCCGGGCTTTTCTTGTTGCCCTCTTTCTAATTCTTCAAGTTGCAGAGTTAGATGGTTTATTACCAGTTTTTAAAAAAATATATTTTATTGATTTTTTTACAGAGAGGAAGGGAGAGGGATAGAAAGTTAGAAACATCGATCAGCTGCCTCCTGCACACCCCCTACTAGAGATGTGCCTGCAACCAAGGTACATGCCCTTGACTGGAATCGAACCTGGGACACTTCAGTCCGCAGGCCAACGCTCTATCCACTGAGCCAAACCGGTCAGGGCTGTTTAGTAATTTTGGATTGTATACTAAATATTGGAAATGTTATCTTATGGTGACTTATGATTATGGTATATCCTCAACAGTGTTTTTTTTAAAAAAATTAATTAATTGATTGATTTACTTAGCAGCAGTTAATTTGGTTGGGCCCAATCAACTCTGTCTCTTGAGGACATCTCAAATCTTAATTCAATTCCTTTAACCTTAGTTTTGCTGTTTGAGGTCTGCTCTGTGCATGCATAGTTCAAGGGTCAGCCTAGGATTTAGGCCAAATTTATATACTTAATTAAATCTCCACTTATCTGGCTCTCTTCTTCCTGGGGTCCGCCTACCTCAGTTTTTAGTTACTGTGATTGTTCAGAACTTTCTCCTGTGGTTCTTCAAATAAAAACGATGGTGTGCATTCTATTTTTATCCACTATCCTTATCTGTTTATCTAAAAGCCAGTGTGGTGAATAGAGGTCTGCATATATGTATATTTGGTGTTGGGCTCTATGGATGTGTTGAAGCATGGAAGAAGGAATATGGAAATGACAAGGGGCAATGGGCAAAGGTTACTGGAGTTGATGAGATGAGGGAGACAGTATTTTCAGGTGTCACTCTTTTATGCTCCCCTCTCAAACTTAGGTTCGACTTTAACAGAGCTTTCTTCCTCAAATTGAATGGAGTTTTGTTTTAGGACCAATTCTCTGTGTGGCAGTGTGAGATGATATAAAGGATGCTCATTTGGAACATATATCCATATTTATCCCTAAGGGCCTTATGGGAGTAAGCTCAAGACAGAGAAGAACAGAGAGCAGGCTTAGATAAGCATTAGAGGACAGTATGTGGATACAGACCATGGTTAATGTCACAGATTACCATGCTTCATTAGCCTCTAAAATTCTAAGTGGCTGGGTAAACTTCTTAGGGAATCAAGGCATTATTGGGCAGTGAAAGCATCTCAAGAAATGGTGGAAAGTAGATTTTCCATTTTCTGGATGTCTTAAGATTTAATTATTATTAAAGGAAATTTTGTCATAATGAGATTCTTTCTCATTTTTTTCAAGCTCATGTTTGCCAATGCTTATTTAGCTCTGTGAGAAATTTTGTGTTCTCTAAAGACTTAGAAAGAATAACTAGAGGGAAAGGGGAAAACTTGTTTCTGGATATTATAGCGTTTATTATTATGACATTTTAGAAAAATTAGAGAAATTTCCTGTATACCAATAGTTTCTAAGTTCCAGCTGCTTTTGAGTATCAGGTGATTTCATTGTACAGCATCTTAAATGAATAAAATGGACCCTTTTTCATGTTTGTTCTCTGGCATTTGTTTATATAATGTACATATCATAATTGATGAATAACTATACAAATAAAATACTAGCTTTTATTTAATTTTTATAACAGATTTATTTCATTTAAAATATAATATGTGTGACATTATTAAAGTATTTCAGCATAGCTATCTGAAATGTTAATGGCAGTTTAGTGAAATGAGGCTCAGATGTTATTAATATTTTAATTGATGTAATTTTTTACTGAATAATACATTAGCATGGCTCAGAAATGAAAAGCATAAAAATTAAACACTTAAAGTCTAACTCTCATTTTTGTCTTACTTTTGTCTAGCTCCCAATCCCCCTCCCCTCATAGGTAATCACTATTATTTATTTTATGTGTCTTTTGGAGAGAGAGAGAAACACGCATACACACACACACTCACACAGAAAAGAGACTGTTTTCCACTCTAGTTCCTGGTGCTAAAGTTGCATTTTAATAACACACATGGGTGCATCATTTTTAATCCATTTCATGGGCTCTGTAGGCCTGGAGATATTTTTAAATATCACATCATTGCATAGTGGATCTAATGTTTTTACTTTTTAACAGAATTACGTTAATGTGGTTTTATTGTTTTATAGAAAGGATTCATTTTCCGGAAAGTGCTCTAGTTAAATATTTTATAGTTGGTAATTTGATTTTCTAAATTAAAAGATTTTGTGATTGATTCATGTACTAGCTAAGTGACCAGCTTAGGAATTGGAATATACTAGTATAAATCTGATAGGAAATAACATTCATGGTTGTTTAAATCTGTTTTTATTTTCTCTCTGTAAGGTAGGAGAGAATTTATGAGGATACATTTATTTATTCAATATGTTTACATATATCATTTTTGTTTACATATATCATTTGTAAAATGATATTTTACAAATATCATTTTTAGAACTAGTGGCAGCTACTTTTTAATTTTGTTCAACAATTAGTATCATTGTCCTGGCAGTTTACTTCATATTAAGCATTTTGCTTATTTTATACTCGTATATTCTAGGCAATGTAAAGAAACAAATTTCCAAGAAAAAAACTTCAGATAAAAAAGGAAGACATCAAAGGGAGTGGCCTCAGCATTCTCCTCTTGAAGATATTAAGCAGCGGAAAGTATTAGACCTCAGACGATGGTAAGCTCAAAAAATTGATTTTTTTCTTCCTTAACCACAGTACCAGTGTTATACCTATTAACGTTAGCAATATTTCCTTAGTATCTAATTCCTTGGCTAAATTTAGATTTCTCAGATTGCTCTGAAAATGTCTTCACACCTGGTTGTTCAATGTGGGACCCAACTATGAACCATTCTTTGTGTTAGCTTGTGGTAGCTCATTTGTCTCTCTTAAACTAGAATAGACTCTACCTCATTTTAATTCTGGGAGATTGACTTATTGAAGAGACTTGGCCAGATATCTTGTAGAATGTGCTACCTTCTGGATTTGTCTGATTTTTTTTCATATTAATTTTTCTAAATTATTCGTATATCCTCAATATTTCCTGAAAATTAGATGTTAGATATAAAGACTTAATGAGGCCCTGCTTGAACATTTTACACAAGAATACTGCCTTGCCGAAGCCGGTTTGGCTCAGTGGATGGAGCGTCGGCCTGCGGACTGAAGGGTCCCAGGTTCGATTCCGGTCAAGGGCATGTACCTGGGTTGCGGGCACATCTCCAGTAGGAGATGTGCAGGAGGCAGCTGATCGATGTTTCTCTCTCATCGATGTTTCTGGCTCTCTATCCCTCTCCCTTCCTCTCTGTAAAAAATCAATAAAATATATTAAAAAAAATAAAACCTTTTAAAAAAAAAAAAGAATACTGCCTAAATGATCCTGTGTCCTTCGTATTATATTACATCAGGAGGTTCATAGAACTTGGTGATCTAATATTAGAGATTCTGAAAGTGATTACAGGATTTAGGAGGTGACAACCTTAGTCTACATTCTCAAGTTATTTTCCCCCTTCGGCAGCCATGAAGTAATCAGTGGGGTGACAATGGCATTAGGCTAAGAGCCTGTTCCTATCAACTTTTCATCTAATGGTCTTAGTCAAATCTATTGACGATCCTTGCCTGAATCCTTGTTGTGAAATGGTGATATCTCAAAATTCTATCTTTTTTTTTCTGCCTTTATTAGCTGGCATTCTTCTAATAAGAAGAACTTTCCTTTATCAACTAGGGGTATCTGGTCACCTTAAAATAAAGTTCCTGTTCTCAAGAAAAAAAGGTTTAATTCATGATAGCTAGAAAATTGCTGATCTCTGATTTGAGGTTTTTTAAAATTCTTTTGTTTGAGGTTTTAGAAATATTAAATATTTTCACTTATTTAATAAATATTGGATATGGTTGAGACTACAAAGATACATAAAACATAGTCTTTGTTCTTTTAAGGTTTGAAATCTACTTGAGAAGAGAGGACTAAGCAGGAAATGTAAAATATTTCAAGTAGTTTGTCAGATGATGGGTATGAATAAAGAAAAATATGAGAGGAAGAAATGAACATCAGAAGGCTTCCCTGAAGAGTTGGGTCTAAAGAGAGGAAATCTGAGGGGATGGAGGGTTTTAGGTCTTTGAATGGATGGTAAGAAAGTGTCTGGCATGTTGGTAATGAAGGGTAAACCAGCTTGTCTGGAGTGAGACTCAGAGAAGCTAAGAAAATTGCCCAACCTCGGCCAGTTTGCTTAGTGATGCAGCCGTGGGCAAACTACGGCTCGCGGGCCGGATCCGGCCCATTTGAAATGAATAAAACTAAAAAAAAAAAAAGACCGTACCCTTTCAAGTAATGATGTTTAGTTTGAATTTATATTAGTTCACACAAACACTCCATCCATGCTTTTGTTCCGGCCCTCCGGTCCAGTTTAAGAACCCATTGTGGCCCTCGAGTCAAAAAGTTTGCCCACCCCTGGGTTAGAGCGTCAGCCTGTGGACTGAAGGTTGCTGTTTCAATTCTGGTCAAGGACAGGTACTTGATTACCTGCCCGTGTGTGTGTGTGTGAGTGTGTGTGTGTGTGTGTGTGTGTGTGTGTGAACCAATTGGTATGTCTCTCTCACATCAATGTTTCTCTCTCTCTGTCTTTCCCCCTCTCTTCCATTCTAAAAATCAATGGAAAAAAACATATCCTCAGGTGAGGATTAACAAACAAAAAAATATGCCCAACATAACATGATGAGTAAGTAGATCATATATTGGAACTGAAAAAAGCCAGACTCCAAATTCTGTTATATTTATTTTTTGTTATTCCTCATCCGAGGATATTTTTTCACTTGATTTTTTTAGAGAGAATAGAAGGGAGGAGAGAGAGAGAGAGAGAGAGAGAGAGAGAGAGAGAGAGAAAGAGAGAGAGAGAAACATTGATGTGAGAGAGACACATCGATTGGTTGCCTCCCACACATGCCCGGACTGGGGTCAGGGACTGAACCTGCAACCAAGGTATATACCCTTGACTTGAATTGAACCCTTGACTCTTCTGTGCCCAGGTGACACTCTAACCACTGAGAAACACCAGCCAGGACAACTCTGTGATTTTTAAAAAATATATATTGTATTGATTTTTTACAGAGAAGAAGGGAGAGGGAATAGAGAGTTAGAAATATCGATGAGAGAGAAACATCGATCAGCTGCCTCCTGCACACCCGCTACTGGGGATGTGCCTGCAACCAAGGTACATGCCCTTGACTGGAATCGAATCTGGGACCCTTCAGTCTGCAGGCCGACGCTCTATCCACTGAGTCTAACTGGTTAGGGCAACTCTTGTGATATTTTATAACACCTTTTATGATCTATTTCTTGGATATTGGGCTAAGGATTTAGATTTTTTTCCCCTGGGGCATAAATAAGCCATTGGTGATTTCTTAATATAAGGATATTTACAAAGATAAATTGGTAGTAGTTAGTATGAAAACTGTACTGGGAAAGAAACATTAGAATAAAAAAACATTAATGTTAGTTTCTTTGGAGCAAATCTTTACCCATTTTTGCTTCTAATTCCTTAGACTTAAGATTTGTTTTAACAACAAATATAAATAGTCATATGAATATGAATAATTTAATAGTATAGCATGTGAGGCCATAAAGACTTGGATGGGATAGGACAGATGGGAGAAATAACCTGAAGGGAAAAATTACCAGGACAACAACATTATTTCCCACTAAGAATGTTACAGAGAATTAGGGTTGTAATGGAAAGACCCTTAGAAGATAGAAGTAAAAGTGTTAAGCTGATCATGAACAAGACCAGTAAACAAGTTTGAATAGATGAAGAAATACAAAAAAAATCTTAAGGATGCCTAGGCTAATCCTAAGGCTTTGTGAAGAATTGTTTAAAATAGAAGGGAGAGATTTAAATATGATAGAATACGTGTTTTTTTTTGTTTTTGTTTTTTGTTTTTTTTTTTTTTTTACTTCACTACTTTCCTCAAACCCATGAAATCAATAACAACAAGATGGAAAATTGTCTGTGTTGAAACAAGGAAATATCAAAGTCTCCAAATCATACTTGTCCAGTTCTGTGTATTAACTGCTGGCATAAAACAATGCAGATTTCCCTAAAGTTCACATGATGGTCTTGAAACCATCCAATGACCCTTTGGTTAGATCTAGGTGTCTGAGAAGTCGCATCAGTGCTGAAGCATTGGAGTTCTTCGTGGAAATCTAGGTCAAGGCAACAGCATTGCAGGAGGGTTGCAGAAGGAGACATCATGCTGATCGCCACTTGATTATCTTACTCCCAACTTCCAGCTGAAGATACTGCCTCTGGATAACTGCTGGGAAGGTGGTGATTGCAAGAGTTGAATACAGGCCACATACTTCCTGATTTCAAGACATATAACAAATATACAATAATTAAAACAGTGTGCTACTGGAGTAGACAGACATATAGACCAATGGAATAGAATAGAGATTCCAGAAATAAACCTTCATGTAAATGAATAAAAAATCTTTGGCAAGGGTGCCATGACCATGGAATAGAGAAAGGATAGTCTCTTCAGAAAATGGTGCTGGGGAAAGTGGATATCCACATAAAAAAGAATGAAGTTGGACCCTTATTTCACAGCATACACAAAAATTAACCCAAAATGGATTAAAGACATAAATGTATGACCTAAAATGATAAAACTCATAGAAGAAAACATAGGGGACAAGTTTTATGACCTTGGATTTAGAAATGATTTCTGGGATATGACACTAAAACCACAGGTAACAAAAGCAAAAATAGACAAAAGGGGACTACATCAAACTTAAAAACTTATCCGGGTCAAAGAAAACAATCAACAAAGTGAAAAGGCAACATACAAAGTGGGAGAAAATATTTGTAGATCATGTATCTGATCTACAGCTCAACTAGAAATTTGCACTGAAATTTTTGTAGTTGGTGTCTACATTTGTATACCATTATTTTCCCCCATTGGTTTAGATAACATCTACTCTAACTAGTAGTAGTCATACTTAGCTATCTTTATTAAAATGAATGATTTATTGTTTATGCATTTATGATACATTTAATAAATGTAAAAATATTTTAAGTGAATAAAGATTTTATATTGGTTTAAGTGATCAAAATTTTCACTATGTTAAAACACTTTTAGTTGCCATGAGAGCTGCATATTTATATGCCTATTTTGTATTCATTCAAGTAAAGAAAAATCTTTTGTTTTCCCAGGTACTGCATAAGCCGACCACAATATAAGACTTCTTGTGGTATCTCTTCATTAGTTTCTTGTTGGAATTTCTTATATAGCACAGTGGGAGCTGGAAAGTGAGTATGTTAATTTGTTGGTATCTAAACTCCCATGCTATTTGGTGTTGCTTTTCCTTTTTTTTTTCTTCTTGATCTTTCTTCAAAGCCTTTTGTAGAGGACTGACTTTCAATAGATCGCAGGGAGGGAGCTGCTCTGCTGCATAGGAAACCCCGACCCAGAAGCAGGTCGCCTACGATTGGTTCAGCACCAGGTTCCCCACGAACGAACGTGCATTGCGTGAAGGGCAAGGGGGCGCCCCCTTTCCAGCCGCACCCCGTTTCCCAGGGCTTTTTCTCTAATGGAACGTTTTTAAGGATGGGTTTTTCATAAATTGAGGAAAAACTACTTCATTTTGTTTTAAGTCTTTTAGCTAAGATACGTGTATGCATTATTTTTGATAAAATAAAAATTAAAAATATTACCAAAATTCTTTGCAAATCAGACAGACATGTTAACATTAACATTGAGACAGGTTATATTTCCATATGGTTGGACTTGTAAAATGAAAGGCAGTGTTTCTTTTGTAGTCTTCCACCGATTACCCAAGAAGAAGCATTACATATTTTGGGCTTTCAACCCCCATTTGAAGATATTAGGTTTGGCCCTTTCACTGGAAACACAACACTCATGAGGTATGCAGCCCTTGCTTGGAAACATATTTTATTTCTAGTTCTATAAAATAATAATGCTGTAGATGCATGTTGATAGTAAACCATGTGTGCAGCTGCCAGGCCCCAACCTGCAGTAGATACACCAAACTTGGGCTCTGCCTGAATTTCTCTAGAATTGGAATAGTGCCATCTTTATTATGGAACTGTTTCTATGAGCAAATCTTCTTGTTATTTTCAGATGGTTTAGACAAATTAATGACCACTTCCATGTAAAAGGATGCTCGTATGTTCTATATAAGCCTCATGGGAAGAATAAAACAGCTGGAGAAACTGGTAGGTAAACATCTAGAAGATTAATACACATGCACATGCATGTGTATTCATACATGTTTTAAACCACCTCAAAGATTAGCTGTTTTGACTATGTAAACACTAAACACAGTCTGTTACTTTTATGTCTTTTTATCTGAGGGAGAAATTATAATAGTAACCTGTAGGGCACTTTTCAATATACAGTTTAATATTTTTCTTTAAAAATGTTTTATTAATTTTTAAGGAGAGAGGAGGGGAGAGGGAGAAAGAGAGAGAAACATTGATGTGAGAGTGAGATATCAATTGGCTGCCTCCTGCACATCCCCTACCAGGGATTGGGCCCTCAGCCAGGGCCTGTGCCCTGATCAGGAGTCCAACAGGCAATGTTTTGGTGCACGGGACAACACTCAACCAACTGGCCAAACGGTTAGGGCTACAGTTTAATATTTTTAGCTCTTCTCATCTTTACATGTAGAGCTTTTAGACTTGTAAAGTATGCCATAAATACTGCTTTAATACATTATATTGTTTGGGTCCATGCGGTGTGTGAGTGAATGTATGTGTGTGTGTATTTACACACACATATGTGTTGGTAAAACTCAGAAAGCAGCATGGAATTTGCAGTTCCTTTTTCTAAAAAGGAATGTAAGGATTTTAGAGTATTTGATGTTATACCTGCATAACAACAGGAAAATGGACTGTGAAAATGACGAAGTTCTATTATGGAATAGTCTTGTACATAACAGAGTAATGGAGTAGATTTTAAGGATTGTTTTAGGTCAGTGATGGCGACCCTTTTGAGCTCGGCGTGTCAGCATTTTGAAAAGCCCTAACTTAACTCTGGTGCCGTGTCACATATAGAAATTTTTTGATATTTGCAACCATAGTAAAACAAAGATTTATATTTTTGATATTTATTTTATATATTTAAATGCCATTTAACAAAGAAAAATCAACCAAAAAAATGTCATAGGTTCGCCATCACTGTTTTAGGTGCTAATTAAATTTGCATTATTTTACCATCTCACACCTGTCAGAATGGCTATCATCAACAAATCAACAAATGACAAGTGCTGGTGAGGATGCGGAGAAAAATGAACCCTCATGCAGTGCTGGTGGGAATGCAGACTGGTGCAGCCACTGTGGAGAACAGTATGGAGTTTCCTCAAAAACCTAAAAATGGAACTCCCATGTGACTCAGTGATCCCCCTTCTAGGAATATATCCCAAGAAACTAGAAACACCAATCAGAAAGGATATATGCACCCCTATGTTCATAGCAGCACAATTTACAATAGCTAAGATTTGGAAACAGCCTAAGTGCCCATCAGTAGATTTTAATGCTGTATTTTCCCAGTTTTATTCCTGTCGTCATTTTCCTATTGCAATATTTGACTCCTCACTGTTTCTTTCTCTATGTCTATTTTCTGAAGGATGATTGATTTCCCTCCCCCCTCTGGGAATGTTCTTATCTTCCTCTTCAATAATCGTTGGTCTTGTGCAAGCCCTGCTTTATCTCTGAAGCTTTTCCTGCCACTTTAGAAGCCGATTCCTCTTAATTCCAATAGTAATGATTGTTTGTGTCTGTCTTGTGGCATTTGGCACATTAGCCCTTATATCATATTGCATCTTTTTAATGAACCTGCCCAGCTCCTAGATCACAGACTGCCCCTAGTAACCCTATGATTCCTTATGTTGCCCTGTGACCTCACACAGGTTACCCTAGAACAGTGGTTCTCAACCTGTGGGTCGCGACCCCTCTGGCGGTCGAACGACCCTTTCACAGGGGTCGCCTAAGACCATCCTGCATATCAGATACTTACATTACGATTCATGACAGTAGCAACATTACAGTTATGCAGTAGCAACGAAAATAATTTTATGGTTGGGTCACAACATGAGGAACTGTATTTAAAGGGCCAAAAGGTTGAGAACCACTGCCCTAGAACTTCTGATTGTATTCAGAGGAGGAGTGGTACATGTGTCAAGCAAAAGTCTTTCCTGTTCTCTCATTATGAAAGAAAGAGTTGCAGAATTAGGCTTTTCTTATTTGTCTCTGGGATATGCATTAGCAAAAACCATTGTCAGTTGTTGCTGCTTATTTAAAAAGTACCTTGAAATGTATCTCCTCTTTTTGTTTCAGTTATTTTTTAAGGACCGTTAGGCCTGGTTTCCACAATAGACTTTATGTTTTCTGGGGGACTATGTTTCTTTGATTTTATAACACCCCCATTCTTGCTGACATGTTCATTTCCTCAGCTCACTCATGGAATAAAAATAAAATCCAGGGATTTTGACAAAATGAACAGATCTTGCTGTTAATATGCATTGAAGTATGTTTTCCAGAGATGCAATTACTTACAATAACAGTTTGTGTTAGAACTTGTCAACATTAGTTTCAAACTATTGGCTTCCTTCTTATTTTTCACTTATTATTACTATTATTATTATTATTATTCACTTATTATTATTCAGGCAGCTTTAAACTATTGGTTCACTTAGCTACCAACATTTGTGCCACAGAAGTCTAGATTCATTTTTAATCAGCTAGCTTAAAAATTATATTAATGTTTGTGCATTTTTATTCTTCCAGTAGGTATTGTAACTCATTGTTTTTGCTTCACAGAGAATAGCTACCTCTGCCCAACCCCCAAATAATTCATGCATATCCTCACAGGGCCACTGCTGCCAGCTTACTGCAGTGCATTAGCGCATCTCAGGTGGACTTCGCATTAAGTTTTCATATTCCTCATTCACTGGTTTTCTCCAATTCATAATAGACACAAGGCCAGATAAATCTTTTTAATGTGCAGTGCTAATAGATCTCTTTCTTTTTAAAGAGCTCTCCAGTGCTTGCTTAAAGCATAAATACTTTAGCATCATTCAAAGCCAATATAGATTGGCCTTCCACTGCTGTCCTACATTTCCCAGTTGTATTTAAAATATTTTCAAGAAATAAGAGCCTTGCAGGAAATTATGTTGGTGGATTATAAAATCTGGTTCTTGTCTTTCAAGGTGTAAAAATATATTCTAATAAGTTGTTCTAGAGTTCTTTATAGTCCTTCTATAGATGATCAAGCTCTACAGAAGAAACTCATACTAAACTCAGTGAATATCAGAATGTTAGTATATTAACTTAGAGTGATAAACGTAATATCAGAGATACCAGAATTCTCTTGTTGGCTGATTAGGACATATACTGCAGGCCAGCTAACTCTAGTAGTGTTTTTCGCCTTTCTTTATACCATACAAATTAGGGCTGTACATTTTGTAGTGGCTGCTTTGTTGCTTAAATTTCAGATTTTTTTTTTAAAATATATTTTATTGATTTTTTACAGAGAGGAAGGGAGAGAGATAGAGAGTTAGAAATATCGATGAGAGAGAAACATCGATCTGCTGCCTCCTGCACATCTCCTACTGGGGATGTGCCCGCAACCAAGTTACATGCCCTTGACCGGAATCGAACCTGGGACCCTTGAGTCCGCAGGCCGACGCTCTATCCACTGAGCCAAACCGGTTTCGGCGAAAATTTCAGATTTTTTAGATATACTCTGGTCTGGAGTGAACATCGTTCTGAATTTAGTTTACATATGTAACACATATATGTCTTGACCTAAATGGAATTATTTTATTGGATGACCATTTGAATGCATTAAATACTGTATTTACTACCTTTTATTTCAAAGGATGATCTTTTTATGACTTTGCCCTGAAATTCTGGGGGGTGCCTCTCTATACTATCATACCCTGTATTTTAAACTAGACTACTTGATGTTCTCTGGTTATATCCCACCCCTCCAGTGATTTTGGTTTTCTCCTCATGCTCTTTCTTCTGCCTGGATTGTCGAAATACTTCCACTTCAATCATTCCATCTTGGATGCCTCCCCTTCTTGATTCCATAGACCTGATGTGCACTTTCATCTTTGAATTGCAAACCTTTATTGTGGACTGTCTTATTCTGCCCTATGTTAAAGTTACTTGTTTTATCCTTCCTATGAGGACAGCTTCACATATTGTGTTATTATTTGTTTTCTGTTTCCTATAGTTCCTGATATAGTTAGTAGGTGCTCATAAATTGCGTACTGAATTAAGTCAAATAAGATTTCCTCTTAACTCTAGACTGGTGGCTCTCAAAATATGGTCCCTAGACCAACATCAGCGTCACCTGGTACCTTACTGGACATGCACATTCTTGGTCCCCATCGCAAACTGACTAGGCCAAGCACGATTGATCTGTTGTTTAACAAGCCTTGCAAGCCCAAATTTGAAAACTGCCGTAGTCTTTCTAAAGAGGTGTTATCATTATCAAGAGCTTGGAAATCTGGAATACATTCCAAGACATTAAACTAATCGCTAATCCAGTGCCTACTGCAAGTACCTACTTCACAAGACTATGTGGGACTTCAGAATGAGACAGTGTCTGTGAAAGATACAATATGGTTGTTGTTTACTTCTGGATTGTTCTGTCCCCTAGATTTCACTTCCCCCATATCCTTCTCATCTTTCATGTTTCAACTTAAATGCCATCACCTCCAAGGAGCCATGACTGAATATTAAAGTCTGATGCCTGAGTCTTCTTTTAAGCCAGCACCCTATTTATTTCACTTAAATCACAAATTACCATCCATAATTATTTTATTGTTGGTGTCCTCCACTGGACAGTCAGCTCCATGACTGTCCCTCCAGGAACCCAGCCTGTTCCCTCCAGTCTTACCAGTGCCTCACACATGGGAGGACTCAATAAATATGTGTTAAAAAAATAACTGCTAACCATAGTCACAATAAAGAAGTGAGCTGTTTTGTATTACATCTGACTTAAGGAAGGTGTGAAACAGATTTCCATTGAAAAGTTATATACAAGTCCTTTCATTACAATTTTAGTCATTTGGGAAAATTTTTTATTTGGCATTTCCACAATTTTTAAAATATCTCGAGTTTTTTCCTAAACTGGGTATGTGCATAAACATTTTTTGGATTTATTGAATTTATGAATAGTCTAAATCTATGTACTTAAACTTGCTCACTATCCTAGAACCTATCTGCAAATCAAGTTCAGCTATGGAAATGAAATATTGAGTATCTTCTGAATTTTAGTTATTATTTTTCATTTAGAGCTTCCCTTGGGTGTCAAGTTTTAAATTGCCAGGAGAACCCCAAAAGAAAGATGTGTTTATCATTATAAAATAGAGATTTTAAGCAGAGAAGACCACCTTGCCATGCATGTACGTTCTGATGGTAGGCCATGAGGCAAAAATCTATGGGAAAGATGGATGAAACCTTAGAGAAGAGTTTAAGACAGAAAAGTTATTGTGTCTGTGGAACTCATAACTTGTGTGCATTGACCTGCAGTTCTTAGAGTTCTTTAGCTACTTTAGTGGCTAGAAAGTCAATCAGAGAAAAACCATGATTTGAGAGCTTTCATCTACTTCAACTATTTTTAGGATTTCCAGCTTCAATAGGCTATTTGTTAATGAATAATTTAGTTTCTTCTAGGAGATGCAGGATACTGAAATCTCAGTTAATGGCTTTAAATGTTCAGTGCTGGTAAAAAGTTGTTGCTTATGGTAATTCTTTTGAAATTAGCTCACAAATAATATAGCCATGGGATGTAGACAAGGAGGAACAATTATAAGAGGACGCCCTGGTACTTACTACCTGTCTGCCTCTACTGATATTCTTATCTTGTGAAAGCTGCCCCTCCAGTCCATATAACTTTTGGAGAAAGAATAAACTGTATGTTAGTGAGAGGAAGTTTCCATATTTGGAACTTTATCATCTGGAATCTATATTCATATATCTCAGTGGTCATCAAACTGGGATGTACACACTGTAGAGCTGACCATTGTGGTAAGGAAAGAACATACTAGAATGTCTATATTTTAATCTAATTTAAAATTCATACTTTTTGTATATCTTTAAAAAAACACGTAATAGTACAGTAGTATATGCACAGAGTTTATAAACAAAAATGCTTGTAATGGGCATGTTTATTCAGAAATGTCTAGTGACAGATGTACTCAACCAGAAAAGTTGAGACCATTACTATATGCACTAGGTATATACGATAATTAAATTTCATAGACAAGTATGTGTGTTATTAGAAGGTTTTGGTAAGCAAGGCATATTTCAGTTCTTTAGTTTGCTATTCTGTTTTCCTGTATTTCAGTGTGAAGGGTGAAGCTGAAAATAAATTCATTAATATTTTTTGGTATCATCAGTAGCTTCTCATTTCCCCCCAGCCATGTCAGTATGTTCCCAGTAATGTCTTCGCTGTCTTTCAGTCGTTAACTCGTCCTTTGCATAAAGCATGGATAGTGCTTCATGGTCCTTCTGTCTTTGTTTTTATTGCAGCTTCAGGGGCCTTGTCGAAGTTAACTCGTGGATTAAAAGATGAATCCATGGCTTATATTTATCATTGCCAGAATCATTACTTTTGTCCGATTGGCTTTGAAGCAACCCCTGTTAAAGCCAATAAAGCATTCAGGTAAGCATTTCTGTATGCTACGTGGATACCTGACCATAAAATGTGTTGTAGAAAGCATTTAAGAAATATTTGGTGCTTAGAAATTGGAAGACTTAGTGATTTGCTTTCCTTATATGACATAATATTATTCTATAAACATTTGCGCTTATTCTTTTGCAGAATTGCATTTGATTGAATTCTGTTTATTTCTTTGACAAAATTATTTATTTAAAAAATTAATTTATTAAGCCGACTGAATTTTAGTACTCTTTCCCCTCCTTAGCAAGTTTTCTTCATGCTTGGTTGATATAATGCCAGGATAGTAAAAAGCAAAGGAAGAAGAGTCCTATTTGAGAATGGTGAAAACAGAGGCCATGAATACTTTTAGTAAAAGTATTGCTAGGCATGGTTTTCTTCACCCAGCTAAGGTTCTGTTTTTTTCTTTTCATACTTGAAGAGGAAGAAGAGGTAGCACTCTCCTCTCAGAGAGGACTGAAACTCAGGCTGGGAGACTGTGGCTTGGTCATCAGGGGGATAGGATGGGTTCTTTGAGACTGGACGCCATGTGAACTTTGTATCCCACTCAAGGCATTTGGAGTTGGGCAAGAGTGGAGGGGTGTGGGGGGTCCTGAGACAGGCAGGATCGAGCTGGGAGAAGCAGGATGTTGGACATAGAATTTTGTGAATGTTGGGTAAGAGGAAAACTACTTGGTTTCTCCAAATCCCGAAATGTTTTATTCATCTCTCTGGAGGTGAGGTATGTTGTTTCTTATGTGGTTTCACCCTGCAATGTCACCTTATTCCAGACATCTATCACATGCAAAACATGAAAAACTAGGTACTTCTACTTTGTACCCTATGGAGGAGCGTTTTCCACCCCTACCTGTATCTAGGAATCACCTGAGATGCTCTTCAAATTGTGAAAATCCTTGCCTGTGCTCCACTCTTTTTTAATTCTTTTAATGTATTTTTATTGATTTCAGAGAGGAAGGGGGAGAGAGAGAGAGAGAGAGAGATAGAAACATCAATGATGAGAGAGTTTCATTGATCTGCTGCCTCCTGCACGCCCCCTACTGGTGATCGAGCCCCCAACCTGGGCATGTGCCCTTGACCGGAATTGAACCCGGGATGCTCCAGTCCACAGGCTGACACTCTATCCACTGAGCCAAACCAGCTAGGGCTGTGCTCCACTCTTGACCGATCTGAATTAGAATTTCCCAGGGCAGGATTAGGGCATCAGTATGTTTAAAAGTTCCACAGGAGAATCGGTGCTTTAGGGTTTTATCTTTAGGATGCCTTTTGAGACTTTTAAAATGCCTAGTAAAAGAAGAGTAGCTGAAGAATTCTCAGAACATGCTAGGGTTTCCCCCCCTGTTTAGATGCTGAGAGGTAGTATATGTTAACTTTTTTAGCCCTAGATTTTATAGAAGTCAAGACCAACATTTAATTTATGCTTTTTCTTTGTGTTCAGACATTTGCTTAGTCCCAAACTCCAATATCTATAAACTTTAATATGTCTTTTATTAATATATAATTGAAGCACTATTTTCAAGTGAGTAAATGACCTTTATTAAACATACTGTGAATGTATTTTAAATCTAGCAGGGGTCCCCTCTCACCACAAGAAGTAGAATATTGGATCTTAATTGGAGAATCAAGTAGAAAACATCCTGCTATTCACTGTAAAAAGTATGTTAACTTCTTTTTTTCAATTTCTGCTGAAAAGCCTGTTGGAATTTTGATTGGTATACAATCCATAGAATCCATAGTTTAGTTTGCAGAAAATTACATCGTAACAATATGGAGTCTTCTAATTTGTGAATGTAGACCAGTGATGGCAAACCTTTTGAGCTCGGTGTGTCAGCATTTTGAAAAACCCTAACTTAACTCCGGTGCCGTGTCACATATAGAAATTTTTTGATATTTGCAACCATAGTAAAAAAAAGGTTTATATTTTTGATATTTATTTTATATATTTAAATGCCATTTAACAAAGAAAAATCAACCAAAAAAATGTCATAGGTTCGCCATCACTGATATAGACTATACTTCCATGCAATTAGAGCTTTAACTTCTCTCCTGCAATATTTTGTATTTTTCAATATAGATTTTATGTATATTTTGTTAAAATTTTCTCCTAAGTGTATTTTCTGATGCTATTGTAAATTGATTTCCCCCCCTTTCTGTTATTTTCTGACTGCGTGCAGAAATCTAATTGGTTTTTCTATATAGGCCTTAAATCTTGCATCTTTGCCAAATTCACTTATTAGTTCTATTAATAGTTTTGCAATACAAAGCAGTTTGTAATTACTTTGGATTTTCCACACAGTCATATTGTTTGTAAATAAAGGCATGTCAATTTTAAGTGTTTTGGAAGTGCATTTGACTCTAATTAAGAAGAAAATGTAGACTGTTTCTACTTTAGCCTGCAGAATCTTGTCCAATAGGTTGATATATATTTATTTCATAGGGAGACTAACCATTTTTAAACTGAGAACATTGACAATAGTTGCATATACAGAATTGTCATAAAAACAAGAGTTTATTAGAACTTGAACAATCCTGAGATAAACAACTTATTGCCACAGTAATATTGTAGAATACTGCTCATGTGAAAAGTTTCATTACAGTGGTATTTTGTTACTAAAATTGTGCTTTGTATTCTTCCTTCTTAACTATAGGTGGGCAGATATTGTTACTGATCTGAATACTCAAAATCCAGAATTTCTAGATATCCGGCACTTGGAGAGGGGACTGCAGTATCGAAAAACCAAGAAGGTAAGAACACCATTGTATGTGAAGGCATTTCCCAACTGGCCAAAATGCAATATTTTACTCTAGATTATAAATAATAGAAACCCAGTTTAGAACATTTTCGACAGAAAAGTGAAAATTATTTTAAGAACACATGGGTATGTTAAAAACAAAAGGGCAAGGAGTGTAGCCTGGATTCATAAGGGCCTGGTACCAGGTAAAAGAATGTCAACAGAGACCAAGTAGATAGTCTGTAATTCTTTTGGAAGTTATATGTTGTTGGCTTTTTGTCTGATTACTTACTTCCTGATGATGATCATCATCATCTTTATGTCTCTCTTTGAGATGTGCAGTCTATACTGAGATTGGCCTGCCTCAGGCCTAGTTCCATAGTCTTGGCGCAGCTTGGCCCTACACATGGCCAGGGAATTGCCAAATCTGAGGTGTTCACTCCTGAGCCCTATTAACTGTGGCCTTGGGGCAGAGCCATGTATATAAACAAGACTGCTGGGGGTATTTCTCAGAGAAAGGTAGATTCTATGGATTACAGCCCATTGATATAATCCTACTAACAAAGGAAGAATGTGTAAGAGGAAGAGGAATGATGTTTAGGCAGAAGGGGAGGCTATAGTGAGTGGCATATGAGGGCAAGGTGTTTTGGCTCCTTTGTTTCCTGATTAACTGTCCAAGGATTCTCAATAAAGAGGCAAAGAGAAAAGACTCAAGAAACTAATCCTTTCTGTTGGTGCAAATGGGTGACTTAATGCATTGATTCAGGATATTCTTGACTTTCTTGACTTAGTATGTTACTATCAAATATTGACAAGGGTGTGGGCATTGTTACAGTTCTGTAATGACACCTGGTCAGGGAAAATGCAGGACAATGTGATCTGATAATGTCTGAAAGAATATGTACTGTTCTGGGCAGATGAAGGGGGAACATATAAGGGAATTCATAGGAAATTCATTTCCCATCATTTTCTTCACCCAACTTTTTTTCCTTCTCAGGTTGGGGGAAATTTGCATTGTATTATAGCATTCCAGAGACTTAGCTGGCAAAGGTTTGGCCTTTGGAACTTTCCATTTGGAACCATTAGACAAGAGTCACAACCTCTAACACATGGCCAGGGAATTGCCAAATCTGAGAGTGAAGACAATATCTCCAAGAAGCATCATGGGCGCCTGGGCCGGTCTTTCAGTGCTAGTTTCCATCAGGACTCAGCATGGAAAAAGATGTCCAGTATCCATGAGAGAAGGAACAGTGGCTACCAGGGTTACAGTGATTATGGTGGGAATGATTGACTATGCTTGGGTACTGAAAAACTCCTCATGTTACACAATGGTCTGTACAGGACTGTAGTAAGACAGTAGAAGATTTTATTAAGTCAACTTAAAATAGGAACAGATCTGGTGGTACAAAACATAACCTTGTAGTTCTCCAGTAAATAAGCTTGTATATGATTCTAATGGGTGATTTCAGATATATAAGCAGATAAGCACAGACTATTGACTTTTTACATTTTAAGGGTATATAAACAAGCTGGACAATTTAACAAACTCCAATACAATTACGTATACACAAATACAAATTTACTTAATAACATCACAATTTGAAATAGCTAAGCTTGACAGGATTTATTATGACTTGATCCCAAGACTTTTGTTGCAGATAGTTTTATTCCTAAGGTACCATCTGCCCTTAAAAAAAATGGGGCTATTGATTTCTAGTTTTCTGTCATGGTTAAAGCTCATTTAAAATTATTCAGTGAATCTAGTAATTCTTTCCCTTATAGCAGTATCTTGCCTGCCTCATTTGTTTCCTGGTTAACTTTCTCAGGATTCTCAATAAAGAGGCGAAAGAGAAAAAGACTCAAGAAACTAATCCTTTCTATTGGTGCAAATGGGTGACCTAATACATTGTTTCAGGATATTCTTGACTTTCTTGACTTGCTATGTTACTATCAAATATTGACAAGAACTTTAAGTCTTGAAAGACTTCTGAGGTCTACAATCTGCTTTAGGCATTGAGTAAAAGAACAAGTGGCATCCATAGTTTCTATATCCATGGTAATCTGTGAAATGAGATCTGGTATTTGATTAGTCCTTCAATATGGAGTCATATATTGATAACAGCATTAAAAATGCATTCAGAGGGCAACTATCCATATTCCACACTCTGAACTGTTTTCTTTTTTAAAACATTAATTAGTTGTTTGAAGCGAGTGTTAAATAGCTCAGAAAGTGTGGATTTCATATATTTGAGCTCCTCTGTACTTACTGTCAATTTTTCTTGTGTAATCAACCCGTGACTCACAAAGGATTAGGATCTCTTGTTCTTTCATTTCAGAGGCTGTTCAGAACTCAAATCAGTAACTTGATTATTACAAGATGCTGAATATGTTGGTAACCATATTGCAATACATCTCAAGGAGAAGGCTCAGATTTTTATTTTTTAAATATTTTTATTTTCTCTTTTGAATTTTATATCCATTTGTCCACTCAGACATGTGTAAGCCTACAAAAGAGGATATATATTATGAAATGGTCATTTTTCTGAAGGGAATATTTTGCTTGAAACGCAGTGGACTGAAAGAGATTTGTAGGTTGTTGATTTTGTTACTTCATACTGGAACTTTTACGAAGTTTTCATCAAATAAAGTTTTGTTTTCTACTTTTATTCATGTGAATGTTTTAACCTTTGTTTTAGGGAGTTTTCTAATTTTGTGTGAAGTACATAATTTGTCAATTCTGTCTAAGTAGTGTGTTAAAAGAAACCATCACGTATCTGACTTTTTAATTAATGGAATAATATGCATTGACTATAATTTTAGATTTCTATAAGACTTTATGATAACATATTAGAAACTTAATTCTTATTAGCTTGAAACAAATGAAGTTGTCAATTTTGTAGGTCAAACATGGTTGAATATCAGCAATTTAATTTAGTTTGAGTATTTCAGAGATGAGAAAGAGCCAAGAGGAAATGAGACAAATGCAACATAAAATAATGAATACAGTGACACTAATAAGTTTGAGTTATCAAGAGCACACTGAAGTTTACAGAGACATTTCCAGAAACAATCTGCATGTTACTCCACACTTCTCTTTCAGTATTAGTAACATTCCTGTCATATTTATTTTTTTGGCCAAGTCCTCTTAGGAGTGTCCATAGAAGCATTAAGGGTTCAAATACTGGCTCTGCATTTACTACCTGTATCATCTTGGGAAAATTAAGATTTTTTTAAAAAATATATTTTATTGATTTTTTACAGAGAGGAAGGGAGAGAGATAGAGAGTTAGAAACATAGATGAGAGAGAAACATCCATCAGCTGCCTCCTGCACATCTCCTGTTGTGCCCAGATTTCAAAGTTCCCAAGACCCTCAGGGAGCCAGTCAGTCCGATGCAAAAGCAAAGAGTCCTTTATTATGCAAGCCGGCCTGCGCTCCCCGTTCACCAGACCCACCGACACAGCGGAAAGTCCAGTGGCCGAGAGAGAGAGGCCTGATGGGACAGGGGGTTTTAAAGGGGGGTGGAGTGAGGGCAGGAGAGGGCACTGTGGGCCCCGCCGATTGGCCAGGCATGAGTCGGTACAGGATGTGGTCATAGTGATGGCGTGCACTTCCCTTGATCATCATTGGTTAATCCAGAGAAATCCTGGGTGTGGCTAGCAGCGGCTTCTTCCCGTGAGGAAGCACATGGTTCTGTCCCAAGATGGAAGACCCAAGGCAAGATGGAGGGCGCACATGGTTCTGTCCCAAGATGGAGGACCCAAGGCAAGATGGAGGGCGCAGTCCTTGTCCGGCTCCTGCTGCCGCCGCTCGAACTCGCCACAAGGCAGGATGGCCCCCCCCCCCCCCCGCACAGCACCCGCAGCTGGCCTGCGGGCAGACCGGGACTCCAGCGCATCTGGGCGGCACAGGCCCAGCAAACGGGGTGCGGCCGCTGGAGCGGCCCAGCTCTGGAGGAGCGGCATCTGCTCGGAGCAGGCCCGGCCCATGGGGCCGGTGCACCGCAGCATGGCGGCCTCCCCGAGCCAGGGCACGCGCCCCACTCCGCTGCCGCCGCTGCTGCACTGGGCCCGGTGGGGGGGGGGGCAGCCTGCGCCGGGCTCCCGCTGTGGGCCGGGGAGCCAGTGCCCCCCCATGGGGCCCGGCGGTCGGCCCACGCAGGCCCCGGTCCCCCCGACCGGGCCCCGAGGGCCGCACGGACCCTCGGCCCCAGCGCGGGCAAGCGGGGAGCCGACCACGGGGGAAGGGAGGAAAGAGCGAGGTGGTGAGGCCTTCCGCTCCCATGACCTCCCCCTGCGGTCGGTCGCCGCCAGGCCCCACCCCTCGGCCCGCCGCCGGCCACCACGCAGCCGGTCCGGACACTCGGACACTCGGACACTCGGACCCGCTCCGGGAGGTGGGTGCGGAGGGATCCCAGCGGCCAGACTCCTACCCCCGCACCGCCAGGAGAGGCAGGCCGCGGCCTTTCACTCCCACTGGGGATGTGCCCGCAACCCAGGCACATGCCCTTGACCGGAATTGAACCTGGGACCCTTCAGTCCCCAGGCCGACGCTCTATCCATTGAGCCAAACCGGTTTCGGCAAGATTATTTTTTATGTGCTTGTTTCCTCATTGGTAAAATTGGGATAATAGTATCTATTTTATAAATGGTTTTGAATAATTAAGTTAGTACACATAAGGTGTTCAGAACAGTGCTGTATAGGTAGGAATTGCTATTTAAGTGCTTGCTATTACTCCAGAAGATGTGTATTTTACTGTTCGGAAACTTGAGAGCCCATTAAACAGCATCGCAAGGAGCTAATGGCTTATAAAACAGATAGACACCCCTTAGTTGCTAATCCTTCAAAATAATATTTTGTATTTGAAGAAATGTGCTCTGGTTTTAAAAACAGTGATAGTATTCACATGCCCACAATAGCTTATTCCGCCCCCCCCCCCACCCCCCAGCTCTCAGTAAAAAAAAACATGTTCATTTACATAAAATCCTGAAACTTTCTTTTCCCAGTACTAGTCCCCATCCTTAGGCCAAGCTGGTGCAGTAGCTATGACATTTTCCAACTTGCCTTCCGGACGCTGGCAGGGCTCAGGCAAGGTGCTCTAGGATGGATGACATTCCGTATCTCAATTTTACCCACAGCATTGTCTCCCTTAGCCATTCACTTAAACTGGGCCCTATTATCCACTGGTTGTTTCATGTTAAATCGCTGACCTCGGAACAACCCCAGGAAGATGGTGGCATCTCCATTTTATTCACAGACTCTCACTGGTGAAGAAACTTGCCTAAGATTATAGCAGTGGTCGGCAAACCGACTTCTGCGCATGGGCCACAGTTTCAATCGCACTGTATGTGCGCGCCCGCACGTGGTATTTTGTGGAAGAGCCACACTCAAGGGGCCAAACAGCCGCATGTGGCTCGCAGCATGGTTTGCCGACCATGGTAGCAGGGGATCTCAGTTTGCTAGGGCTGCCACAACGAAACACCACAACCTGGGTGGCTTAAACAGCAGAGATTGGTTTTCTCACAGCCCTGGAAGCTGGAAGCCCAAGATCAAGGTGTTGACAGGTTTGCTTCCCCCTGAGCCTTTCTCCTTGGCAAGCAGATGGCTGACTTCTCGGGTGTCCTCACGTGGCGTTTTCTCTGTGGACCTTCCCCTGGAGTCTCTCTGCTTAGACGCTGGTCAGATTGGTTCAGTCTCACCCAGCGGGCCTTATTTTAACTTCATCCACTTTGGAAAGTCTCTGTCTCCAAATCCAGTCACATTCTGAGTTCCTGCGGGTTAGGACTTCACCATAACATTGGAGGGGAACACAGTTCAGCCCATTATCGCAGGGCTGTTATGTAGCTCGGGTGGGGTCGGGACCGGTGTCTTCCTGCCTTGGGAGGAAATTCATCCCGCTGGGTGCAAGGGGCGCTGCAGAGCTTCAGGGGAAGCTGAAGAGGTTTTTTTTTTTTAGAAAATAAGATGGAATCCCTGCTAAGTGTCAGGAGTGGGGGATATAACAGTCAACAAAACAGTGCTTGGCCTCAGCAAGTTCACAGTCTACTGTGGAGGGAGACAAAAATCGAATAGGCAATTATATTAATCTCTGTAAAATACAACGAAGGCTGATTTCTAGGGATTATCTGCCCTTTGATTCTGAATCCGGTTTCAACAGTTCAATTCTGAACCAGTAGGGATAAGCTATCGTTTATTTTTTTAAAATATATTTTATTGATTTTTTTTTTTTTTTTTTTTTTTTTTTTTTTTTTTTTTTTTTTTTTTTTTACAGAGAGGAAGGGAGAGGGATAGAGAGTTAGAAGCATCGATGAGAGAGAAACATCGATCAGCTGCCTCCTGCACACTTCCCACTGGGGATGTGCCTGCAACCAAGGTACATGCCCTTGACCGGAATCGAACCCGGGACCCTTCAGTCCACAGGTCAACGCTCTATCCACTGAGTCAAACCGGCCAGGGCAAGGGATTGTTTATTGAGTATCTACTAATGTAAGCACTTGGCATACAGTCAGCTCTGGTCCCAGCTAAGATCGCCTGCAGGCCTGGCGTTATCCCAGCTACAGGTGAAGAAACAGAATTTCTGAACTGTTACCGGGACTATAATGGGGTGTGGTCGGCTCTGAATCCTGGCATGAGGTCTCCAGAGGCATTGACTTCCCGGGAACTCACCTGGCAATTCGTTTCTCCTCATTTCTGACTTACAAGCGGCGGAATACTAAGTCTTAAATGCCAGAGAAAAATAAACTATATTTCCAGGGTTAAGGCTTTCAATCTTATTACAAGTTATCTAGTGACTACAAGGTTATCCAACAAATGTTAACTTAAAAACGCCAGCAAAGCATCCACCTTTCTGTTGTTGCTTCGAGTGAAACATTCTCAGCATTAAGCGTGTTCACAAGTCCCTGGCCGGGTGGTTCAGTGGGCAGGGGCGTCCTGCCTATAGTCTAAGGTTGCGGGCTGCATCGTCCTCAGGGCACAGACAAGCAGCAACCAAGGAATGCACCAATCAGCGGAGCAACAAATCCAGTTCCTCTGTCGCTCCCTCTCTCTAAAGTCAATTTAAAAAAAGTTTTCCAAAGTGGCGGAGAACTGATGCCGAGAAAGCAGTGGTCACCTCAGCAAGCAGACACTTGGTGCATCGTCTTAAGTTACCCTGTGGGTGGCGACCCCTGAAAATCCATCCTGCATATCAGATATTTACATTACGATTCATCACAGTAGCAAAATGAGTTATGAAGTAGCAACGAAAATGATTTTATGGTTGGGGGGTCACCGCAACATGAGGAACTGTATTAAAGGGTGGGGCATTAGGAAGGTTGAGAACCACTTAAGATTTCACTCCAACAGGATGCCAGCGAGAAGGAAGCAAAGCGCTGACTGGACCAACCAGGCGCCAACGGAGCCCTCACTTCCGGTGCGCGGGGCGCGTCGATTTAGCGTCGGCGTGGTGGAGCGCAACTTCCGGTTCTGCGCGCGCAGCCCATCCTATGGCATCCGAGAAGCCCCATTTCGCAGGGGTTTCCGCACGGACTCGGGGAGATCGGTGAAGTCGGAGGGCCGCCTTCAGGCTGATTGTCTCGCCTGCGCAGCCCCCTCCCCGGGTCGTGCGTTGAGAACGCCAACATCGGAGACAGAACGCTGGGGACCCTGCCGTCGGCCGTCCTCTGGGTCCTTCTCCCTTCAGGGCGGCGGAGTCAGTCGCTGCGAACCGCGGATTATTTCCCATCTTTCCTGAGTTGCAGCAGGGCCGCTCATCCTGTGCTCTGGGCGGTGAGGCCGCCGGCGGTAGAAGACTTAGAATAAAAGGACTCCCGCGACCCCACCGCCGCGCTGCGCCCCGAGCCGTGCCGGCCTCATGGGAGTGCAGGGCCTCTGGAAGCTGCTGGAGTGCTCGGGCCGGCAGGTCAGCCCGGAGACGCTGGAGGGGAAGATCCTGGCCGTGGGTATCCTTAACGAGGCGCCGGGGCGGGTGCAGCTTGGCGTCGGGGTGGTGCTCCCTCCGGGACGTCTCCCCCTCGCCCCCCAGCTTTGGGATCGCACCCCCTCTGACTGGACTTCGGGGTTCATCACAGAGGCGCGGTGCTTTCCGCTTCCGTTGTCTCCCCAGGAAGGCGGGGGGGGGGGGGACGGTATCCGCACAGAGGGTGGGTGAGGAGTGCAGGGGCGATTGAATGAGGGAGCTCAGCTTCGTGTCTGGCGCTGCTAATGCCGCACGGTGTTCCCCGACGGGAAGTCGGCATGGGGAACGTGAGGTGGGCTTCCTACCCCTAGCTTTGCCTGCTGTTTTGAGTCTTCAGTTTATGTTAGACTTAGAGGAAGGGTAGTGTGATCAAGTGTGTGACGTTTTATTTATTTATTTTTAGAATAGGAAATTTATATGGTACCACACAGGACTGTTAAAAAATCTTGGCTGTTTTTAGTGTGTGTGTGTGTGTGTGTGTGTGTGTGTATGTGTGTGTGTGTGTGTGTGTGTGTGTGTGTGTGTGTCTGTCTTTGGAATGAAATATGTTTTTCTTCATTACCAAAACATGTGAACTGCTCTTTCTGAAATTGCCATTTTTTTTTTTTACTTGCTAAGCATTTTTTTAAAGAGTCTTTTATGTTCTCTAGAAGCTCGTGGTAACTTACACCAGTTCCCTAAATGGGAACCTGTCATTACTAGTAATGTAATTATTATTATACTACTTTTTTGCAGTGTGAATCTCGGAATACATCTGTAATGGATTTGCGCTTACAAGTTGTTATGCAGAGCACCTTGGGGGAAAGGCAAAGTTGCGGTGGTGGTGGGTGTGGGGTGTGTGTGTGTCTGTGTGTGTGTGTATAAGCATAGGTCTTACTGCTGCCCTCTAATGGTTTCTCAAATCACTGCTTCCCAAAGATTTTCTTCATAGAACTACATGAGAATGAAAGCAGTTTTGTCGCAGGAGCCCTTAATACTGCAGTAAAGATTTAGGCCATTTTACATTACAGCCCATATGAAGATTTCATTATTTGTAAATTCATTGCGATGGCACACGAAGCTCAACATTCCAATTTTTTAGGAAGTTGTCCAATGTAAGGAAAGGCAAAGCATTTAATTTAGATTATCTATTCTCAGAAGTTTTAGCTCTTTTCGGACATGAAAGGGTTTTCATGGGGTTTTGGAGCTTTTTGTTTTTGAAAGAATGAATCATTTAAAAGGAATGTCACAAGTTGTTCTCCAAAAGAGTTGTGCAAATTTACTACAATTCCATAGAGATTATCAGATTTTTTAAAGTAGCATTTTGTTTTGAAATTAGACTTCTTAAAAGGATACATATGTCTATGTAAGATTTTAGAATTCAATGTGTGAATAGTAGACATAAAGTTAATTGGTTTTAGGTAGATTTCTTCAGGGCTAAACATTTTTCAGTTTTGAATGAATTGTGATGAGTCCTTAGTTTCATCTTTTGGATGGTATCAGTTATTAGGAATTTGAAATTGGGAGATTGAGGAAAAAGATTCCAAAATGTTTTCATTAACAGTTCTTCTAGATATTAGCATTTGGTTAAACCAAGCACTTAAAGGAGTCCGAGATCGCCATGGGAACGCAATAGAAAATGCTCATCTTCTCACTTTGTTTCATCGACTCTGCAAACTCTTATTTTTTCGAATTCGTCCTATTTTTGTATTTGATGGGGATGCTCCACTACTGAAGAAACAGACTTTGGTAAGAATCACCGATTTTTTTTTTCTTTCCACATTCTTAGCAAGAAAAGTTCAGATAAAATTTTAACTTTTCCTTAGAATTTTGGAAACCAAGACTTATTTTGACATATGCACAATTTAATTTAAATTTTCTTGAACAGATAAACACTTTTTCTTTGAAAAAAAAGGTGCATATATGGGACTATATCGTGGTTGCAATGATAAAATTTAACTTTTAATAAAAAGACTGAAATTATTACAATTGAGATCTTATCCTTTAGAGTGTTTTCTCTTTTTTTAAAATTAAAAAAAAATTTCTTTATTGATTTCAGGGAGGAAGGAAGAGGGAGAGAGTGGATAGAGCGTCAGCCTGTGGACTGAAGGGTCCCAGGTTTGATTGCGGTCAAGGGCATGTACCTTAGTTGTGGGCATATCCCCAGTAGTGGGTGTGCAGAAGGCAGCTGATCGATGTTTCTCTCTCATCGATGTTTCTAACTCTCTATCCCTCTCCCTTCCTCTCTGTAAAGGGAAAAAAAAAAATCATCAGTGATGAGAGAGAATCATTGATCGGCTGCCTCCTGCACGCCCCCTACTGAGGATTGAGCCGGCAACCCAGGCATGTGCCCTTGGCCGAATCGAACCTGGGATCATTCAGTCGGCAGGCTGACGCTCTTTCCACTGAGCCAAACAGGCTAGGGCTAGAGTGTTTTCTTAAGTGTTCTGCATTTATTCTGGTTATGTTGCTACTGCTCAGAGCATTATAGAAAAATCTATAGGGGAAATGGCTCCCTGAGTCTGAGATTGAGGGTCATCCATGATGGTGAGCCTTCTTTTAAAGGTGAATTGAATTTTAGGAGTGAGCGATGTTATGTGTTGCCAAATTTGACTAAATGGATATAAAAGAATGAGAATAAGTTTCTTTATTCTGAAATTAGTTTAAAAAGTGTTTGAACAGTGTTGTGAACTTTGAAGTAATTGGATATATGACCTTTATATGTTGAAAATGTCAGCTCATGACCTTGTAAACGAACCAGACAGATACTAAATGAGGGCATAGGGTAAAAGCAAGGATCTGTAAATACTTGGGGACATTTGTGGCCTCAGTAAAGGACCTAGTCTGAATGTTGCAGTTGTTAATTATACTCTATATCCAGTAGTCTTTGGAAGGATTAGAATGAAAGAGAACTCCAGAACTTATTTACCTACTGGTTGTAAGTTTGTATGGACCCATACACAACGAATTTCCAATTTCCCACTCCTGATAGAGTAGTTAGCTCTACCTTAGCAATCATATTGCAATATATGAATGTATCAAACCAGCACATTGTACACCTTCAACTATGTTATATGTCAAATCTCGATTTCAAAAAAGGAAAAGGATGTTTTGGTATTTCTGCCTTATATTCAACCATAAGTATGGAGACTTTCATTTTTCCCTACTTGGACATTCCTTACAAGGTATTCTAAGACATTTAGGATTTCTTATGATATAATCATGAGTATTAAAGGACAGAGTTACATATAAGTAATGTATTTTTTATAAAAACCAATGTCAGAAATTGGTTTTGGCATAGCAGTGGCATTTCAAAGAAGAAGTTAATACAATCCCTTTTTGGGAAGCATTTACTTAATTATATGTCATTAAGTTTTAGGCTTCTTGAGGACTGTTAAAAGAAACTGAAAGTGAATTAAAATATATAATATCCAGTCTATTAAGTAGTAGCTAAATGGAGACTAGGCTTTCTTTACATGTGAGAAACCTGAAGATAGCCACTGATATGGCAATTATAGGACATACTAAAATCACCAGCGTCTGAAACAGCGGTTCTCAACCTGTGCGTCGCGACCCCTTTGGGGGTCGAACGACCCTTTCACAAGGGTCGCCTAAGACCATCGGAAAACACATATATAATTACATATTGTTTTTGTGATTAATCACTATGCTTTAATTATGTTCCATTTGTAACAATGAAATTGGGGGTCACCACAACATGAGGAACTGTATTAAAGGGTCGCGGCATTAGGAAGGTTGAGAACCACTGGCCTAAAAGCTCAGAAAACCAAATTCTATGGGGAAAAAAATCACAGAAATGTTGTTAACCTACTAATACTCTGAGGTAAAATCTTGTGTGCATTCTTTTCACAGGCTAAGAGAAGGCAGAAAAAAGACTTGGCCACCAGTGACTCCAAAAAAACTACAGAGAAGCTTTTGAAAACATTTTTGAAAAGACAAGCTATCAAAACTGCCTTAAGAAGCAAAAGGTAAGAGGGAAATCACATTAATTTCAAAGATTAATTTAAGCCTTTAACATTTTTGCATTGGATTTCTGTGTCTGCCTTTTCCTAATTTTAACTCACAGCAGGAGAGAGAGTAAAATGAGAGGAATAAGTGGGATGTCCCTTTGACCTAATAATTTGAAGTTTTGGAAATTCTCTGTTCGTGTGAATTAGCTTTGATGAGAGAGAAAAGCTGTAGTGTTGCCCTGCGTGCACGTTTTACCTTTATAAGGTTCTTTTTCGTGTCTACACTTCATGCTGTGACCCAGGCTCTGAGGCACGGCAGTAAGTTTCCTCTTTCTCTGGGCTGCACTTATTTTTCACAGCAGTGGCCTGGGCAGCCGTTGCCCCTGTGTTTCCCCTTTCGCGGCTCCTCAGCATGGTTTTTGTGATCAGTGGGCGAGTACGATTGATTCAAAGTGCTATTTCCTGTCATCTCTGTTTAAGCCTGTGTGTACTTTGCAGAGATGAAGCACTACCCAGTCTTACTCAAGTTAAAAGAGAAGATGACATCTATGCTTTGCCACCTTTACAAGAGGAAGAAAAAAATAGGTAAATGTTTATTTTAAAATATTTATTATCACTGTATTCAGACAGACTTAACCCTTTATGTTTAATCTACATGTTAAGGCATGAGGAAATTAATGCATCTAAAATATGCATTCTTGACATGGTTTAGAATATTTTTCAAAACTAAATTTTTTATTGGTAACTAGTCTTTGTGTTTTGGTGGTTTGTGATGGTTTCTTTTTCTTTCTGTAGAGCCTGTACTAAGACTGTTGTTTTATAATTCACAAAACATGGATTTTAGTTTTTCTTACATTTTGATTATACTTGCTGTCTCTCCCGGTTTCTCAGCCTCATGTCTTCTCTCTCACATCACCATGCAAAAGACCACATACAACAACGTTCTTGCTAAGTCCAGTAGATGCTTTGCAGGTCTCAGTGTAACGTGGTGCCTGCTGAGAACCTCTCTGGCCACTCTTTCTCAGGCTTCTTTGTGGATTCTTTCTGGCTGGCTATGAATTGTCAGCGGCTTCTGTGGTTGAAGTGCAGGTAGAGGAACAGTTTGACTATGTCCTCCACCCGTCCTCATTTCTTTCTATAAGGGCTCCTGAGAGGCCAGGTAACTTCTTTATCAGCCCAGTTCTCTTTATCTTCATCACTGCCACTGTAATCTTGTCTCTAGGTTACTATACTGGCTTCCAAATCTCCTTCTGTCTTAGTCTTACTCCTTTGTAGCAACCCCTCCCTGCGAAGCCCAGTCTCTCTTTGTAGTGTAGAATAGAATTTATTAAATCCCAAATCTGATATTGTCATTTCCTTGCTTAAAACACTTCCTAGCTTCTAATTTTGTTTTATAAGGATAAAACTTCAACCCTTTAACCACATGCTTTTCTAAACAGTATAATTGCAGGAGATTCCAGAAAGCTTTCATGGCATCCCAGATTGGGGTGAGGTAACTTTTATCATACTCTGGCCAACCTGCTCTTCCCTTGTGATGGAAGTTCTTAGGTCATATTGTGATGGTCCCTACCAGACCATGAAACAGTGACGGGACATATTTTGCCATCTTATTCACCATTGTAGCCCCTACAGGTAGCAGTACCTTGAGCTCAAGAAATATTTAATCACACATTAAATATTCATTAAATCATTACATTGCACATATTGTAAATGTACGTTTGACTTTCAGTTCAGAAGAGGAAGATGAAAAAGAATGGCAAGAAAGAATGAATCAAAAACAAGCATTACAGGTATTTAAATAATTTTTGAATTCAGAATTTATGCTGTTATTTGAAATGAATCGCATTAAAATGAATACTTTTAATGAGGTAGTATGAATTTTGAAAAATATCTTAAAAGTAATGAAGATAAATGCCTTTTTATTGTGTATGTATGTGTATGCATGTGTATATATGTATATATAAAATACATGCATGCATACACATATATATGGAATTATGCATAACTAGATATCCAAAATAAGCTGTTTTTCTTTTACAACCTACCAACCAATAAATAAAATAGAAATAGTTATATATGCTCATGTAAAATACAGCCACATACCATCCACAAATAACTTCTAGTAATACTTTGGCATATACTAGTCCATTCCCTATCCCTCGTATGGTTGAGTGTGTGTGTATTGATTATACGTATGCATATATATGTAAATGTATGTCTTTGTATTGTATGCTCCAGTTATCTATTGCTGTGTAACTTAGTGGCATGTAAACAGTCATTTATTATCATCTTTCACTGTTCAGGGGGTTGATGAACTCAGTGAGGCAATTCCCTTTCAGTGCAGTCAGATTGTAGCTGGGGCTGGAGTCTCCTCAAAGGCCTCCTCCCTTGCACACTTAAATTCATAAGGTTCATCCCTGCCTTAGGGCCTTTGCACTTGTTATTCTCTCTGACTGGAATGCTCTGTCCTTAAGCAGGCTTTTTGTTATTTTTCAGATCCCTGTTCAAGGTCATTTTTTAGTGGGCTCTTCTCTATTTTTCTCTTTCTACTTTTTTTTTAATCTTCACCTGAGGATATGTTTTTACTGATTTTAGAGAGAGAAGAAGGGAGAGTGAAACATTGATTGGTTGTCTCTGTTACGTGCCCTGAATGGGAATCAAACCCGCAACCTGAATATGTGTGCTGATCGGGAATCGAACCCTACTACTTTTGGTATATGGTACACCACTCCAACTAACTGAGCCAGGGCACTCTCTTTCTATTCTTCTAATCAACTCCCTTAGTAGAATAGCCTGCTTTATTTTCTCATTGTATCTTGTTTATGTATTTGTTTATTATATATCTCCCTTCACTCCTAAGAGTACGGACCTTATCTGGCATGATCTCTATAGTACTCTAGCTCCTGGAACAGTGCTTGTCACATTAGAGGTGCCTGGTAAGTAATTTTTCTTTTGAGTGAATGAATGAGTGAATTAATATATTCCCTAATGTGCCATTCACTTTTATGCCTATTGCAGATTATGTACAACTGTGTTTAGCCTATTGTAGATTATGTAGAACTCTGTTTATGATATAAGCACAAGATAAGTCTGTCATGGTGAATAGCATTAAGTGTACAAAATGTTAATTTTATGGTGTTATGTTTTATTCCTTACAGGAAGAGTTCTTTCAGAATCCTCATGCAATAGATATTGAGTCTGAAGACTTCAGCAGCCTGCCCCCTGAAATAAAGCATGAAATCTTGACTGATATGAAAGAATTTACCAAGAGAAGAAGAACATTATTTGAAGCAATGCCAGAGGTAATATATATATAACAGCACATTAATGCATAGAATTGAGAACTGCAGAAACATTTTTCATTAGAAAAAAAAAATTGATAAGCACTGTTTATACAATGTTTCCAGTAAACAGCATTTGTGAAGCATCATATACAGGGTGTCCCCCAAAAATGTATACACTTTAACAGCTGATAGCTCAATTGATGTTTCTTTCTTTTCAGATTTAACCCAATGGAATTAATAATTATTCAAAGTGTGTATACATTTTATTTTAATTCTCAACTTTTTTATTTCATAGGTATTATATATATGTAATCCACATACATATTAGATGGACATTTTGTTTTTTATGTATAAATACTCCACCCAGGTCAAGATATAGGGCATTTTCAGAACTTCAGCAAACATGGGATAAATACGTAAACAAATGCTCATAAGCAGAAGTCTACCTCTCTAGCCTCCACTGCCTTTTTTTTTTCTTTCTTTTTTTTTTTTCAATGTCTCCCCATTCAACAATACAGACCAGGCAAAGAGCCTGAGCTGAGGTGTATATGGGGTAAGTTTACTCTGCCTCCTATTTCTGTACAGTCAGTGTAAGAACACAGCCTGTCCACTGCCTTTTCTATAAACAATACACCTGAGCATTGAATTCTTCTATTTCTCTCTCTCTCTCTCTCTCTCTCTCTCTCTCTCTCTCTCTCTCTCTCTCTTTCTCTCTCCCTCTCCCTCTCCCTCTCCCTCTCCCCCCCCCACCCCCCACCCCCCCCCCACAGATACACACATGCAAGACAGAGAGAGAGGTAGAGCGCGAGCGTGCGTGAGCAGGGCTTGGACCGTACTACCAAGAACTCCTGCTTTGTGAGGAAGTCCCACCAGTGAGCAGCTGGATACAGAAACCAGGAAAAGGTTTCCAGTGACCCATGACCTTGAAATCTCACCTACGTGAGTCATTCATTTAAAATAACTGCCATGTTAACTCAATGGCTGCAGTTACAAACTCCAATATCTTTATTTAGACACTAAATCTAAGTGATCCAGGTACCTGCTCGCACGGTCGCACAATCGCTTACGGTATAGGTTAAAATGGCATGGGATTTCTCTATCCATGAAGTGCTAAGTCTTACACGCAATCTCTTACACACAATTTCCAAGGGCCTGGCTCTTTCTGAAGGACCAGCCTTTCTTGGGAGCGCAGAATAAGCTACAATGTAGTTGTGAGAAAAAATGACTGTGAGAGATCCTACTGGGAAAACACACATACCCTAACAAGCTGCTTGCATGTCCATGTTTTCTCAGGAAGTAATGAAGTCCAGCTCACTTCCTAAATACAAGTCCAAAAGTTACTCTGCATGTTTAGTTTGCACAGCAAGGACCTTTCCAGTGGATATTTAAATAGAAGACAATAATGTCTTGAACAGGCCAACCTTTTTTCTTTTCTTTTTTTTTTTTTGTATACCTGATTCAACACATCAACTTCCATCATGGTAATGCTTTGTATAAATTTTCTGTGAAACAAAACAGCTGCTCTTGATGGAATAAAGTCACTACCAAAAAATTTTTAGAGAAAGATGTTTTTTGAGAGGAGAGGTTGATGATAAGATCCTACTCTTTAACTTGCTCATTTTTTTTAACTTTCACACCCTGTATTTATAAGTTTGAATTTGCAAATACTTACTCAAAGAAAGGTTTCTTGATTTTCCACCCAAGATCAGATCTTGTCTCCTGTTTGTATTTTTATAGTATCCTATAATTTCCTTTCATATTTTTTAGCACCCAGATATGCCTATCTTGCTCACTTCTGTATTTTCAACACCTAGCTTAGTATCTTTCACATAGTCAATGCCCATTATATGCTTAGTGGTTCATTTCTTAGGTTAGATCATAAAAGTTATTTTAACCCGTAATATTCATTGTAGAATACGAATAGTAATATAGAGCCTAATCACATTGGAAAGTTTGTTCTAACTGGAAATTCCACATACTTCTTCCTCTGTTACAAGGCTGGAAATGCAGTTGTATCTCCATGTTCCCTCTTCTTCTTTCTGGACATTGGTAATAGGGAATTTAGTGGTAAATTCGTTAAATTAAAGCATTTGATAGTGGCTCCACAGCCACAGAAACCCCCAGCAGGGTGGTGTATGGAGTTGGGTTTTATTGAACATATCTCCTGATAATGCTACAATGTTAATTCTTACTATCTTTAGTTGTTGAGTTTTCTTTTCCTTTCTACTGCTACCACCTATTATTTCTAACATTGTTCTCCTTTAATTCACTGTAGGTCAGAATGTAAATTTTTGTAGCACTATTATTCCTAATGAATGGATTTGGTATTCTTTTTTCTGCAGACTTTTGACTATTTTTTAAATTGATAATAAAATATGAAAAAGGCAGGAGAGACTTCTTTTCCCTCACTCCTTTCTTTTTTTCCATGAAGAATGTGAACACAGGAAATAGCTAAGGTATACAGAAGTGGTATGGAAAGCACAGAAGTAAATTTATTTTTATTTCAGGGGAAAAATCCAGGTTCAGTCTACCAATCAAGCATTTTGTTTCTTGAGTGTGAAAGGATCTTTGTGGAAATAGAATTTGGATTATGTAAACAACAATGGGAAAGGGAGAAAGAGACAGTCACTAATGACTTGCTCCACTTGCTTTTCTTTGCCACCACACAGCCTCTGGGATCTGTAGACTAGGGTAGTACAGTGCAACAGCTCATTGGATGTGTAATTCTCACAGCTAAGGGAAGTTGTAAGTGATCCAGGTTGGGTCGTGTCATCTCTACAGTGGGCAAATACAATTCGTGCACCGGGCCTCTAGTATAGTATAAGGGTTAATCAAAAGATCTGCTTTTGATCCCAGATCTATCACTTACTAGCTATGTGCTTCTAGGAAGGGTACTTAACCTATTTAAGTCTTAGTTTTTTCACTTTTTTTTAAAAAAATATATTTTATTGATTTTTTACAGAGAAGAAGGGAGAGGGATAGAGAGTTGGAAACATCGATGAGAGAGTTCGATCAGCTGCCTCCTGCACGCCCCCTACTGGGGATGTGCCCGCAACCAAGGTACATGCCCTTGACCGGAATCGAACCCGGGACCCCTCAGTCCGCAGGCTGACGCTCTATCCACTGAGCCAAACCAGTTCGGCAAGTCTTAGTTTTTTCACTTTTAGATAGATTGGACATAATGATATTTGTCTCATCGGTGGTTGAGAATAAAATGGGATAATATATATAAAAGTACTTAGAAGAATGCCTTATACAGGAAATGCTTTGCAAATGTTTACTATTAATAACTGTGGTTGCTATGATTTATTGTTTATCTTTTGTGGGCCAGAGACTATGCTGGGCACTTGACTTGCCTATTTATTGACATTCTAGAAAGTTGTCTCATCTGTTAAGCCATAATAAAAATGTCACAGTGCCTGGCATGCATCACATGCTCAAGCCATGTATTTTTAATGAGTGATTAAAACATAAACAGTAACCATGGTTTCTTTTGTTTTGCTCAATTCCTTTTGTTTTAAAGATTATGTTATTGTTTTGTTCTAAGTATTCAAATTTTACTTTTATAATATGAAAATACCACCAATGAAAAAAATTAATTGCTCTTTGTTAACCTTTTGGGAAAGAGATGGATATGTGGTAATATCTGTATTTAATATAAATTCATTTTGCTTGTTTGCTTTAGGAGTCCAATGACTTTTCACAATACCAGCTCAGAGGCTTACTTAAAAAAAACTATCTCAACCAACACATAGAAAATGTCCAAAAGGAAATGAATCAGCAACATTCAGGACAAATCCAAAGGCAATATGAAGATGAAGGGGGCTTTTTGAAAGAGGTGGAGTCAAGAAGAGTGGTCTCTGAAGACACTTCACATTACATCTTGATAAAAGGTATTGGGCACCATCATTTATTTGATAGTTTAAAACCGAAAATGTGTTGTGTCTCTGAACTCTATAAACTATCACCCCTGGATAATATTAATGAAACCTACTTATCCTATCTAATAAAAGAGAAAAATGGTAATTGGCGTACGACGATACCCTTTTCATTGGCTAATCAGGGCTATATGGAAATTAACTGCCAACTAAGATTGGCAGTTAACTGCCAACAAGATGGCGGTTAATTTGCATATGTAGGCACAATGCAGGGAGGCGAAAGGGAAAGCAGGAAGAAGCCCCCTGCCACTGACAGTGATCAGAAACCCAGGGGGGAGCTAAGAGCTGGGGGGCAGGGCAAAGGCGGCCCTGGGGCCGCCTTTGCCCTGCCCCCCAGCCATGAATGGAGAATCAGGTGCCTTTGCCTCCCTGGCCAGCGATAGCAGGAAGTAGGGGTGGAGCCAGCGATGGGAGCTGGGCACGGTCGAAGCTGGCAGTCCCGGGAGCTAGGGGCCCCTTGCCTGGGCCTAAAGCAGAGCCCACGATCGCGGGGCCGCTGCAGCTGCAGGTCCCCGCTACCCGGGCCGGACGCCTAGGCCAGAGGTGTTAGGCCTGGGCAGGGGCGGAGCCTGCAACCGCGGGGAGCTGGGGGTCCCCTGCCCAGGCCTGACACCTCTGCTGGAGGCCTCAGGCCTGGTCAAGGGGCCGATCGGGTGATTGGTGATCGGAGGGTGATGAGGGTCAACTCCTCTGGCTGAGGCATCAGGCCTGGGCGGGGGGCTGAGCCGGGGATTGGGGGGATATGATGGTCCCCTTGCCCAGGCCTGAAGCCTGGGTCAGAGGCGTCAGGCTTGGGCGGGGGGTGGAGCAAGCGATCAGAGGGAGTTGGGGGTCCCCTGCCCAGGCATGATTCCTGGGCCAGAGGCCTCAGGCCTGGGCGGGGGCCAGAGCCAGTGATCGGGTGGAGATGGGGGTCCCCTGTCCAAGCCTGACACCTCTGGCGGAGGCGTCAGGCCTGGGCAAGGGGCCGATCAGGCAATCGGAGGGTGATGGGGGTCAACGCCTGAGAGCTCCCAGTATGTGAGAGGGGGCAGGCTGGGCTGAGGGACACTCCCCCCCCCCCACACACACACCCAGTGCACGAATTTCGTGCACCGGGCCCCTAGTATAATAATAATTGTATAAGTTATTAATGGATTCCCTATTTTAATAGGTTGTACCAACCCACTTTAATATTAACTAATGAGTTAACTTTTTAATTGCTGATTAAATGAAAATGTATAACTCCGTATATGAGAATCAGTATACTTTGTTCATGTTACAGAAGTATTATACTGTAAATCTACATAGTTTTACTTTTTCTTAAGGTATACAAGCTAAGAAAGTTGCAGATATGGATTCAGAGTCTTTTCCATCTTCCAGCAAAATGCACAACACGTCTTTTGACATAAAGTCATCTCCACGTGAAAAACTGAAGCCAGAGAAAGAGCCTGATGCCACCCCCACTTCTCCAAGAACTGTGCTGGCCATGCAAGCTGCCCTGTTGGGGAGCAGTTCCGAAGAGGAGCTGGAGAGTGAGAATCAAAGGCAGCACAATAAGAGGAATGCATTTACTGCTGGAGGTGAGGGCTCTGTATCACCACTGACTCTCTTGGCTATTCAGAAAGCTCTGGATGATGATGAAGACGTGAAAGTGCATGCTGGGAATGGTGTGCAGACTGGAGGGTCAGAAGCCAAAAAACTGGTTATGAGCAGTTCTGATGAGGAAACTGATGAAGGACTTCACACAAGAGATAGAAAAGGAATGCTGTTGACAACAGTGCCTCATTCAACCAGTGTGAACTTCGTAGAAGAGCGTGTAACCTGCACTAATAATGAAAAAGAGGTAGCCGACTCACCTCTTTTGTCAAGTACTGTCTTTTGTGAAGGCAGTGAATCTAACATTCCAAAAGAACAAATGTCATTTAGTCACAGGGTTAACAAAGCCTTTCAGACAAGTGATGAGCCTACGGTTAATGATAGGAAAGATTCAGTTTCTTTAGAAAACACAGTGGTTATACACGTGAATGCACTTGGGCTCCCGAGTGGAGGAGAACTGACATCAGCACCTCCTATAAATCCAAGGTCTGTATCAGAGAATGAAACATACACCAAAGTGCTTGAGATACAACAAGTTCTTTGTCCATCTGAGGTTAAATATGATTCTTCTGTTCTTTCAAGTAATGATGAATGTGAAAAAAATCCTGCTTCTAAAGTTACTCCTGTCAGTTTACAAGAAACAAGTAACACACTAAGTGTCCCATCAGAGGCAATAAGTAACTTAGAAAATGCTAAAGAGCATGAGAATTTCCTGAAAACCATCCAAGAATGTGAGACAGTGGAATCTTCAGGCCAGAATTTAATTTCAGCTCCAAAGTCTATGGAACCAATGGAAATCAACTCTGAGGAAAGTGAATCTGATGGTAGGTGCTTATTCTATTCTCCTTTATTTATTTATTTTTCTTTTTTTTTTTTTATTGCTTAAAGTATTACAAAGGGTATTACATATGTGTCCATTTTATCCCCCCGCCCTAGACAGTCCCCTAGCCTCCCCTATCCCCCAGTGTCTTATATCCATTGGTTATACTTATATGCATGCATGCAAGTCCTTTAGTTGATCTCTTAACCCCCCTACCTCCTGCCCCCCAACCCTCCCCGGCCTTCCCGCTGCAGTTTGACAATCTGTTTGAGGCAGCTCTGCCTCTGTATCTATTATTGTTCAAAAGTTTATAATGGTCTCTATTGTCCATGAATGAGTGAGATCATGTGGTACACGACCTGGGATGCGTCTGCCTATATCGCCGCCATCTTCCGTCTCTCTCTCTATTCTCCTTTAGAGATAAGAATGGTGGTACTTCACGTTTGTGGGAACTGAGTGATCCTTTATTGTGGTCCAGTTACTCTGTTCAGTTGATGACCTAGAGACCCCATTATTTATAGATTCCCTATTTGCAGAATTCATTTGTAACCCCAGAATCAATACTCCCCACACTGTTTGTGGTCATTGTTGGACATGCATAGAGCAACTGAAAATGTGAGTTGCCACACTGTTCCCAGCTGAGCTTGAGCAAGGTGACACTCTGCCTTTTTGTTTCAGCTCTCCTACACAGACCAGAGGGTGGAGATGGGAGAGCAATGCAGTGTAGATCAAGAAGCCTTGGCTCTAGGGCCAGTTGACAGGTTTGACTCTCAGCTCTGGCACCAGTTAGTAGGGTGGCCTCAGGCAAGTCTTTTAACACCCCTGAACTTAGTTTTCTTCTTTGTAAAATAAAGAAAACAGAATTTACCAAGATGGGTTGCTTTTAGGATTTAGAATTATAAATATATTTCCTCGAGGTACAAAGTTTCAGTATTCACGTATTTAGTGTTCTCAGTGACTTTGTTTACAGAACATAACTGCTGCAAATAAGAAGAAATGACTGTGCAGCTCCCTCAACTCCCCCCGCCTCCCCTACACACACACCTGGTAATTTATTTTCCTAGTGTCTGCCAGGTTACTCTATTTGAAAGTTGATATTTCCCCTTTGTAATGAGGAAGTATTTTATGGAAAGGAGTATTGGGGGCTACATAAATATGCTGTTACTAAATAAACCTTCACCCACTCTTTTTAGCATCCATTGATAATTTTTACCTGAATAAATTATGCTATCATGGTTGCCAAATGGGGGTTTTAAACTCTGTTTCTTATATATTGTTGGCATCCTACTATAAGGAAGATCTTTCCCTTCTCCCATTTATTATTTTTGGTATCAGTCTAAACTCATGGACTCCTATTTTATCTAGAAGTTATGGTACTACCATACTTTACTTTGTTGTTTGAATTGTCTCAGCTTTGGCCAGTAGTAGTTTGTCCCTTCAAGTTGGCTCCTGTGACTTTTGACAATTACCCATTATATTTTGAGCATTTCTGTATTTCCTGGCCAAGATATTCCAGGTTTATCTTGTACTTTCCCTCCCCTTTCCTGAAACCAGCCATTTTGCCAAAGAGCCCTGGTTCCTTGTAATGGCATGGTGTTTAGAAACCAAGATCTGTTATTGGAGTATCATTGCTTCAGGCCCTCTTAGCAGCAGAGCCAGGACATATATTTATACAAACACACGTGCACGCACACATCTAATTTATCCCTATCTATATATTAAAATCCATAAAGTCACACTGATATCGGCACTTCCAGTCCAACATCCCAGATTTCATTCTAGTGTTAACCTTCTTTGAAATTTCCCTAACAGCGAGGAACCTTGCTCCCATTATCTTCAACATGGGTACTTATTTGCTTATTGTCTTTATAACCATTTCCTGATCCCAGTGGCCTCCTCCTAGGCTTAGGCTGTCTCCTCACCCCAGGCCTCGGGCCCTGAGAGCCCTGCCCCCTCCATCCTGATTGTGCCCTCATACCCCAGCCCACTGTGCCTGAAGGGATGGAAGGGAATCACCATACTTTTTAAAGAAAAGACCAGAGAGGAGGAAAAGAAAGTGGAAAAGAAAGAGCTGTTTCTCTTGAGTACTTACCCAGGATTTTCCCCCCACTATGTCATAGCTTTATTCTTTGCTATTGAGTCGGGTTGTTTTCCAGAGCAGGATTCAAGGGTGATTTCTTCCTGGGTTCTTGTCCGGATGGATTCGAAGAATGAAGCCACACACAAAAGGTGGTAGATGAAAAGGGTGGAAATTTACTGGAAGCAAGTATAGACTGCCACATAGGAAGGGGGGGTGCCAAGGGGGTAACCCACCAAGCTCGTTTTTGCTAAGGTTTATAAAGGTGCAGTTCTTTGTCTCTTCATACTCCCTTCTAAATTGGTCACTCTTGCAGAATATCCACTTCAAAGCCCAAACCCACATTGTGTCTCCCTCCTTCTCTCCCTCTTCAGTGGTAGAATTCTCTATCTCTTGTGAAGTCTGTTTTCCTCTTTCTCCCATATGTCGGGCATTTCTCTATCCTCTGAAAGTTTGTTTCCTCTTTATCCCCATACCCTGTGGCTTTTCCCTATCTTCTGTGAATAGATGTCTTCCTCTCTCCCCTTATCCTGTGGCACCTCTTTTTTTCTCTTCTCTGTGAATGTATGCCTTCTGGCAGCTCCAAGGTCCCACCTATGCCTTCCTCCCCAATGGATTTCTTTATTCCTAAAACTCCCTAAATCTGCCTATTTTATCCCTAAAACTCCTTTCACTGTGTTCATAGTGAAATTGCATAAAACTTTAACAACCTCTGTGATTGTTTATATATCCAGTAATTCTTCTTTTTGAATTTTAAAACAATAATATTTAATTTAAAGAACATATTTGTATAAAGTTAATATGCAAATATTTGAAAGCGTGGTTCCTAATTAAAGATAGTGCCAGTTTATTTCACTGAAAAGGCTTATTTTGAAGTTATAGGCATCTCATTAAATTTATTTAATAGTAATATGCTACTGTCACCTGTTTTCTATTACATTTAGGTCTTTTCTTTTTAGAGTAAACAATTTTTCAGAATACTTTGGAAAGCCATTGATGATTTCAGGATAATGTTAATGTTTCAGTTGTAGATAAAGTGACCTTATTATTTTGATACAGGAAGTTTCATTGAAGTACAGAGTGTAATTAGTGATGATGAACCTCAAACTGAGTTAGCAGAAGCTTCCAAACCTTCCTCTGGACAAGGTGAAGAGGAACTGATAGGAACTGAGAAAGAAGAAGTCACTGGTGACTCTGAGAGCCTCCTAAGAGACAACTCTGAAAGTGAGCCCTTGGGTACTGAGCCACATGAAGAAACTGAAAATGATGCAGATGATTCGCTCAATGAATGGCAAGATATTAATTTGGTAATAATGTTATGTCACGCTTTAACTTATTGTTAAGGAAGTCATGTTAAGTAGCTATTGAGTTTTAAGGAGTTACTAGATGAATATTTATTAGCTATTTGCATGCAGTTTTTTGTTCTTGCTGATGGTTCCTCTTATATGTAGGTTATTGTCTGGGAAAGTCTCCACTTTCGCTGTGATTTAGTGACTTGTTCAGAAATCCAAAAACTTATTTGTAATTTCAGATTAAGTGCAGGTTTTTGTAACAAATGAATTGAATTGGATTATTAATATGATTATCTACAAATGAAATTATTTTGTAGGAGGAGCTGGAAACTCTGGAGAACAACCTTTTAACACAACAGAATTCTTTGAAAGCTCAAAAACAGCAGCAAGAACGGATTGCTGCTACTGTTACAGGACAGATGTTTTTGGAAAGCCAGGTAGGTTTACCAACTTGGCCCTCTTTTTTAAAAAAAAATATTTTTCTTGCTTTTAGAGATGAAGGGAGAGAGAGATAGATAGAAACTACAGGACATTGAAAAAAGAGATAGAGGAAGACATAAACAGATGGAAGAGCATACCGTGTTCATGGATTGGTAGAATCAACATCATTAAAATGTCCATACTACCCAAAGCAATCTATAAATTCAACGCACTTCCCATTAAAATACCAATGGCATACTTCACAGATCTAGAACGAACTCTCCAAAAATTCATCTGGAATAAAAAAAGACCCCGAATAGCTGCAGCAATCCTGAGAAAGAACAAAGTAGGTGGGATCTCAATACCAGATATCAAGCTGTATTACAAAGCCACTGTTCTCAAAACTGCCTGGTACTGGCACAAGAACAGGCATATAGATCAATGGAATAGAATAGAGAGCCCAGAAATCGGCCCAAACCAATATGCTCAATTAATATTTGACAAAGGAGGCAAGAACATACAATGGAGCCAAGATAGTCTCTTCAATAAATGGTGTTGGGAAAATTGGACAGATATATGCAAGAAAATGAAACTAGATCACCAACTTACACCATACACAAAAATAAACTCAAAATGGATAAAGGACTTAAATGTACGACAGGAAACCATAAAAATTCTAGAAGAATCCAAAGGCAACAAAATCTCAGACATATGCCAAAGCAATTTCTTCACTGATACAGCTCCTAGGGCACTTGAAACTAAAGAGAAAATGAACAAATGGGACTACATCAAAATAAAAAGCTTCTGCACAGCAAAAGAAACCATCAATAAAACAACGAGAAAACCCACTGCGTGGGAAAACATATTTGCCAATGTCATATCTGATAAGGGCCTAATCTCCAAAATTTATAGGGAACTCATACAACTTAACAAAAAGAAGATAAACAATCCAATCAAAAAATGGGCAAAGGACCTAAATAGACACCTTTCAAAAGAAGACATTCAGAAAGCCAAGAGACATATGAAAACATGCTCCAAGTCACTAATCATCCAAGAGATGCAAATCAAAACGACAATGAGGTACCATCTCACACCTGTCAGACTGGCTATCATCAACAAATCAACAAACGACAAGTGCTGGAGAGGATGTGGAGAAAAAGGAACACTCGTGCACTGCTGGTGGGAATGCAGACTGGTGCAGCCACTATGGAAGACAGTGTGGAATTTCCTCAAAAAACTAAAAATGGAACTCCCATTTGACCCTGTGATCCCACTTCTAGGAATATATCCCAAGAAACCAGAAACACCAATCAGAAAGGATATATGCACCCCTATGTTCATAGCAGCACAATTCACCATAGCTAAGATCTGGAAACAGCCTAAATGCCCATCAGTAGATGAATGGACTAGAAAACTGTGGTACATCTACACGATGGAATACTATGCTGCTGTAAAAAAGAAGGAACTCTTACCATTTGCAATGGCATGGATGGAGCTGGAGAGCATTATGCTAAGTGAAATAAGCCAGTCAATGAAGGAAAAAATACCACATGATCTCACTCATTCATGGATAATAGAGACCATTATAAACTTTTGAACAATAGATACAGAGGCAGAGCTGCCTCAAACAGATTGTCAAACTGCAGCGGGAGGGCCGGGGAGGGTTGGGGGGCAGGAGGGATGCGGGTAAGAGATCAACCGAAGGACTTGTATGCATGCATATAAGCATAACCAATGGACATAAGACACTGGAGGGTAGGGGCGACCAGGGGATTGTTAAGGGGGGGGGGGGGAAGGACACATATGTAATACCCTTTGTAATACTTTTAGCAATATATTTATATTTTTGTGATTTTTTTCTTGCTTTTAGAGAGGAAGGGAGAGAGAGATAGATAGAAACATCAATGATGAGAGAGAATCATTGATTGGTTCCTGCATGCCCCACACTGAGGATCGAGCCTGCAAACTGGGTATGTGCCCTGACTGGGAATCGAACCATGACCTCCTGGTTCATAGGTTGATGCTCAACCACTGAGCCACGCCGGCTGGGCTCCAACTTGGGCCTCTTTTAATAATATCTATTGATATTTTTACTCATTCAGATTCCCTGAGGGAATGCATTAAATAAAGTGTGTAAGCACTCCTTCCATTTCTGGGTCAGGAAGGTACTGCATTTCAGTAGTGTCATTGTTTATCTGTACCTCTTTAGGAACTTCTTCGCCTGTTTGGAATTCCATACATTGAGGCTCCCATGGAAGCAGAGGCTCAGTGTGCCATTCTGGACCTGACTGATCAAACTTCCGGAACAATCACTGATGATAGTGATATTTGGCTGTTTGGAGCACGGCATGTGTATAAAAACTTCTTTAATAAAAATAAGTTTGTAGAATATTACCAATATGTGGACTTTCACAATCAGTTAGGTAAGACTTCAGAGTATGATTACTTTTCTGAAATTTACCTTTAGAATTTGTATTGTACTTTTTTCTTTCTAAGGAACTAATTTGATGCATTAATAGAAATGATAGGTCTGTACAATTTTCATATAAGTGATCTTTTGCTGATTAGAGGAATAGGATTTTTAAATTAGGTTTAAGAAATTAAAATCCTAGTATGATTCAGTGTTTTATAATCATCTGACCTGTTTAAACTTTGGTTACCTGAGATCTTGAGAGTGAACCAAAGGTGGTAGTGAGAGAAGGCAGGTGGGAGTCTCTCCTGCTGGATTCATGAACCTCATGGCCCTGTATTAGTGTTTCTGGAAGTCTTTCTCCCATTTATCTAACAAGTATATATTTTATATTTAGTGATTTGTATGTGCCAGTAGTTTTTGGCAATGAGGAAACAGCAAGAATAAAACTGTCTTGCCCTAACTGGTTTGGCTCAGTGGATAGAGCGTCGGCCTGCGGATTGAAGGGTCCCAGGTTCGATTCTGGTCAAGGGCATGTACCTTGGTTGCGGGCACATCCCCAGTAGGAGGTGTGCAGGAGGCAGCTGATCAATGTTTCTAGCTCTCTATCCCTCTCCCTTCCTCTCTGTAAAAAAATCAATAAAATATATTTTTTTAAAAACCCGTCTAATAGAAACATGATAAAAAGCAAATCATATTGCACAGTTAGTGGTATGTGCCATATAGAAAAATAAAGAAGTGAAAGAGAGGAGAGAGTCACAGGAAGTGCATGTACTGTTTTATGTAGAGCTGTCGTTGGGAAAGGCTTTACTAATAAGTAACTTTTGGGCTGGGGCCTAAAGGAAAGCAAAAACTAGTATTTTAGATATTTTGGAGATAAGCATGTCAGACAAGGGGACTAGCATGTGCAGAGGCCCTCAGGCACAAGGCTCAAGTTTGGTTGGTGTGTTCTGTAGAATCAAGAGGTTGTTATGTATTGAATTATGTTTCCTCAAAATTCATATGTTGTAGGCTTAACCCCCAGCACCTTAGAATGTGGCTGTATTTGGAGATAGTGTTTAAAGAGGTAATTATTAAATTAGGTCATTAGTGTGGGCCTACTCCAACCTGACTTGTGTCCTTATATGTAAAGGAGGTTGGAATATAGAGGAAAGAGGGAAGACCATGTGAAGACCTATGGAAGACAGCCATCTATCTGTAAGTTAAGGAGAGGCCTTCAGAATAAATTCCTGTTGTTAAGCCACTCTGTCTGGTCACTTGTTGTTACAGCTTGAGCAAACTAAGAAAGAGAGGCCTGTGTGAGTGAATGAGGAGGAGAATGGCAAGAGTTAATATCAGAGAGGAAGGAGGAGATCAAAAACCAAGTATGGTCTGTCATGCTATAGAAAGGATTTGTGAGTGGATTGGTTATGAAATTTGAGAGAAGGAGAATAGTCAAGGATGGCTTCCCATCCTGAGCAGTTGGTAGAATGGACTCGCCATGAATGAGATGAAAACTGGGGAAAGAACAGTTGGAGCAAGAGAGAGAGGAAGATACAGGTTTGGATCTGTCATATCTGAGATGCCCATTACATACCCAAATGGAGATGTTAAGGTGATAGTTAACTATGTGTCTGGGTGACAGGAGAAATCCAGGCTGGATAGCTAAATTTGTGGGTCAGAGTATAGGTGGTGTTTAATAGATGGTATTAAAAGCTGAGGATGGATGAAACTTTAAAATTCTTAATAGATGGCCATTAAAAAATAATCAATTTTCCAATAGTAAATAAGAAATATCTTTGGCTGTTGTTCATATAATAAAATGTCTATAAATGTTATGTGTAATGTTTATAAAATAAAATTAAAAATATAAAAATATATAATAATTTTTACTCTACAGGATTGGACCGGAACAAATTAATAAATTTGGCCTATTTGCTTGGAAGTGATTACACAGAAGGAATAGCAACTGTAGGTTGTGTTACAGCTATGGAAATTCTCAATGAATTCCCTGGACATGGCTTGGAACCTCTCCTAAAGTTTTCGTAAGTTCTTTCTTAATTTCTTTAATCCAGATGTTCATATAAATACCCAGATTAACAAACAGAACTATTATTTACACCATGAATGGTTATAAATCATTGTTCATGAAGAAAATAAGAGTTACTGGTTGGAATTGATAAAGTGTGTTTTCCCTATTCTAGAATTCCAATGAAATTAGAGACCCTGTTTTTTAGTGTTGCCCAGGCTTATCCTAATTCAGGGATACAAAGCCAGTCCTGTGGGATTTCTAGGTGTACAGAAATTGCTGCTTTATTCATTCAAATATTTATTTAGACACTGTGCTAGGCTGGGATAGAAAAGATGACTAAGTGATGGACCATTACAGACCATACCCTCAAGCAGTTGCCATGCTCTTGGGGGTGACAGAGAAACAAACCATACTTGTACTGCTGTTTGTTGAGTGTTCTGAAAGAGGTTGGCCAGAGAGGGGAATGGAAATATAATGCCAGGAACTTTATACTAGGCACTGCTGTCCTTTTTCTCACTGCATGCATACTGTGATGTATTTAGTGGTGAGGTACATTCCACATAGAACCTAGAGTTGTCCTATACTTGAGGCACACTCAATTTTGGAGATTCTGAGATGGTAGTAGTTATGAGTATGTCTGTGAAAGTAGTTCTTTCATAAGGTTATCCCTTGATGACATCTTTAAAAAAATTGAACTATAATTCACATACTATAAATTTCATTTTTTTAAAGTGTACAATTCAGTGACTTTTAGGATATTCATGAGATTGTGATGGCATATTCTAACCATCATTTTGTCATGAAATACTATTTGGCAGCAAATGATTTAATGATTTTTTTTTTTAGAGTTCTCTCCAGTTGTATCTCCTGTGTTTGAAAAATTCTGGGTTGTTCTGGTCTGAAGAATCAGTGATGAGAATTAAAACTTAAATACAAAATTGTTTTAATGACTGCTGTCCACCAGTTTTAGCACACACACGAATGTATTTTTCTTTATGCTTTTTATCTCTTTTCATATTTTATTATTGTTGAGGAAATATATACTGGAGGTAAGTTATTAGGTAGCTTGTAGGTCATGGCATTTTAATAACTTGAAAAACTACAAATCACTTTTTTATACAAATAATAAATACATAATAGAAAAACTATAAAACATGTATTAAAAAGATTACAGCTAACATTTTGGTTTATGTCATTTCAGACTTTACACAGTATACTTATACATTTAATATATATACATTTGACACTTGAACAACACAGATTTGACAGCATGGGTCTACTTATATGTGGACTTTTTCAATAACTATACAGTATTCTAGGCTTTGTATTTGCATTCAACCAACCATAGATTGAAAACAGCATTTTCAGTCTGTGTTTGGGAGTTGGTAGATGCAGAGGACCAACTGTATGCACTGGGTCTTGGGCATCCACAGATTTTGATATCCACGGAGGATCCTGGAACCAGTCCCTCTTGTATATTGAGTGATGACTATATTTAGTTTTTGGGGAGTCAATGATCAACTGTATACTCACAAGTAAACACATATATATTCACGTAAGTGTGTTATTTTTTTTTACAAGAATCATATACTTTTTATGTTACCCATTACTCATTTGGTGATAGAACAAGGCATACATCAGTGTATAGATTTCTATCTTTGTTTTCAATGACCCCATAATAGTCTTTTGAGGTGTAATGATTTATTTATTCAAATGCCTATTTGTTATTTTTTGAAGTATACACAAATACTGATTTGAATGTTCTTATCTTTGGGTTCTTATCTGATTAGTATTTTAGATAAGTGAAAATGATAATGCACCTTTTCATTTTGGTGTCCTAATTATTAGTGAGAGTGATTTATTTTCATGTTTATTGACAATTTGCATCTCTGATTTAGTGCCTAGCCTGTTTGTGCCATTTTTCTTTTCTTTCAACAGTTTTTGCTTGTTTGTTGCCAGTTGAATGGTCTACATTTTCAGGTAGCTTTAGCAGTTTATGCTTTTGGTCTTCCAGCTCATCATTGACAAATAAGGGCAGCCTATGCAGTGCATGGGTCAGGAGGGTTAGGACGAATGAAGAGGGAAAGAGCAAGGGAAGGGTGGAAGAGCAGTAGAACTGAGAATGCTGCTTTGATTTCTTCTCTGCTTTCCCCTTCTCCCAACCAGACTCTGGCAAGTCACTCCCCCATTACAGTAGTGCTTCTCTGGGCCTGCAGGCTGAATTCAGTCCGGGTGTTCTTGATTTGGCCTATACTGTGTGCTCTTCTTTAATTTTGATTTGGCTATCAACATTTAAGTTTGGGGAGATTTCACCGAAAATTGTAACATATTTAGGAGGAAAAGGAGATCTGAAAATACTGGCCCCAAATCGCAAATGAGCCCCCAAACAGCTGGGGTGGAGAATAGCTGTTCCACACTGACTTGGACAAGGCACAAATATTTCAATTTTATCACCGTTGCTACCACTCCCTATTGTGTTCCCCACACTTAAGCTGATTGGCAGTTGCCATCTTGCATCTTTTGTTAAATGCTTGGCTCTCTTGCTTGAAAGAGGGGTGATCCTTTTGGTTTGAGGGGCTCACCCCATGTTGTGCTGAATCTTCTAGCTAACGATTATGATGACTGTTTCAGAGACGAAATTCAAACAGAGTAGGGAGATATATAGGTATCTTATTTCTCAGTGCATTCTTGGAAACAATATTGTAAAACTGATGAAGAAAGATATTTTTCCTTTTGCCATTTTTTCCCCTTTTGCATTTTGATCCACAATAAAAATCTGTAGTTACCCTTTTTAGCGCTAGATGGCACTCCTGCATCAGTGAAGTGAAACTGGCTGAGCCAATAAATCTGAGTTGCTAATAGGAATACATATGTGAAGCAGTGGCACATGAGATGTAGGTGTTTTCTTTTAGGTTCTATTGAATGTATAGACTGGTGAAGGTTATATTTATGTTTTAACTTTTATACCATTTAAAAAAACTATAAATTCTTCTGGTTATCTGTTGCTGCATATAAACCACCTTCAAACAGCAGCTGTCATTAGTTTTGGTCATGAATCCTCACTGGTCAGGCCATGTCTGTGTGTGTCATCTCTGTTCCATGTTAGGGGACTAGAGCATTCACTTGAGATGACTCACATACATGGGTGGCAGTAGTGCTGTCACCTAGGAGCTCGGGCATAACTGGGCTGTTAGCCTTGGACCCTCTCTATCTGGACCTCTTTACAAGCTGGGCCTTCCTTTGAGCATGTTGGCTGCTTCCAAGGCAATTACCTAAGAGACAGGATGTGGAAAGTAGTCACTGAGGGCTTGGGACTACTTTAGTCACAGAGCCCACCTGGCTCAAGGGAAGGGGATGTGGATTCCACCTCTTGAAGGAAGAGGAGTCAAAGAAGATATGGCTATCTTTAACTTGCCATAATAATTGATGTTCAAAATGGAAAAATTGAAAAATGAATAAAATATAAAGAAGAAAATGGACTGCTGTATTCTTGTTTATAGCATTGCCTAGCATGTAGTGAAATAATATTGCTTAAATATTTCTGTTTACTTTTTCTCTCATTCTCCACTTTATACATTTTTTTTCAAAGTTGGTTTTATGTAATATATGTAGAATTATGTCCTGCATTTTTAAAATGTCACATGTTCTTGGCATTTTTTACATTTTATGAAATACTCTTGGGTCTATTGTAGTTAATGCAAGGTAAAAAATACAGGTAGGTATATTACTTCCATTTTACCTGAGACCCAAAAAAGTTGACTGTTTTATGAGTTTGGGCTCTGGAGGGAGATTATCAGAGTCTGATTGTATCAACCCCAGCTGTGAAATCTTGAGTAAGTGACTTCTCTTTGAGTTCACTTTCCTTGTCTGTGAGTTGAGGACAATAATAGGTCTGTGCTTATGTGATAGCTGGGCGTGTAGAACAGTTAACACAGTGCCAAACAGAGTAATCTTTAATCAGTGTTTGCCATCATATATTGTGGTCAATAGCACTAAAAATAATAACACTTGTATTCTGTAGGTCATAGGATTTGTTTTGAAGTTCAGAATTGAGTTTTTGTTTTCTAACTTTAAGTTGAGCTCTGCATCTCTAGTGCATCTACTATAATGTCTTACTGTTTTATAAAGACTTGTTCCTTTGCCTTACAGAGAATGGTGGCATGAAGCTCAAAAAAATAAGAAGATAAGACCTAACCCTTATGACACCAAAGTGAAAAAAAAGTTACGGAAGTTGCAACTCACACCTGGCTTTCCTAACCCAGCTGTTGCAGATGCTTACCTCAAACCTGTGGTGGATGACTCCAAGGGATCATTTCTGTGGGGGAAACCTGATCTTGAGAAAATTAGAGAATATCCTTTTACTTAAAACATAAAGGAACATTGAGCCAAATTTGTGCTTTGGTTTAAAACTTATGGAACATGAACTTGGATTTCTAAATATTTCATTTTTCTAAGACACTCCTTTTAGATCCTTTCTTTTTTTTCATGGTAAAATGCATATAAAATTTTTATATTCTTACCCATTTTAGGTGTATAGTTCAGTGGTATTAAAACATTCACATTGTTGTACAACCATCAGAGTCATCCATCTCAACTCTTTTCATCTTTTACAACTGAAACTCTATACCCATTAAACAGTAATTCCCCACTCCCTCAGGCCTGTCCTTAACCATTACCATTCTACATTCTGTCTGTGATTTTGACTATTTCAAGTACTGCATATAGGTGGAACATACAGGATTTGTCTTTTGTGACTGGCTTATTTCACTAAGCACAATGTCCTCAAGATTTACCCATGTTGTAGCATGTACCAGAATCTCCTTTCTTTTAATTCTATTGTATGGATATACCACATTTGGACACTTGGGTAGCTTCCACATTTTAGCTATTGTGAAAATATCATTAGTGTTAAAGAGGATTTTATTTGAAATAAGTAGTGATAGAATTCACAGATTTAACAACGTACTTAAGTATGCTGAAAGAATAGAAAGAGATTTAGTTTTTTTAATTTTTATTACTGATGTTCCTTTCTGCATTTTGGATAATCATTTGATTAGATGTTTTAAAGTTTGCAATAGAATTAATCTAACTACAATTTTTTTCTTTCAAAGAAATACGTATATCTACAACTTGTTTTTGTTTTTTTAAATATATTTTTACTAGGGGCCCGGTGCACGAAATTCGTGCACTGGGTGTGTGTGTGTGTGTGTGGGGGGGAGTGTCCCTCAGCCCAGCCTGTCCCCTCTCACATACTGGGAGCCCTCAGGCGTTGACCCCCATCACCTTCCAATCGCATGATCAGCCCCTTGCCTAGCCTGACGCCTGGGCCAGAGGAGTCAGGCCTGGGCAGGGGACCCTCATTTCCCCCCATCACTGGTTCTGCCCCCAGCCCAGGCCTGATGCCTCTGGCCCAGGCGTCAGGCCTGAGCAGGGGACCCCCAGACCCCTCTGATTGCTGGCTCTGCCCCTTGCCCAGGCCTGACACCTCCACCAGAGGTGTCAGGCTTGGACAGGGGACCCCCATCTCCCCCCGATCACTGGCTCTGGCCCCCGCCCAGGCCTGATGCCTCGGCCAGAGGAGTTGACCCTCATCACCCACCAATCACCAATCACTGGATCGGCCCCTTGACCAGGCCTGAGGCCTCCGGCAGAGGTGTCAGGCCTGGGCAGGGGACCCCCAGCTCCCCGCGGTTGCAGGCTCTGCCCCTGCCCAGGCCTAACGCCTCTGGCCTAGGTGTCCGGCCCGGGCAGCGGGGACCCGCAGCTGCAGCGGCCCCGCGATTGTGGGCTTCGCTTTAGGCCCAGGCAAGGGACCCCTGGCTCCCGGGACAGCCAGCTTCGACCGTGCCCAGCTCCCATCGCTGGCTCCACCCCTACTTCCTGCTATCACTGGCCAGGGCGGCAAAGGCGCCTGATTCTCCAATCATGGCTGGGGGGCAGGGCAAAGGCAGCCCCAGGGCCGCCTTTGCCCTGCCCCCCAGCTCTTAGCTCCCCCCTGGGTTTCCGATCACTGTCAGTGGCAGGGGGCTTCTTCCTGCTTTCCCTTTCGCCTCCCTGCATTGTGCCTACATATGCAAATTAACCGCCATCTTGTTGGCAGTTAACTGCCAATCTTAGTTGGCAGTTAATTTGCATATAGCCCTGATTAGCCAATGAAAAGGGTATCGCCGTACGCCAATTACCATTTTTCTCTTTTATTAGTGTAGATTGATTTCAGAGAGAAAGGGAGAGGGAGAGAGAGAAATAGAACTATCAATGATGAGAGAGAATCATTGATCGGCTGCCTCCTACATGCCCCTTACTGGGGATTGAGCCCACAATCCGGGCATGTGCCCTGACAGAATCGAACCATGACCTCCTGGTTGATGTTCAACCATTTAGCCACACTGGCTGGGCGGCAACTTGTTTTTATTCTATGTTCACCTGTTTTCATAGTCACGAGTGTTTGATGTCCTAAAATGAGAATTGGTATGTTTTATCTTAGAGGAGATTGAAAGAACATAGTGCCAAATGATTATGGAGTAATTTGGTTTGTTACTCCTTTTTCTACTTTTAATCTTATTTATGTGAAAATCTTTGGAGATATGGAAAGTGGAATCAAGGATGGGTTTTTGGACCTTTTTATATATTACTTATTTAAGTGTCTTTAGAAATGTGTATAAGTCTTAACTGCCTGCATATTTTGTCAGCGGTATTTTGGCTGGAACAGGACAAAGACAGATGAGTCTTTGTTTCCGGTATTAAAACAACTGAGCGCCCAACAGGTAATCATTGTGGCTCTTTTCCCAAGTTCAGGATAAAGAGTATTTTTTTATTTTAGGGCTATAACATACATTTTTTAAATGATTAAATGAGAACAGAGGAAAACAAAAGAAAAATTGGACTTTGTCTTCATTTTCTAGTGTCACCATTAGGGCTGGACTTTGTGCTTTCGATTAATTCTGACTTTAATTGTATACTGAGGTGTTTATAATAAAATACTTTATACTTTTAGAGCTATTTTTATTTTTAACAGGTCTAGTAAGTGTCCAGTCCAAAGCAATTCTTTTAAAAAAATATATTTTATTGAATTTTTACAGAGAAGAAGGGAGAGGGATAGAGAGTTAGAAACATTGATCAGCTGCCTCCAGCACACCTCCTACTTGGGATGTGCCTGCAACCAAGGTACATGCTCTTGACTGGAATCGAACGTGGGACCTTTTGGTCCACAGGCCGACGCTCTATTCTCTGAGCCAAACCTGTTAGGGCCAGTCCAAAGCAATTCTGACCATTAATGTCTTAACGCTCTTTAATTCTATGGAGGAATCATGAAAGGTAGAAGTTCAGTCATTATTATATATCAGCAGGAAATATTTTTGAGGAGAAAAGAGGCCTTTGTATGGTCAGTTGCCCTATGTAGGTAACTGCATCTTGTTTATACATGAGTATGTTCATACCCAGACAGAAACCTTCTCCCACCCCAGAGAAAACCCACAAAACATACATACAAATAAACCATGCAGGTAGAAATGAGCCATATCCTGTAAGATATATGTTTAAATCCTTTTTCATTAGGATCAGTTAATTTTGAAAAAAAAAACAAAAAAAAACACAAACCCATAAAACTTAGACAGCATTTCCAAAAACCAATTCCTATTGTTTGATTATTTTCTGTACAGCTTCGTTGTTCACCAGCAGACAAAAAGGCTAGTTGGCTTAGTGACTGATTACTACTCCTAATTTAAGATAACTTTTCTTGTAATGTTTTTCTCTTTTCATTATAGAAGTTAATATAAGTTTATAGCTCCAAATTTAAAAAGTAAAGAATTAAAATTATTTGTTATATACATTTTCTAATAGAGATGTTAACATTTAGTTTTTTTACATTTCCTTTTTCCTACATATATTTAAGATACATATATCTAACCCCCCTCCTATTAATGTACTTTTTTTTATGTCTTGCACAATTTTTATAATTTTAAATGACCAGATTACATTTTATCAGAGATTTAACTTTATTGGTTCAGTTCACTTAGTGGACCTTTAATTGTCAGGTTTTTAGAATGATGTGATGCACACATTAGGCATAACTTTCCCAAATGTAACTATTTTTAAAGAATGTCTTCCTAAAAGTGACATTCTGATCACGTTGACATTTTGATCGTGCTGATCAAAAGGCATAAATATTTTTATGCCTTTTAATATATAATACTGTGAATTTGCCTCCTAAAAGTTTTGTGTGATAATAATATTTTTAAAAGGAGGAGATAGCAGAATTTAGGTCCCATGAAATTTTGTTCCTGCATAAGAAGAAGATCTATTTGGCTATTGTAAAATATTTAACTTCCTTTGAGTGCCTAGGAGGGGATTTCTTTTTTTTTTTTTTTTATTATTATTATTTTTTTATTGCTTAAAGTATTACAAAGGGTATTACATATGTATCCATTTTATCCCCTCGCCCTAGACAGTCCCCTAGCCTCCCATATCACCCCGTGTCTTATGTCCATTGGTTATGCTTATATGCATGCATACAAGTCCTTTAGTTGATCTCTTACCCCCCTACCTCCTGCCCCCCAACCTTCCCCGGCCTTCCCGCTGCAGTTTGACAATCTGTTTGAGGCAGCTCTGCCTCTGTATCTATTATTGTTCAAAAGTTTATAATGGTCTCTATTGTCCATGAATGAGTGAGATCATGTGGTATTTTTCCTTTATTGACTGGCTTATTTCACTTAGCATAATGCTCTCCAGTTCCATCCATGACGTTGCAAATGGTAAGAGTTAGGAGGGGATTTCTTATTTGATATGTGGACAGAGGAATTAGTTGATAGAGGTAATGCACATACTGCATTAAGTATGATCTAGAAAGTAAAATTTACTATTAGTGATTCATTTGGGAGAAAACTGGCTTTTGAGAGATAATGAATTAAATTCTCTGACGGGTCATTTAATGCTAGTGATCAAGGTGGAACTCTCAGATATGCATTAGAAACTTTACTTATTTGTCTGATTTATTTTTATATTTTATTTTTTAGACCCAGCTCCGAATTGATTCTTTCTTTAGAGTAGCTCAACAAGAGAAACAAGATGCTAAGGCTATTAAGAGCCAGAGACTTAACAGAGCTGTGACGTGTATGCTGAGAAAAGAAAGAGAAGAAGCAGTTTCTGTTGCCATGGAGAAAGAATTTGAGTTCCCTGATAAGGTAAAAGGTAAGACCCAGAAGAGAAGCATAGCAAATAAATGGAAAGAGTCGCCAAGTCTGAAAAGAACAAGGCTTTCGGATGCTAAACGAGAGAGTAAATGTGGTGGGTTTTTGGGGGAAGACTATATCTCGCAATCATCTGATGCATCCTCAAATGAGGATGCAGAGAGTTTATCTTTAATGAACGTGCAGCAGGGAAAAGCAGCTGGAGAGGCAAACATCAGCTCTTCAGATTTGCAGAACACAGTGAGACCTGATCCTGTAAGGGACGAAGGTGCCACTACAAGCAGCTCTAGTGAAGATGATGGAGAGAAAACAAAACCAGTCCTGGTGACCGCCAGATCTGTGTTTGGGAAGAAAAAGAGGAAACTGGGAAGCACAAGAAGGAGAAAGAAAAACCTAGTTTAAACGTGTATTCTCTGTAATTGTATACAACTTAACATTCATTGTGAGGGAATAATAAAAGTAAATGTATCTGCATAGTCTTTGTATTTTAAAAATATGGATGCTTGCCCTAGATGGTTTGGCTCAATGGATAGAGCATCCACCCGGGGATTGAAGAGTACCGGGTTCAACTTCAGTCAGGGGCATATACCTTGGTTGCAGGCTCAATCCCTGGCCCCAGGTGGGGGTGCGTGTGGGAGGCAACCAATTGATGTGATGACAGCATTGTTTCTTTCAGTCTCTTTCCCTTCCACTACCTCTAAAAATAAACAATAAATTAAAAAAATAAAAATTAACTTGGCACGTATTTATTTTTCAATGTGTTACATTTTTCTAGTGTTTTTTTTTTAACTTTGTTGAATATTTCCTTGTACTTGCAGGCTTTGTTCATATTTTTGTTATCGTACAATGCCTGATGCTTTCTAACAACATTAGAAAAAAGGAAAAAGGACTTATATTGATCAATATTCACTCTTAATACACATCCCTCTGACTTTCCAACCTAGATGAGGAGAAAAATATCCTTATTTCTCATTTCACAGCAGTGGCAGTTATATTCAACTACACCAGCGATTCTCAACTTGTGGGTCGCGACCCCTTTGGCGGTTGAACGACCCTTTCACAGGGGTCACCTAAGACCATCCTGCATATCAGGTATTTACATTACGATTCATAACAGTAGCAACATTACAGTTATGAAGTAGCAACGAAAGTAATTTTATGGTTGGGTCACAACATGAGGAACTGTATTTAAAGGGCCAGAAGGTTGAGAACCACTGAACTACACAGTCTTATCACCCACTGCTTCCCATTTCCCTCAGGGTCCACTTAAAAGGATAGCAAGACAGAACCTCACTGCTGCAGCATACTTGAAGAGTATATCTGCTGTGATTAGGAGATGTTAATGGGGTGGATGATTCCACCTGTGAGCATTACCTTTATGGTAACCTCTGTACTGTGATGTTCTCCTTTTAAAGTTTTTCAGTTGTTCTAAGCTGAAGAAGGTGGCCGGGGCAGGGGTTGGGGTTCAGAGCTGTAGTTGAACAGGTGTGGGTGGGTTAACTTTATGAGTGGCTTCTAGAGGTTGATTATTGTTAACCAAGTGGCCCAGCCAAGGTAAGTTTGTGATTACTGTGCCTTTTCTGGCATTTTGGTATTTCCATCTTTATTTCCTTCCCTAAGTCTTTAAATAGTTGAAAATCTTCAATAATGGAAGCTAAATACAAATAAATACCTTTTAACAATCTTTGACCCCTGGATGCTTTTTGTAGACTCTCACTTATATTTACTTTTCAGCCCAACTCCCCAAATACTTGGACTACAGCTGCTGTTTTTCTTTGCTTACTATTTATCCCTTTCTAATTTGAAATATGTCTTCTGCTTCTGTCAGTCTTCTCTAGCAGCCTTCTTCTAAAGTCAAAAATAACTTCCATACAAATAAACTTGTCTTAATGCTTCTTTTCTGTGGAGGTATTTGAAGCAGAACAGTTTTGGGAGTGAGGGGCAAATTGACTATGTTTTTCTCATTTCTCAAAATTACTTATAATGGGGAGTTTTCCTCATGTGTGTTTGTAGGTAGCATAATAATCATCCTGCTAAAGAAGTTAATTTTGTTGCCTTTGATTAATTTACATTTGTTTTGGCCTGTGATAGCTGGCATGAAGGCTAAGCTGCTGTAACAGAGATGTTCATACACAATGGCCTGAACAAGCTGGAACGTTATTTACCTCCTACTCAGTGGTCTGGCCCATCTGAGCTGGTTATGAAGTTGTGTACCATGAGGTCTCAGGTTCAGCCATTACCTAGGCTTACTTGAGTGGTCAACTGGGTCACACTACATCTGCATTTCTACCTGATAGAAGAAGAAAGAACCAAAGTCCAGGGCAAGCAGAATGTCTTATGTTAAAGGTGACTAGAAAAATCACTTTCACTTCCATTCTGTTGACCGGAATTGAGCATCATAGTCAGAATCTACTAGAAATACTCAAAAATCTCATGTACCCAAGAAGAGGGGGGAAAAGCGATATTCAGGACTATTAGTAGCTTATGCCATAGGTATAGTATTTCTAGGACAGTTTGATATATCCTTTTTTCCTCAAAAATTGTGACCAAGGTATATCCTTTTATAAGGGGAGCACCTATTTATTTTTTAATATGTTTTGATTTCAGAGAGGAAGGGAGAAGGAAGAGAGAACTAGGAACATCAATGATGAGAGAGAATCATTGATTGGCTGCCTCCTGCACCCCCACCCCTACCCCCCACTGGGGATTGAGCCCACAACCTGGACATGTGACCTCCTGGTTCCTAGGTCGATGCTCAACCACTGAGCCATGCCAGCCGAGCGGAAGAACCTTGTAGAGATGTTAACCAGTTTTACCAAATTCACCCACCTAGTATGAAAACGTAGCCTGAACTAAAATCTAATTTGAAATTCAAGGTGCTGTTTTACTTATAAAATAGCCTATTTAAAACAAACATCAGCAAAGCAGATTTATCATTATTCAAAGCAAGTTGGTATACTTATAACTTATTTAGGATGATTACCATTGTATACAGTTTTTTTCAAAATTATCTTTCAGCTCAATATTTTCATTAGCTTTCTCTGCATTGAGCATTATATTTCTTTTTTTTTTCTTTTTTTTTTTATTGCTTAAAGTATTACAAAGGGTATTACATATGTATCCATTTTATCCCCCCGCCCTAGACAGTCCCCTAGCCTCCCCTATCCCCCAGTGTCTTATATCCATTGGTTATGCTTATATGCATGCATACAAGTCCTTTAGTTGATCTCTTACCCCCCTACCTCCTGCCCCCCAACCCTCCCCGGCCTTCCCGCTGCAGTTTGACAATCTGTTTGAGGCAGCTCTGCCTCTGTATCTATTATTGTTCAAAAGTTTATAATGGTCTCTATTGTCCATGAATGAGTGACATCATGTGGTATTTTCCTTTATTGACTGGCTTATTTCACTTAGCATAAGAGCATTATATTTCTTATATTTTCAGTTCTATTTGGCTCATTCTTACAGATTCCAGTTCTCTGGTGTAATTCTTGTCATCAATTTTTGAACATTTTAATCACCATTACGATGAAGTCTTTATAAAACAACTACAGTATCTGGGTTACTTCTGGGTTTCTATTGTCTCTTTCTTGTTATGCCTAATAAATTTTGTCTGAATGCTGGACATTGTTCAATAAAACTTGTAGTTGGTCTAGAGCAGTGATGGCGAACCTTTTGAGCTCGGCATCAGCATTTTGAAAAACCTTAACTCTGGTGCTGTGTCACATAGAAATTTTTTAATATTTGCAACCATAGTAAAACAAAGATTTATATTTTTGATACTTATTTTATATATTTAAATGCCATTTAACAAAGAAAAATCAACCAAAAAAAATGAGTTCGCGTGTCACCTCTGACACGCGTGTCATAGGTTCGCCATCACTGGCCTAGATCTTCCTCTAGAGAGGATTCCAGAAGGTGTTCTGGCAGGCAGCAGAGGGTACAACCACCTCATCTGAATATGAACTGAGTGAATTCATATTCTTTGTAAGACTACATCTTCTAGTCCCCTCCCCACCCCCCCGCACTCCTCATTTCCTAAAAAGTAATTTTTGAAAGGTACCACTGACAGCCAGATGTTTCTCTTTTGAGCTTTGCTTTGCTTTATCCACTTTATGCCTAGAAAAGTAGCCTCTTGCTCTAAGCATCTTACTGAGCAAAATATCTTGAGTGTCATGTCAGGCTTTCTTCTCTGTCCCTTTCTGGGGACTTGGACTCACAATTCCTGGCTACCTTGCCAGCTCAAACACTATTTTGTCTTCCCAGTTTTGTGTGATTGCCTTTAACTCTTCTGGCATCCTTCCTTGACCTCTCTTTGACTTCTTAGCTTCTTTGCACCAATAATCAGCAAAAGTATGGAATGCTTATCTGTCTTAGCAGCTCTCTGATGCCTTCTAATTTGTGTGTGTCTCTGTGTGTGTGTGTGTGTGTGTGTGTGTGTGTGTGTGTGTGTGTGTTTGAGAGAGATAGGGAGAGTTTAAAATCTGCTTTTCTAATTCTCAATATAAGCAGAGCCATAAGCTACATAAAGCTGGAGGCAGAAGTCTCTATGCCTTTTTTAGGGGGTAAGGGGGAGAAATCAACCAAAGGACTTATATGCAAGCATATAGGCCTAACCAATGGACACGGACACCGGAGGGTGAGGGCATGAGCGGGGGGGGGGGGGGGGGGGGCGGTAGGGGATAATGGGATAAGGACACATGTAATATCTTAATAAAAGATATATTTTTTTTTAAAAAAAAGATAATCATTGTCATCATGTCAATTTAGATCACAGATTTTCAACTGGTGTGCTGCAAGAATTTTTAAAACATTGATACCTGACCTCTCTCTTCTTAGATTGTAAAAAAAAGACAATAGGCAACACAGTAACCATCCAGTGTGAATGAATTAAAATTATACCTATTTTGCCCGGCTGGTGTGGGTCAGTGGTTGAGCCTGGCCTATGAACCAGGAGGCCATGGTTTGATTCCTGGTCAGGGCACATGCCCAGGTTGCGGGCTCGATCTCCAGTAGGGGCCATGCAAGAGGCAGCCAATCAATGATTCTCATCATTGATGTTTCTGTCTTGCCCTCTCTGAAATCAATAAAAGAAAGACATTAAAAATATATAAATATATCTATGTTTTGTCAGACCAGAAAATATATATATATATATATATATATATATATATATATATATATATATATATATATATACATTTTTTTTTGGTGTGTTGCAGAATTTTAGTAATTAGTTTATGTGTGCCATAAGATGAAAAATGAAAAGCACTGCTTTAGATGATTTAAAAATTCTGCCTCTTAGGAAATCCATCAATGAGGTTTCATAACCTTTAAAATAGATCCTTGAAAAAGATGATTTTTATTCACTAAATGAGTCTTTATTCTTGTTTTTAAAAGAGCCATAAAGAGAGAATGCCCTCTGCCTAGAATTAACTGCCTATGAATAAGTTTAAATTGTTTAGGAATTTGCAGTTTCCAGAATGTTTTTCAGATATTACACTCATCCAACAAATATATTGTGTGTTATTTATAATCCTGTTTTATAGATGAGGAAGCCAAGAAACACATTACAATAATGCCTAAAAATCATAAGCTGATTATTGACAGGAATAACTAAAATTGGGCTCCCAGACCACTAGTCCTGTCCTATATATTAACTTGACCTCAATTCAACTTTGTATACATTATGGTACGTAAGGTACGTATTTCTTAGGACCTGCATTCACACTCCTGAGTTTATTGAACTTTACAACATTGGTTTTGTTACCCATAATAACTTACTATTAAGGGTATTTTCATCAAGAATAGAATATAATGATGAAAACCCTATGTTGAAAACTGCCATATGATGAAATAAATTAGATGGAAGAGGACAAAAATGTATTTCACTTATGTGGAATATAAAACAAAAAGTAACAAATAAGCCCTAACCGGTTTGGGTCAGTGGATAGAGCATCGGCTTGCGGACTCGAGGGTTCCAGCTTCGATTCCAGTCAAGGGCATGTACCTTGGTTGCGGGCACATCCCCAGTAGGGGGTGTGCAGGAGGCACCTGATCGATGTTTCTCTCTCATTGATGTTTCTAATTCTCTATCCCTCTACCTTTCTCTCTGTAAAAAATCAATAAAATATATTTTTAAAAAAACAGTAACAAATGAACTAACAAACTCGTAGAGACAACAGAAAGGTGGCTACCAGAGAGAAAAGGGGGTTAGGTGGGCAGAGTGAAGTAAGTAAAGGAGTCAAATATATGGTAACAGAAGGAAACAACTTCAGGTAGTGAGCATGCAATAGAGTGCACAGATGTTCAATTATAATTTACACCTGAACATTATTAATCAGTTACCCCAATTAATTTAATTTTAGAAATATGTTTTCAGTGAACAGGGATGTTTATATGTACTCTTAAATGCTACTCTGCATGCAAATGTGCAGGTGAACGGGTGGACACAACCCTTAGCCTTCCTATTCTGAGTAGGAAGGAATCCTGGTAATTTGATTCCTGCGTCCAGAGCACAACAGCGCGCATTCAAAAACATTCCGATGCTAAGAACGATGCTTGCACCCAGACAGGTGACATGAAAAATACGTAGCCTCGGTTTCTCAGAATGTCGTAACTGAAGAGTCTTAAATAACTCTTGGCATCAAATTAAAAGATGGATCGCTTCGCCCAAATAATCTTCAGTCACTTGCAAGAGTGATTTATATTCACCTATTTAACCTTAGCTGTATTCATGAGACACTTACATGGAATATTTCTACTGTTCTTCAGGCCCCTTATTCATGGGCGTTCCGACCTCATTGCTATATAACCAGAGGCTCTGAGCTGCAGCTGTCAGGATCCTAATCCCTTCTGCAAGGACTCCAGGAATTGCTGCCAGTGTGTACAGTAGCAAACTGCGTGCTCGCCTTTCAGGCACCATCAGAGGTCTCATCAGCAAAACAAAAGTTGTGGATGATTCTTTTTAACCTTCCAGAATTTCAGCTAACTCGTTTAGGTATGTCCAGACTTAACATTTAGTAAATGTTGACCTTCAGGCAGACATGTATAATAAAGAATGCTCTCTTTAATGGAAGAGAAACTAAAGTGGGAACAAGATGTGTGACCACTCTTGCTATAGTTTAGCCATGTAACCTCAGGCATGTAATTTAACCTTTGGTTTTTCCTTATTTGTAAACTGTAGGGGAAATAATTTGTCTTCTAACTTACTGTAAAGAAAATGTCATGGCTATGAAAAATGTTTTGGGATCCTTGGAAGAAAGGAGTGCTATATAAATTAATGATAGTATAGTGATTATTATATGACTTAAAACAGATACAAGATCAAATCATTGTTTTCCAAAGTTGGAATAACAGTTCGTTTAAGCTAATTCACATGATATGCTCTATTTGAGAGGCATAAAATACTTTAATCTCTTCAGTTTTAAATATGTTTGCTGAGATGGTATGGATTCTTTAAATTAGAAGCTACTCAGAAGACCATTGGTCAGGAGGGCTATTTGACATTGGGTATGTGCTAATGACACATTGATGGGAACCATGTGAACTTTGAATTTATTACTATGTAGGAAGCTTTATTTTAGATGAATACTATGGTTTTTACTATACTGAATGAAACCAATTTTCTCCCAATGCTTTAATTACCTCTTTTAAGATTGCTATGTAACTAGTCAATATAAAGATGATGTCTTAACCAAAGGACTTGTATGCATACATATAAGCCAAACCAATGGACACAGACAACAGGGGGATGAGAGCATGAGGGGGTGGGGGAGGTTGGGGGTTAATGGGGGGGATGAAGACACATTTGCAATACCTTAACCAATAAAGAAATTAAAGATAAAGATGATGTCTTGTGATAGCTGAGTTAGTCTCTGGTGAGGAATGTTTTATTTCTCCAGTTGCTTCTAAAATTTCTGACTCTGAAGCCTTTGTTTGAATTTTTTTATTTGTACTAGATAGATTGTGTTTCCATGGTATTCCTTAAAGCATGATGTATTAATATACGTGATTTTAATATGTTTCTGCTATATTTGAAGTTAAGCTTTATTATGTAAATATAAAAGCATTCAACACATTTTGAATTAATTGCTACTATTTGACATTTTAATGTATTATTTGCCTAGTTTTCAAGCAGTGATCAGGAAAACATCAATATATGGTCATCCATTAGTTCATTGCTTAATGGATCCAGAAGCTCAAAAAGGTAAATTATTTTATATTTCTTTATGTAATTTGACTAATTGGAAGATGATAAACAATTAACAGAATACAAAACCTTACCTTTTCAGTGTTCATTAGTGTCTTAAATAGAGCTAAGACTTTTATCAATTACATATTATATCTTGGCTTGTGTTTGCTAACCTGTAAATATCTCTAATAGTGTTCAGTGTTTACTGATATCCCTACAGTCCTGATGATATGTTAAAGGTAATTTTGAAGACAATAAATTAAATATATAGTCTTGCTAAATATCTATTTTTTTTAATCTGCAAAAATGGAATAATTCTTTTCCCAAGTGCTATACATGTGATTGTGATCTCTGAGTTACTTTATTTCAGATAAGAAGATTGTAAGGGAGATAAGAAGTCTTATGTAAAACTACATGTTTTTACTCATGCTTGGGTGAAAGATGATTTTATACTATGAAAACATTTCTCACCTTTGTTTAAGGTCCCTCTGATGTATTAGTTAAAGGCAAATACATACAGAATGCAATTGACCTCTTGGTGAAAGGAGAATTTAAATTTGAATTCTACTACCAGTGTAGTTATTTGAAATGGACCCACCATTTTTACATCATCTTAAATAGTGTGGCTTTGCTGGATTATGTCATATAATTATCCCCATTATTTTGAGATAAAAAGTGCAGACGTACACTCTTGCCATAGACTAGAAGAATTATTACCATGTTTTTGTAGTGTACATTTTATGATTTTGGCTTCTTTATCTCCTTAATCTATACACTGTGGATGTTTTCTAAGAACTATAGTCCTATTTTTTCCTTTTTTAAGGCATACCAGGTGGCCTCTATCTCGGTGAGCATATTTCTAGGCCACCAGAGGAGGGTGTATGCCCAGTGTTGGCAGCCTATGTGGCTTAAACACTAATGGTTTTCCTGTAGTGGTTTTTGTAAATCTAAACATGTAAAGTTGTAATCACTTAGAGAATCCAGCCATTTAGGTGATTTGAATGAAGAAGCAATTTCTGTGCAGTTTATGAATACAATTACATCATTATCAACAATGCTTGGTATCATCTGTGTGTTCCATAATTTGGCACATTATGAAGGAAACGAAAGAAGTTCAAGGTAAGGTTGACACAGAACTATATTAAAGTATTTTACAACATGAATAATAATAAAAAAATTCAAATCTTGCCACATTTGCCTTATTTTAAAATTATTCACTGCCTCTTTAATTTTTATAGGGTAAAATCAAGACTTAGCATGACATAATGTGTTTTATTTCATGTTACTATCACGACTTACTGTGGCCTCCTGGTTCATGGGTCAATGCTCAATCACTGAGCCACACCAGCAGGGCAATTATATTGCTATTTAAGAAACATATCAAACTATAGTTGGAAGCAATATGTCCAATATACCAGTTAGAGTAACATCACACATATAATTACTGAAGATTCATTCATCAACACATTTTACATGAAGTAAAATTGAATAAATATATGCTAAATAAGACGAATAAATTTCCCACATATTGAATAAAAATAACTTAAATATAACAAATCTGTATCCGATATCTTCCAAAGTAAGGTTTAAATGTCAACTTTGAATGTCAATTGTTGCCGTTAGGGATGGTCTACTACTACTTCAAAAGCTCACAAATTCATACTTGACTCCTAGACCCAATGCTGCTCCTTAGTTCAGACTCTTTCCCATCTTTTGTCTAGATTATTGTATGTCTTCTAATGAGCTTCTAATTTAGCCTTCAGTTGCTGCTGCCAGAGGTAACTGTCTGTTTTTTGTTTTATTTTGTTTTTTCTTATTTAAAAAATCTGCCCTTTATTTCTTTTTGAAAAATTTATCTTTATTGTTGAAAGTATTACAGATGTTCCCCCTTTGACTCCCTCCTCCCTACTTCCTCAACCTCCCCAGGCCTTCACAGCACCATTGTCTGTGTCCATGGGTTATGCATATATACATTGTAGAGGCCCGGTGCATGAATTTGTGCACAGTGTGTGTGTGTGTGTGTGTGTGTGTGGGGGGGGGGGGGTGTCCCTCGCTCTGGCCTGTGGGATCAGGCCAAAACCGGCTCTCTGACATCCGCCAAGGGGTCCCGGATTGTGAGAGCGTGCAGGCCAGGTTGAGGGACCCCACTGGTGCACAATCGGGACCAGGGAGGGATGCATGAGGTTGGCCAGCTGGGGAGGGACTGCAGGAGGGCTCTAGGGCATGTCCAGCTCATCTTTCTCAGTCCTGATTGTCTGGAGCCCAGTAGCAAGCTAACCTACCGATTGGAGCGTCTGCTGGTTAGTGAATGTCATAGTGACTGGTTGAACAGTGCATGTTCAACTGACCCCCTGGTGGTCAGTGCATGTCATAGCGAGTGGTTGAGTGACTTTAGCATATCATTAGCATATTACACTTTGATTGGTTGAACAGCCGACCAGACACTTAGCATATTAGGCTTTTATTATATAGGACTAGAGGCCCGGTGCACAAAAATTTGTGCATTCGGGGCCGGGGGGAGGGGGGGGGAGAGGGGGTCCCTAAGCCCGGCCTGTGCCCTCTCGCAGTCTGGGACCCCTTGGGAGATAACGACCTGCTGGCTTAGGCCTGCTCCCGGATGGCAGAGGGCAGGCCCAATCCCTAGGTGCAGCCCCTGGTCAGGCTCAGAGCAGGGCCGACTGGGGAGTCGGGGCACCGCCCCCTGTCATGCACAGAGCAGGGCAGATTGGGAGGTTGCGATGCCACCCTCAGTCACGCTCAGGGTAGGGCCAATTGGGGGGTTGGGGCACCGCCCCCTGTCACACTCAAGGCAGGGTCGATAGGGAGGTTGCGGTGCCACCCCCTGTCACGCACAGAGCAGGGCTGATCAGGGGGTTGGGGAGCTCCCCCCTGTCACTCACATAGCAGGGCCCATCAGGGGGTTGAGGAGCTCCCCCCTGTCACTCACAGAGCAGGGCTGATCAGGGGGTTGAGGAGCTCCCCCCTGTCACTCACATAGTAGGGCCAATAGGGGAGTTGGGGCACCGCCCCCTGTCACACACAGCAGGGTGGATCAGGGGGTTCAGGCACTGCACCCTGTCACACTCAGGGCAGGGCCGATGGGGAGGTTATGGCTCTACCCCGTCACACACAGAGCAGGGCCCGTGGGGGGCGGTTGGGGCATCGCCCTCTATCACCCACAGAGCAGGGCCGATCAGGGGGTTGAGGCGCCGCCACTGTCACACTCAGGGCAGGGCCGATGGGGAGGTTATGGCTCTACCCCGTCACACACAGAGCAGGGCCCGTGGGGGTGGGGTGGGGTTGGGGTGCCGCACCCTGTCACACACAGAGCCGCAGGGTGATCAGGGGGTTGGGGAGCTCCCCCCTATCAGGCACAGAGCAGGGCTGATCAGGGCGTTGGGGCGCCTTCCCCTGTCACAAACAGAGCAGCGTGGATAGGGAGGTTGTGGCCCCAACCCCTGTCACACACAGAGCCGCAGGGCGATCAGGGGTTTGGGCGCTGCCCCCTGTCACGCTGATCCCGGCTCCCAGAGGCCTCGCGGCTCCGCTGATCCTGGTGCTGGGAGGCATATTACCCTTTTACTATATAGGATAGAGGCCTGGTGCATGGGTGGGGGCCGGCTGGTTTTCCCTGAAGGGTGTCCTGGATAAGGGTGGGGGTCCTGCTTGGGTGCCTGGCCAGCATGGATGAGGGGATGATGGCTGTTTGCAGCTGGTCACACACCCTTCAGGGTGGGGGTCCCCACTGGGGTGCCTGGCCAGTCTGGGTGAGGGGCTGAGGGCTTTCTATAGGCTGGCGGGTGACTGAAGCTCCCAACTTCTCCTTTTTTTCTTTTCTTTTTTTTTTAAATTCTGGGCCAGCTTTAGCTCTGAGGCTTGGCTCCAGCTCTTAGGCCTCTGCTGCTGAAAGCAGGTATCTGGTTTGTTTGGGTTCTATAATCGAAACACTGTTTCAACTCCAGCTCTGAGATCCCGGCTGGCTGTAAGCAGGTTTTTGGGATTTTGTTTAGCTTCTATATTTGTAACAATGTTTCAAACTGCAAGCTCAGAGGCCGGCAGTGGCAGGCGGGGAATGTTGGAGTCCTCCGTCACTGAAGCAAGCAAGCCTCATGTTCACTTCAAGCTGCTTGACTGCTGGCCGCCATCTTGGCTGGCAGTTAATTTGCATATCACCCTGATTAGCCAATGGGAAGGGTAGCGGAGGTACGGCTAATTACCATGTTTCTCTTTTATCAGATAGGATAAGTTCTTTGGTTAATCTTTCCCACCCCTTTCCTCTGAGACTCCTCAGTCTGTTACATGCTTACATGTCTCTGGATCTATTTTGTTTGTTCATTTCGTTTGTTCATTAGGTTCCACATATAAGTGGGATCAGAGGTAAGTTTTTAAATATCAAATTTGATCATGTTGTTTTTTGTTCTAATGATATTTATTGACTCCACCTCACCATATAGAACAAAGATCAGCATTGCCCACAGATCTGATCTCACCTGCTTTTTCAGGCATATTTTCTATAACACCCCAACATGCATCCGCTCCCCAGACATATGCTGACTCTCCAGGCCTGTTTCCAGCCTTGGTGGATGTTTCATTTTCCTTGACTTTACTTCCTTCTTTTTCTGCCTGGCAGCATTCCCCATCCCTCCAATTTAGCTCAAATGTCTCCTTGAGAATGCTTCTCTAATCTGACCAACCAGTGATGTTTACCATAGCAATTTGAAAATATTTCTTTTATTGCACTTATTATACTTCACTGGCATTTGTTTATTTGTCTCTTCCCATTGTCATCCCAACAGCAGACTTTGAGTCCAACTATTTTTTTCCTCCCAATGCATCCTGAGGAGTCTCAGTAAAAGATGAATTTTTTTCTTCTTAAATGTAGTATCACTTAATCCACTTGATTAAAGTTACAGCCTCTGTAAATTCTTGAAATTAAGTAGACATGTAGACAAAAAATATGTTTGTGAAATCTCAGAAGTTAGTTTCAACATAAGGACCCAATATCTTGACATTACCTAGGCATTCAGAATTCTTTCAGGCTAGCTTGTGACCATTTACTAATCTGAAAATATCTTTAACATCTTTCTTCTTTTTAATCTCTAGATATTTCTTAAGAAGAATGACATTCAAGTTTGAATAGAAGATTCAACTGAATGACAGCCTCTTTCATTTAGTTGAGGGTTTTTTACTTTAAAATTTCTGACAGGTTTTCATGACAGCCCTCTAATGGAAGCTTAAATTCACTTGTCATAGCTGTTAAGGACTTGTGTGTGTGTGTGTGTGTGTGTGTGTGTGTGTGTGTATTTCTGTGATCTGACCCTTCCATTTATTATTGTTGATACTGACCTTAAAAGTATAAAAAGAATATAGATGAGCCTTTATTTTTGAAGGCTTGCTGCAATTCAGCCTTGGAAGTCAAATCTCTGTAGGACTTTCCTCTTAAGAAAATCATCATCATAATGTGGCAAAATCTTTCTAATTTTCACTTCATAATTAATTCTCAGGAGATCAAGAGCACCTGGTAGATTTTATTCACTATCAGCAAAGATTTTGTAGCAGGAAATGGTGATAAGATTTTTTTATATCAAAAAACATTAAAATAGACAAGCTCAAGATAGCAACATAGTAATACTATCTTGATTATGTTTTATTTACAATCTGTTTTAATATTTATGTTTCAATATTAAATTCATTAATAAAATAATACACCAAGATTATAGAAGATAGCATTTATCTAGAGGTACAGATATGAAGAGTTTTCTGCTTTTCACAGAAGAAAACCAAGATTCATCATTTTGTGTAATATTATCCAGTTTTAGTTATTTGTCCTGGGGCCTGAGTGCTAGGTAACAAGGAGAGAATATGTTTGTAAAAATTATTATTCAGAATTGTAAATTAAATTTCATTGCATGATAATGCTATTAATTTTTTTGAGACAATTCCTCTTCAAATCTACTCATTTATTAATCATCTCAAGATCCAATCCCATATTCAACAAATAACTACATATGCACATTGAGAGACATGATTTTTGTGTATTACATTGGGAGCATAGATTTCTCCCTTTTACTGCAACAAGGCTACTTTAGGGATATCCTCACAACGTGCAGCTCTTTTTATTAGATTCCAGTTCAGAGGTTCTAATCCTCAGCCTTAAATGGGTGATGATATTGTTAAAATGTAATATCAAGCATGCCTTTTGGTTTAAATAAATAACTAATATTAAAATTATTACCTCAAAATCTTTAAATAGAAGTTAATGCTTAAAAACAGCGGTCAAAGTTTTAAGGTGGAAATAATTGTATGTGTGTCTATATTTTCTTTTAAAATCTCAAATATCTAGACAAATTATGTTAAGTAGCCAAGTTTAGTATATTTTGGTTTCTTTGTATAAATTATGCTAATTTTTACCTGTTACTTCTTGTGGAATGACTGTAGTATTCAAATAGCATTTAAGTACAAAAGAGAATATTGATATAAAACATTGTCAATTTAATTTTATTCAACATGATAATGTTTTATATATTATATGTGGTCATTATAGGTATGTAACTAATTTTGAATTACCATTTCTAGTAGGTAGAATTGTGACCTTTTAGAATGGATATGCAATTATTAGTAGTTATTGTTGTTTAATGAAATCTCTTTGAAGATCCTTTATTTTGGGGTATAAGTAATTTTCATTTATAATATACTCACATATATATTTCAAGTTTCACTTCCTTATAAAGATAAAGATGTGGTCATTCTTACAAAGAAATAACTATTTTAGGAAGACAGTAAAAAAATAGGAATTATTTGTTGACACACTGTACTTTTTAGAACAAAAACACTAATCTGGTCAACTAACCTTTAAAAGAAAGTGCAAAGTCAGAGATGTCACTTCGTTGCAGTAAATATTCACTGGCAAAGTTTTTATATCAAAGATTGGAACTTTAGGAGATGCTCCTGGGATTTAGTGTACTCAAAAATCTATTAAACCCTGATACCTTAGGTGACTTGTCAAAGAAGTGCTGCATTTACAAGGAGGCCCAAGAGGGTATATTCAGCTAAAGGTCAAGGAAGCAATTAATGTTCTCTGCTTTTCCCTAAAGAACTTCCACAGCAAACATTGCACTCCCCCCGTCCTCCCTCATCTTAGCAAGGCAAGTGAATATAGTGAAATGAAAGTTAAAGTTAAAATAAAACATATTACTAATATTATTTGGTTCTTATACCTCTTCCTGAATGTGAATGTGAATGCGAAATATATTAGAAGGGGTGCTCTTGCTGAAGAATATCAATTTTTCATCTCTCTGTTTTCTCTGCTCTCTGCCAAGAGTCCATCGATGTTTGTGGTCCTGGTGGAGTGGGATGGTAGATTGGGCCCTTCCTGTGGCGTGTAGTGAAGTTGGAATTCTTTGGGGGAATATCTGATTTTGTATGGGTCCTAAGCAGGACTCTATTAAGGGTTACATAACTTAGAACAGGAAATCATCTATGTCTTTCACAGGTTGACATGGTGTTCCTTCTTCTGTGTTTCATTGTGCTTTCCTTTCACCTCCATTTTAACAGTTGCCATATAACATTGCATTGTCCATTTGTCTGTCTCTCTCTGCACATCTGTCAGGTTCACCAGCACAAGGACTGTCTCCTTGAATTTTTTCATTTTCAGTCACTAGACAGTGTGTAGGGTTTAGTAAGTACTCAGTGAATACTTGTTGAATGAATAAATGAATGCATATCTTAGCCTGTCATTTGAAACACTTCTCTCCAGCCTACTGAGGAATCTTACTCCCCGTTCCTTCCCTTCCCTTCCAAAGTCTGATATTTCTCTCTCTCCACTACTGGCTTCCTTTTGACTACTTTTATTTACTTTCTCTCCTACATTTCCTTAGCACATTTTATTTCTATGATAGCATTTCTCCACATGATGTCATGTAGTTCTTTTATGGAGTCATAGAAATTTAGTTGTACAGTGGCCTAGTTCAACTAGACCAAACATCAACCTGGTGTATCCCTAATATCTAGAAAGAATAGTCTTCTGGTTTCTGTTCGATAGCTTCTGGGGACTAATTACTTACTACCTTTTGAGGTGAGCCCTTTTGTTTTAGAAAAGGTGTGATTGTTAGAAAAATGTTAAAAATCTGCTATATTGTAATTATTTCCCTTGGCTTCATATTCTGCTCTCTGAGAACATCACACACACACACACACACACACACACACACACACACACACACACACTCCAATCTCTTCTATTTGCTGCGCCTTCAAATCTGTGATAACTCTTGCGTTCCCTCGATTGTTTCTTCTTTCTGATGAAAATGCTGATCTTCCAAAACTGCCTTCATAGGGCTGAGGGTCAACAGTCCTCACCTCCCAGTTGCTGCAGTTTTCAGTGGCCCTCTAAACTGGGGCTTTCCAAACTGAATATGGGGCTACAAATATGACCTGAGCACTTTCAAGTGGAACAGAGTTCTATACATCCCTTGTTTTAAAATTATATTGTTAATAAGGTCTGGTTATTTAGCTTTGTTGATAGTTGTATTTTTATTTTTGTCTCATATTGAGCTTGTGGTCAATTAAATGTATATATCTTTTCCCCTCCACAAATAAGTCATCCTGAATGTGGACTTTATATTTGTCTTTATTAAATTTCATATGAAGTCCAATCCACTGCTATAGCCCATCAAGATATTTTGTTTCACATTCAGTTTTCTACTATAATTCCTAATTACATATATCATTAGAATATTTGATCACACTGTTATCATCAGTCAAACTAGTAACAAAAATGTCAATCAGAGCAAAGCTGCAAACACCCATTTATTAGAAGGGTGGGAGCCAAAGCCAAGTACTTAAGGGGTATTGTGGAAAAACGAACTTACATCCAATTCTTCATGGGGTTGGCATGAGGTATCTCATGTATTACTGAAGTTCATACAGTTGTGTCTATGAATCTGTACTTTTTCCCGAGGGCAGAACCATGTCTGTCTGGCTAACAGATGTCTTCCATCATCTAGCTCAGTGCCTGGCACAGAGCAGGCCTTCAATACATATGGTTTTGTTGAAAAAGTAAATGGAACAACCAAGGAACAAATGTTCTGGCTTAAGGTTTTGCTTGTTTGTTTGTTTGTTTTTTGTGGCTTAAGTTTTTAAAATGAATCTTTTCTGCCCATCTCTTTCTCTTTTAAAGAACTACAAACTTTTTCCTTTCCTTGGTTTCCTTAGTCTTTATTTGCCACCTTCTCTTCTGTGGAGAATTAAGCCTGGATTCATTAGTGTTGAGGTCGGGGAAGTGGCAAAGAACAAAGACAAGACTTGAAGGATCAGGAATTGGTGTAAGAAAGAAATAGTTTCTCTATTAATTCAAATCTTATGTTAGATAGGTTAAATCTAAGACACACTTCCTTTATGAAGCCATCCCTGAGTAACCTCCATCACAGTGATTTCCCCTTTTTTATTTAACTGTAGAATCCACCCCCTGAGCATTATGCGGTATAATTGTATGAATTTAAGATGTACAACTTGTTTTACACATTGTGAAATGAATACCATAATCAAACTAGCATATCCATCACCTCACATAGTTAACATTTTCTTGTGTGTGTGTGTGTGTGTGTGTGTGTGTGTGTGTGTGTGTGTGTGTTGAGAATACTAAAGATCTACTCTCAGTAAATTTTAAGTATGTAATACATTATTATTTTTTAAATATATTTTATTGATTTTTTACAGAGAGGAAGGGAGAGGGATAGAGAGTTAGGAATATCGATGAGAGAAACATCGGTCAGCTGCTCCCTGCACACCCCCCACTGGGGATGTGCCCACAACCAAGGTACATGCCCTTGACTGGAATTGAACCTTGGGCCCTTCAGTCCGCAGGCCGACGCTCTATCCACTGAGCCAAACCAGTTAGGGCTGTAATACATTATTATTAACTATAGTTACCATGCTATACATTAGATATCCAGAACTTATTCATCTTGTGTAACCAAAATTTTGTACCCTTTGATCAGCATCTCCTCATTTCCCCCACCTCCCAGTCCCTGCCCATTCTACTTCTGCTTCTATGAGTGACTATGGAATTTTCAGTTGTACAATTCAATATTGCACAATCAATTATTTTTTATTATATGCTGATCTTATTTTATCATTTAGTTTTATAACCAAAATATCATAAAAGCTATAACAACAATAATAATAACAATAATATGTTGAGCCACATGTAATTGTAGACAAGGTGCTAAGTGCTTTGCATGCATCATCTTATTTCCAATCTCCCAACACTTTTTGATGTATGCTCTTCTATATTTCCCATTTTACAAATAAGAAACTGGAGGCTTAGAGAGGGATGTATATCTTGGTCTATAAATAGTTTGTAAATTCTTTGGGACTATTAAGTTCTTTTTAAATTACATCTTTTTAGTAGTTTAGTTTGGGACAACCAAAAAAGGAGCTCCTTTTTGGCTCCTTTATTTACAGGTTCTATGACTCTCTGAGTCCTATTTTTTTATCTGTAAAAGTGCAAAGAATAATGCATATCTTATAAGGTTTGTTGCAAAAATTACATGAAATATAATATACAATGTATTTAACATGGGCTGACATGTGAAAAAAGTGCTCAGTAATTGGTAGTTAATGTTGCTAATTAACTTTATGTAATGTTGTTGATGTTGTAGTTCCATGAGTTATGCTCCCCCGAAATAACATAAACATAAGTAATAATAAAATAGTACAAGAGTATATTGTTGGATGGTGTTAAATATTTTTTATCCTAATAAAGGCAAGTCATAAAGGATATGCATTACTGTAATAACTGAAACTGCATTATACAGCCAATGTGAATAGTTGGGTTCTTATATTCCATCACCAATATTTCTTTTGTCCTAGTTGAACATATTGAGTTGCCTTAAAATATATTTCTTTTAAAAACTATATTAACATTTGTTTCACATAGCATTGCAGAAATGGACAGTGGTGATTTCAACTTCAGTGAAATCAGAAAGATGTTGTCATCCTGATGTATGGAATGTTAGCTTACATCCTGAGTCATTTTCAAATAGCTTGTTTACCTTACTAGTACATTGCACCTAAAGTCAGTGAATATTCAAAAGTAACTTAGAATAAGTAGAAACATTGCATTTCCATCAGGCCTTCCTTTTCCATTATCTTACTAACACAACTGTAACAATTGCCTTTTTCTTTTCCTTTCAGGAGACAGAGAAGACAATGATGACAAGAAGGTGGTTGCAGAGATCATGGCAAGGTGTTTTTTTCCAGCTCTAGTAACATCCATCCCCTGGGAAGGATTTCGTTTTGTTGGTCACGAGATTCGAATTACTGAAGCCATGGATTGTTATGGTGCTGTTGTTTGGCCATCGGTATAATTTCATACAAAATTTGTTACATTTCAGTTATTTTCAGTCAGTTTTGTTCATTATTATGTACTATTTGGAAAAAAGAAAATAGGTTTCATAGTTCGATTTTTTGACCTCAAACAACACTAAAATTTAGAAATCATGAAATTGGGAAAATGCTTCCACCAATTAATTCTACTTCTGACATGTAGGATTAATAAAATGTTGTTTGCATCTTGAGAGTTTTGTGACCCTAAGGGTTTAGAATTGTGAAAATTTTTTTTCTCATTTAACTGGCGCATTTGAGTTAACCAATTATAATGAAATGTTTATCAATGTCAACATGGAGAATAGTCTAAAATATTCTCCTTTACTAATTGTCCCATGAAGGGTTCAGACCTCTCACTGCTATTTGCTCCAATCTCACACATTCTTTGAAATTATTATTATTAGTAATTGCTTTCTTTAAAGATAATCAACCCAAGCAACTGAACTCCATATTTTTAGTTGTCTCTTTTCTCTTCAACAATTCCCAAAGACTCTTTCTAACCTAAATGTTGAATCTTTGGAGGATGTACTTCTGTTGATAATTTTCTGTAGTTTTATCTATGTAGATACACACACATACATATCAAAGCATTAGTGGGATATTTCTTTAGTAGGGTTTAATTATACATCAGTTATTACTGGCCAAGTACTATGTATTTTTTCTTTTTAACTTTCATAGGCCCTTGTTCTATGCTATTTTCTGGAGACAAATGTAAAGCAGTATAATATGGTTGACAAAAATGTGATTGAAATTGGAGCTGGAACAGGGCTTATTTCCATTGTGGCAAGTTTACTAGGTAAGTAGGTATTTTTTTAAATTATTTATTTATTTATTTATTTTGCTGCAAAAAGCTTTATTGTTTCATTTGGTCCGATGCACGGGAGAGGGCTTCAGGGTGGTCAAAAGAATGGATAGTAATTTCATGGAGAGGCTCAGGTAAAAGCCAGACGCCAGGGGAATGCAGACGGGCCCCTCAAAGGCCTCTGGGCTCCAAAGGCTCCTAGTTGTGCTTGAGGGTGAGCCTTTCTAAGGGATACTTGCCCAGCCCAGTCTTTGGGCCAGCTGTTAGTCAGGTGTCGCCCATCTTCTTGATGAATTTCACCTCCTCATCCAGGAAGTGGTTCTCTAGGAAGTCACAGAGCTGAGGGTCTGCATGGGTAGAACCCAAGGCATCCAGCTCTAAAACGGCCTGGTTCAGGTTCCTCTCCAAGGTCAGAGCAGCTTCCATGGCATCCTGAGTTTTGCCCACTCATCTTGGGAAAGCTTCAGCACATCCTGGGAGAGAATGCGGCCGCCACACTTGTTTTGCAACTTTAAGAGATGCTCAGTGCCCTTTCGCTTCTTCTCTGCCAACTCGCGCCCTCTGCCTCAAGAGCCACATCTTCCAGGTTGAAATAGAAGCCCAGAGAGAGGTAGGTGTAGGAGGCCCGCAGATGCAGGTTGGCCAGACGGTTGACTGCAGCCTCCACCTGGGTGGAATAATTCTAACAAATTTGGCAGCTCACAGTTGTTCAGCAATAAGGAGTTAAGGTAGGAAAAAAAACTGGTGTGTTGGCTGGTCCTGGAGGTGGTTCTGAGGGTGGTGACTGGATAAGATGCAGGAGAGTGGCAGAGGCTGGAGAAGGGGCATCCCTGGTTCTGTTCTGTCCAAAAACCATTGAAGCAAGAGACAGATCCAGGACCGCCGAGGGCACTGCCTAGGACTAGGTATTTTTGATTGAATAGTGTTTAAAGAATTTAATGATCAAATATCATTATCTGCTTTAACTATCCAATGTGCTATGACCTTGGCCTATTTTTAATTCCTTAATAGTTTGAATGAGCTTCATCAAGACACTATAAATTTTAAAGTCACCTTACTGGTTTCTTTTAGAATTTTCTGTGAAGTTGTATTAATTCTTCTCAGGGAATGCTAAGTCACAAATGTATTCTAATTTTGAGGTGCACTTAAGCATCCTGGCTGGCTGCTAGAGGAGATGCGTGAAATACTAAGTATAGACAAAATTGACTCCTGCTGACTCTCATATTCTTTATCTAAATTTTAGCCCATTTTAACATTTCCATGTAGCCATATATTTCTTTTGGGTTTTGAAGTCCTCTGCTTTTATGAAAAAGCCCCTGTTAGAATAGAGAAGGAATATTAGAAATCGTGTCTGCTTTTAATTTTATGTATTTGCCGTTGGCTTTATTTTCACAGTCAGTTTCATTCTTCTTTTGCAACCTCTTGTTCTCTCACCAGAATCTTATTTTCCAGTTAAATGTGTGATGGTCTCTATGCATGCTTCAGCCTGCTCTAGTTAAATCTTGTTGTTGTTGTTGTTGTTGTTACAGATTGATTGTCTTGATTTAGCTGCCTTTTGTGATATGTGCTACCCAAATCTTGATTTCCTTGATCTTCAGAAGTGCACACTCGC